>NC_072861.1:23733423-24041528 GCF_028858705.1 Grus americana | reverse complement strand
GAGCAGCCCGCCGGGCGCTTGGCACTGACACGAGGAGGTGCCGCGGGGGCCGATGCCGCAGGGCCCCAGGAGCGGGTCGGAGCCCGTCTGCGGGAGGTCCCGGCTCTGGCGGGGGGAGGACGGCGTCCCTTGGCGTTAATGGCAGCCCGTAGGTAACGAGGGGCGAGCGGAGCGGGGCGGGTGCAGCTCCCGCAGGAGGTGGTAAGGAGGGGGCAGGCGAAGCCTCTCCTGCAGCCGCGACACGGGGTCACAGCCGCTGCCAAGTCGTAGAATCGCAGACTGGTTTGGGTTGGAAGGGACCTCGAAGCTCATCTGGTTCCAGCTGAAGTGTGCCGAGAGCGGCCGTGCCCAGGCGCTGGCGGGGATGGGGGGTGGCACTCACTGACTCCAGCCCGGCCACGGCGATGCCGAGCGTGTCACCAGTACGTGCCAGGTTTAACGGCAGCTGCAATGGCTCCGTCCCGCGGGCGGTACCGACGCCAGCGGCAAGTCTGACCAGCCAGCCCTGGAGATGCCGGCCACCCGTCCCTTGCGGAGGGGAGCAGCTCTGGTGTTCGCTCCTGCCCCGCTCCGCAGCCCTTGCTGCTGCTGCTGCTGCGAGCTGCGTGGGCGGCGTGCGGTGCAGCCTGCTCTGGAAGCCGAGATGGACCCAGACTGCAGAACCCAAATTCCAGTTTTCCCCCACATCTGGGCTGGTGTGAAGCCGGCGCCTTGGCTGGGGCCAGCGCAGGCAGGGTGAGCGCTCCCCAGCACCCTCCTCTGCCTCGCCTCGTCCCCACGGCATGAAGGAGGTCCCTCGCCGTGGGGCGTCCTGGCGAAGGAACAGCGGAGGAGCCGGCGCCAGCTCAGAGCTCCAGCCAGGAGCGTGGTGTCGGGGACCCTCTGCACCCACCTTGTGCACCCACCTCCCCAGCCCGTCCGAGCGTTCCCCGGCTCCCCGTCCGGGCTGGCGATTTCGTCTAATTAGTCATTATTTGCCACTCGTTCATCTGTCTTTTCACCCCTTGGTTTATCTTTCAGCGAAACGATCATGTTTTTGCACCAAATCTTTTACCAAGGCCTGAAGGCAAGGATATCCAGCTGGCCCACGCTCGTGCTGGGTGAGTGTGTTGCCTCCCCGCCGCGTTTCCTCCCCGCTGGCTGGTGGGGCCGAGCCCGCGCTCCTCCTCGCAGGCGTGCTGCTGACAGCGGTGCAAGCGTTGCACGGCACATCGGTGCTTGCTCGGGTCGGTCACGGAAGTGAGGATTGGAGCAAAAAATCCCAGAGAAACCCAATTCCTGCGTTTCTGGTTCTGCCGGGCGGTGGAAGGGCTGGGCTGGACCGTGCGCAGGAGAGCTGATGCTGAGGAGCGCTGCCGTGTCCCTCAGCTGGTGTCTTTAAAACGCAAACTGGGCAGACCTGGGGCTGGGGTGCCCTGGGTGGGACCTGGGGGTGAGGAGGGTTGGGAGCCGGGGGGGGGGGCTGTGCCGGGACCCCGTGGCGTGGGCTGGACCTGCACACCCACCTCCCCGCTGCCTGTCTGCTCGCAGCCGACTTGTTCGACATCCTGCTGCCCATGCTGAACATCTACCAGGAGTTCGTGAGGAACCACCAGTACAGCCTGCAGATCCTGGCGCACTGCAAGCAGAACCGGGACTTCGACAAGCTGCTGAAGCACTACGAGGCCAAGCCCGACTGCGAGGAGAGGACCCTGGAGACCTTCTTGACCTACCCCATGTTCCAGGTGACCGTCGGCGCCGGGATCTGCCCCGGCGATGCCACCACGGCGCTGGCGGTGCGGGGTGGGCCGGGCGGTGCAAACCCCAGCCCCACAGCAGGCGTCGGGTGGTGGGGAGGCACAGCCCGGGCGAAGATGTCCTGGGGCTGGACCCTGCCTGGTCCCACGCTGCTCCTGGGACCCGCTCAGGCTGTTGCTGGGCTCGTCGGTGCTGCAGGAGGACGCTCTGGGTGAAGCTGCTGCCTTCCTGGCTGCCCCACGCCTCTGGGACACGGCTGGGGCACAGCAGGGTCCTGGCAACACCCTGCACCGCTCCCCCAATTCGTTAAGCCTTAGCGCAAGGAGCTTTGAGGCTTTTATAACCTCCCAGATCAGGGTGTCCCCCGCCACCGTGTCCCCAGCCCCGGTGGCTCCGGGAGCAGCGCAGGGTGGGCACCCGCAGCCCTCTGTGCCCCCGCTCCATCCCGCCCGCCCCCCACCCTGCACTGATCCCCCGCCGCGGTGCGTTGTGCCGCAGATCCCCAGGTACATCCTGACGCTGCACGAGCTGCTGGCTCACACCCCCCACGAGCACGTGGAGAGGAACAGCCTGGATTACGCCAAGTCCAAGCTGGAAGAGCTGTCCAGGTCAGACCCACCGCTGCCCATCCCTGCGGGACCGGGGGCTGCGGGACCGGGGGGCTGCGGGACTGGGGGCTGCTCTCGGCCCCGGGAGGCTGGGGCTGGCGGGGGGCTCTTGGCCGGGCTGCCGGCGCGGTGTGCTGCCCTTTGCTGGGCAGGGAGAGGGGCTGGGGCGGGCAGACCCTGACCCACAGGGTTCGGGGAGGGTGCAGTGCTGATGGGACGGGGCTGGCCTGGGTGTTCCCACAGCACCCGCAGGGTGCCGGGGGGGCCGTGCTGTCCCGCTGGGGTGGGTGCGGGAGAAGCTCAGTCCTGGGCTCGCTCGGGGCCCGTCGGCCATCCCTGACAAGGACAAAGCCCTCGCGAGCCGCCGGCCCAGGGAGATCTGCCTGCTCGTGCGGGGGTGCTGTGCGTGGCGCTGGGGGGAGCTCGCCCAGGCGCCTCCGGCTGCCCACCCACCCTGCCCGCTGCTCGGGCGCAGGCAGCGAGCAAAGCCCCGCGCCGAAGGTGCCCTGCGCTGCTTTAGCCGGGACCTGCCCTCCCCTCGCCCTCCGCGTCCGGAAGGCTGAGCGGTCCCGGTGCTGCCTCCTGCCCTCCCGTGCAAATCCGCCCCTGGGGCCGGCAGGACCGAGCCCGGCTGCTTCTGGCCGGCGGGGGCTGGTCTGTCTGCCCGAAACCTGAATTTTGTGATTTCTGGGCAAGCAGCACTCACGTTTCAATATTCAGCAATCCGGAGGCACAGTCCGGGCGGGTGCGTGGGTGCCCGCCCGAGCTGCCGGGTCTGTAGAGATGCAGGAGAGCGCCGCGATCCCCTTGGGGAGCCTTCGGGTTTGGTCTTACCTGGCGCAGCCCCTCCCGCCTGTCCGCAGGGATCCGCTGGGAAAACTCCCGCAGATCTCATCCAAGCTCCGATTTCCTTTTCTCCCTCCTTCAGGATAATGCACGATGAAGTGAGCGAGACCGAAAATATTCGGAAAAATCTGGCGATAGAGAGGATGATTATTGAAGGGTGTGAAATTCTGCTGGACACCAGCCAGACTTTCGTGAGACAAGGTACCGTGTCTGTGTCCCCGTCCCTCCCCTCCCCGGTTCACACAAAGCCCTGCAGCCCCCGGCCCCGCGTCCCTCCGCAGCGCGGCCCGGTGAGCTGTGAAATGTAAAATCGCAGCCCGTTTCTGAATTTTCTCTGCTCCAATGCGCCTCGCTGTCAGTCTCAGCACCGCGCTTCATGGCATCACAGAGCAGAACGTGCGTTTTAGCCGTTACTGATTTCGTAGCACCAGAGAAGCAGCGGGACGCATCCTGACCTCCCGGGCACGCTCGGTCCCGGAGGAGCACCCACACGCTGCGGGCGCAAGGGCGGGCCGGGGGCCGTGGCCGGCGCCCACCCGGTCTCTGACGCGTCTCCCCCCTCCGCAGGGTCCCTCATCCAAGTGCCGATGTCGGAGAAAGGGAAGATCACGCGGGGGCGGCTGGGCTCCCTCTCGCTGAAGAAGGAGGGCGAGCGGCAGTGCTTCCTCTTCTCCAAGCACCTCATCATCTGCACCAGGGGCTCCGGAGGCAAGCTGCATCTGACCAAGGTGCGGAGGGCGCGGGGGGCTCCGCAGCCCCCGGCAAAGGCTCTGGCAGCCGCCGGGCGTGGAGCCGGGGCTGCTCCCCGCGGTGCCGGGGCGCGGGATCGCGTGCGGGGACGGGGCCGAGGCCGGCGCTGCCGCAGCCTGGGCTCTGCTGGTGGGACCGGGGGTCTGGGGACTGCCCTGTGCTCCCCTGGCCGCGGCCTCCCGGGGCGCCGGATTTATTTCACGTGGCCCAGACGCCCCATCGGTGAGTGCGGAGCTGAGTCACGGGCAGAGAGGAGAAATTGCAAGTTCTTGATAAAAGAAGTTATCCTGATTTGTGGCAGAAACCTTGACAATCTGTTCAGCGAGAAAGTTAAATTATAGCCTGGGTTTGTACGTAACGCTCGCAGGCTTCTCCAGTCCGCTCCCAAGACTCACGCTTTTGTTGGTGGAAGTTTTGCAGTTAATTGAGCAAGAATCTTACAGAAATTGCTCATTACTGGCATTAAATTATCAGTTTGAAAAATTACAGTCCGTGGCAAAGAGTTGATAATTACAACAAAAGACTTTTGGAAAATTTAATTTAAAGCTCATATTAAATAATTTATAAACAAATTAGTTGATCGGTTACTCAAGGAAAACCGTGACATCCCAGCAGTCAGTAACTGCTTTTTTCCCAGTGACAGCAGACGCTGCGCTGGCTGTGTGAGCACCCACGGTAGCGTCACCCCGTCCCCGTCCCCGGGGCGGTGGGCTGCCGTGCGGGGTGGGGGGCCGGGACAGCCCCCAGCCAACCCTGGGGGGGGGGGATCCCACCGCTGAGCCCCGACTCCCGTCCCTGCAGAACGGCGTGATCTCCCTCATCGACTGCACGCTGGTGGAGGAGCAGGAGAGCACCGACGAGGACGGTAGGTGCCCCCCGCCCCACCCGTGGCCCCACGCGGGGCAGAGCCCCCTCCGGGCATGGCCAGGGCCCCGCTCAGCCCCCACCCGTGGGTGCGTGGGGGGGTTGGCTCGTTGGCTTGCGCATCTCCCGGCGGGTGCTGAGCAGACAGGGGCATCTCAACAGGCGAAGCGGCAGCTACGCCAGGACCCTTTTCGCCGAGGTTGCCAGACCCCCAGCACGGCAGACGGTCTCCCCCTGCGCGCTGCGGGTGCTTTCGGGTTTTGCAGCGTGGTCACCCCATCGCGGGGGGGGGCAAAGCTCGCTCCCAGCGGGGCCGGGGCGGTGCCGGGGGTGCGGGTCCCGCTGGGGGCTGCGCCAGACCCTTGGCACGGGAGGTTGCAGCCAGCCCCGGGCAATGTTTGCCCCGGCTGAAGGCAGGTGCCGTGTTTCACGGCCGGGGACCGATGGCAGCGTGGTCAGCACCGCCGGTGTCCCCTGTCACGGTGCGGTGTCCTCCGACACATTCCTGCCAGCCGACCGGGCGGCGTAAAACCAGCTGCGGCAGAGTTGGAGCAAATTCAGATACTGAACAGATTCAAGGAAGTCATGATCTACTGGCTGGATTTAATTAAGTAAATTATTTACTGCGAACCAAACAGATGCACATTTATGCAAATCTGACCTTCCTGCGGCAGGCAGCGCGTGTCACGGCTCCGTGCCTGCAGGCGGGAAAAGGCAAAGGTGCTGGACGTCCTCAGCCGTGCCCGCTTAACTGCAGACTTGTGACGAGCCACCCGCTCCCGTCTCGTCCTCACGACGAGTTTTCTAACACGTGCTGGGGAGCCGGGTCCTCCCCCGGCACACGGCACCGGGGCCCAGCAGCGCGGCCGTGCTGCGCTCGTGCGTGCGGACTTTGCAAACGCAGAGCCTTCACCCAGCAAACCTGTCCCTCGCCGCAGACCACCCGCAAAATGTACCATGCTCCTTAAAACCTCGATCGAAGCTCTGCTGGGGGAGAAGGGGTGGGGAAATGTTTTCACTGTCGCTGTCTGTCTTTTTCCTATTGCAAAGCAAAAGCATCGGGGCAAGACATCGACCACCTTGACTTCAAAATCGTGGTGGAGCCAAAAGATTCCTCGTCTTTTACGGTTATCCTCGTGGCCTCGTCCAGGCAGGAGAAGGCTGCGTGGACCAGCGACATCAGCCAGGTAGGACGGACCCGGAGGTGTCGGGGCGCAGGGTCCCTGGGGACGAGCAGCCCCCGCGGGATGCCGGCTCGGCCGCCCCCGCGCCGCCTGCGGCAGAGGCTTTGGGCACCTGGAATCAAGGCTTGGCGCTTGCTGCACGGCTGCAGTGCTGCTGCCTGCCCTCGGGCTGTGGCTGCGGTGGCAGCGCCCGGCTGGGTTTGCGCCCTGGGTGCTTTCCCGGCGCCTTCGGGGTGCTCGGGACCCGCTGCGGGCTGAGGCCTCGCTGCATCGGGCTGCTGTGACGGCGGGGGTGGACACCCAGCCTGGGCACCCAGGCAGAGCGGGTCCGTGCAGGGGCCGACCTGGAGCTGGGCGGCACCAACAGCCCGGCCATCACCGACAGCGTGCTGGTGTCTGGTAGCTCGAAGAGGAGGAGGTGGAGGAGCAGGAAGGTGGCACAGCGCAGCAGGGGCGAGCGGGGTCTGTCCCATCCCTGCTCTGCCTGCACGTGGGGGTGGGAGGTTTGGGCTTCTCCTCTGGCTCAGGCACGTGGTAACGACTGACGCCTGCTTGTGGGTTCGTTATGCAAATGACTTTGAAGACTTTTTTCCCACGTGGGAGGAAGGGATTGCCTCCTGGCCACCTCTGTTGTACCATGCCCTTCCCTGCGTCCCCTTGCCGAGCACTGGTCCCCAAGGAGAGCTGTGGGCAGGAGCTGGGGCCAGCCCCACGCAGGGCGGCGGTGGTCCCACAAGGGCGATGGTGGTCCTATGCAGGGTGATGGTGGCCCCACACAGGGCAGTGGTGGCCCCTCGTAGGGTGATGGTGGCCCCACGCAGGGTGATGGTGGCCCCACACAGGGCGGCGGTGGTCCCACGAGGGCGATGGTGGCCCCACGCAGGGTGATGGTGGCCCCATGAGGGAGACGGTGGCCCCACGCAGGGTGATGGTGGCCCCACGCAGGGTGGTGCTGGTCCCACGAGGGAGATGGTGGCCCCACGCAGGGTGATGGTGGCCCCACGCAGGGCAGTGGTGGCCCCTCGTAGGGTGATGGTGGCCCCACGCAGGGTGATGGTGGCCCCACACAGGGCGGCGGTGGTCCCACGAGGGCGATGGTGGCCCCACGCAGGGTGATGGTGGCCCCACGCAGGGTGATGGTGGCCCCATGAGGGAGACGGTGGCCCCACGCAGGGCGGCGGTGGCCCCAGGCGCAGTCAGCCAGCAGCAGCTGGTGCCACGCTCTGCAGGGGCCGGGGCCGGTCCTGCCCGTGGGGGGGTCTCCAGCCCACGCTCCTGCCCAGCAAAGCCCTGGGTGGTGAGCCGGCAGCGGAGGGACCGGTGCCGTTCTGCTGCCCGCGGGGTCTCCCTCCAAGAGCGTGGAGCAGCACAGGCTGGGAGGGGAGTTTAGTTACGGTGACGACGGCTGGGAGGGGGCCTGGGGGTTTCTGGCAACCCCCGCCGTGCCCGTGTGTCTGCCAGCACACGCTGAGCCCCGGCCAGGTCCGTAGCGGGAGAGCCGGGAGCAGCCCTGGGTGATGCTTCCCCCGAACAGGGACGCGGGAGCGCGAGGCTCCTGTTTTCAGGCAGAAGCTCTTCCCCTTCCCAGCTGGGCGCTCCCAGCCGTGGTCTCCCGTCCGGCGCCGTAGATGCGGTGAGCGAGGACGTGTCTCGTCTGGATAAGAGCGAGCTCGGGCTCTGCCACGGCGCGTCCCAGCCGGGTGGGCAGTGGGGCCGCCCTCGCCGCCTCCTCCCACTCCCACCCGTGTCTCTTCCAGTGCGTGGACAACATCCGCTGCAACGGCCTCATGATGAACGCCTTCGAGGAGAACTCCAAGGTCACCGTCCCCCAGATGATTAAGTGAGTGCTGCCGCGGCCGGGCGCTGTGGGGAGCGCTGGGCTCTGCCCGGCCCCACGGCACAGCTCCCACAGCAGCCGAGCGTCCCGGGAGCCCGGTGGCTTTCCCATCTGCTCGGGCACTCGGGTGTGCTGTTCCCAGCCCGGTGATTAGGAGCGCTAATTAGCCGGGAGAGGACGTTTGTGGGGGACTGTGCTCGGGGGGGGGGGGAAGGTCGAAGGGGAGAGCTCAGAGAAAAAATAATAGTGTGAAACCCCCGGAGGAGAGGGGCGCAGGGGGCTGTGGGGGTGCCAGGGCTGCCCCGGCCCGAGGAGGGACGCGTGCGGCACGAGGGGGGCCAGGCGCGGCCGGTGGGACGGTGTCCCTGCCGCATCGACTGCTGTCACACGTGGGGAAGGGTCTGGGGCCGCGGGTGTCCCTCAGGCACCGTTGCTCCACGTTTTTTGCACGAACCTCTGCTGTTGAGCACTGTGCGACGTTTCCGCCCGTTCTGGGGTGCGGATTTCCTAGCTTTCCCCTGGGATTATTCCTGCCTGCGTTCCACGTAGGGACGCCCCGTACGAAGGAGGCTCCTTCGCTGCCGAGGACCTGTACCGCTTTCCGCGGTCCCCGCACACCTCGGGGGGAAGCTGCTCGCGCGAAGCAGCTCTTGTTTCGTTCCAGGCTGGAACCACAGATATCTTGTTTCTCTGCAGGTCTGATGCCAGCTTGTATTGTGATGATGTTGACATTAGGTTCAGTAAAACGATGAATTCCTGCAAGGTCCTGCAGATCCGCTATGCAAGCGTGGAACGGCTCCTGGAGAGGCTGACGGACCTGCGGTTCCTGAGCATTGACTTTCTGAACACGTTCCTGCATTCGTACCGCGTCTTCACCACCGCCCTGGTCGTCCTCGACAAGCTCATCACGATCTACAAGAAGCCGATCAGCGCCATCCCTGCGCGGTGAGGCTGCGCGCGGCATCGCTGCGGTGCCCGTGCCGGTGACCCGTCCTGCCCCTGGGGGACCGGCAGGGTTTGGGGGGGGGGGGGCTGCGGCATCGCTGCTCCATCCCCTCCTCTGTCCCGAGTCAGTCCTCTGCTCCCCAGAGCTGCCTGGCCCCGGTGCCGCCCCAGCACCGTCTCGCCTGGTCCCCACGAGTGGTGGTACCCCCAAATCGGGGAAGCAGATAAACCCGAGCTCCACTCGTGCTGGTGTCCCCGCTCCCGGGGGGGCCGAGCGGGGTGGCAGGGGCTCGCGCCGGCTGTGCCGTGCCCGGGGGCCAGAGGACGTGGGACGCCCTGGAGCGGCTGGAGCTGCCGGCGGGGATCTCGGCGAGCTCTCGGGCAGAGCGGGTGCGAGTTCAGCCTCTCCCCGTCTCTCCGCCAAGGTCCCTGGAGCTCCTGTTTGCAAACAGCCAGAACAACAAGCTGCTCTACGGCGAGCCCCCCAAGTCGCCCAGAGCCAACCGCAAGTTCTCCTCGCCTCCCCCGCTCTCCATCACCAAGTCCTCGTCCCCCAGCCGGCGCAGGAAGCTCTCCCTCAATATCCCCATCATCACAGGAGGGAAGGCGCTGGACCTGGCTGCGCTGAGCTGCTCCTCCAACGGCTATGCGAGCATGTACTCCTCCATGGCCCCCTTCAGTAAGACCACCCTGGACATAAACAAACTGTACGTGTCCAGTAACTATCCCAATAAAATCCCTGACGAGGGAGAAGCAGCCGCAGAAAAGCAAGAGGAGTCGCTGCCGAGCAAGCAGAGTAAGCTGCTGTGGGTTTGCAGGCGGGTGGGTACCCGGGGCTGGGGCAGGTGGCCCGGCTGTGTGCTGGCGAGGGGTGGGCACGGCGACCCCCAGCCCCCCGAGCGGGCATGCAGTGGCCCCCCGTGTGCTGGGGAGACCAGTGGCGGTGGTGGTGGCGGCGGTGGCAGCGGCGGCGGTGGTGGTGGTGGTGGTGGCAGTGGCGGCGGCGGTGGTGGTGGTGGCGGTGGTGGCAGTGGCGGCAGTGGCAGTGGTGGCGGCAGCGGTGGTGGCGGCAGCGGTGGTGGCGGTGGTGGCGGTGGTGGCGGTGGTGGCGGCGGTGCTCCTGGTGATGCAGTGACTCGTGGTGTGGCATCCAGGAGGGTCACAACGGGGTACCGGGGGAAGAGAGCGGGGTGGGTAAAGCGCCGCAAAGCCGCAGGTCACTGTCCCCTGCGCACCCCTCTGCCCCCCCGCGCTGCTGTGCCCAGGCAGGGCTTTGAGCAGAGCGCAGCAATGGGGGACGGGGCTCCCCCCCGCCGCAGCCCCGCAGGAGCGGTTCGGAGACCCCAGGGACCCTCTGACTATAGCACTCGCCGCAGCGTTTGGGGCTGAGCTGCTCCGTCTGCACGGGATCGCCCTCAGCACCCCGAGCTGGGACTCGCCGGCTGCGGGGCACGAGCAAGGCTGTGTGCAGGACTGCGGCACTGCCGGCAGTTTCCCTGCCTTTAATGAAAACGGGAACAGGCTGCGGCCTCCCCGTTCGCACCTCGGCGTTCTCCTCTCCCTCGCTGCGGGCTGTGGAGCCCGTTCTGCGCCCTGGTGCCCAGGCAGGGGCTCCGAGGGGGGCGAAGCCGCTCTGCGGGGTGGCGGGGGGACAGGCTGCCCCAGTTCCTCCCGCAGCCCTTTGCTGGGCGATTTCCCTGCCCCGGGGGGGAGGGAGGTGCTGCGTCGTCCCAGCCCATCGCCGCGCACGGGGTCCCTGGGCTGGAGCTCGCCCTCGGTCCAGCCGACCATCGCCAGCCACGGGCAGAGCCTCCGAGCTGGCAATGCAGGCACCGTGCGCTGCACCGAGAGCTCCTGCCTCCTGTGGGTTGTGTGCTGCCCGACAGCTGAGTCAGTTGTAATAACAAAACAGAAAATACACCAAACCCCCCCCCACCGGCCCCAAAAAGCCCCACCTCAAAAAACCCCCAAAGTAATTGCCGGGCTCGGTGCCGTTCCCGTACTCGGTCGCTGCGTGCCCAGCCGGAGTGATTCAGCCTTTAGGAAATTCCAAAGAGGTGAAGTGGAGCTGCAAGGCGCCCGTGTTACGGTGATGGTCACCGGGCTCCCTCTTCCCCAGGCTCCGAGGTGTCTGTCAGGGAAGAGTCGGACACGGATCCCAACCAGAGCGATGAAGCAGAAGCTGAAACTTCCCCAACGAAATCTCCGACGACTCCTAAGTCCATCAAGTGCAAAAATTCATCAGGTAACGAGTGAGCCAAGTGTCCCGCTCGGGGGTCACCCAGGGCTGCCTGCTGCCCTTCAGCCTGGCCAGGCAGAGCTGCTAAAGGTGCCGGCGTAAAACCGAAGCAGACGTGAGCAGGAGCAGGACTTCACCCTTTGGGGAAAGGGGACAGGGAAACGCCAAACCCTCTGCCCGTACCGCAGAGCTGGCGTGCACATCTCACCGGCTCCCCTCACCCCCGTCCTCCCCTCTTGGGGCTGATCCGGCGCGTTAGGAGCGAGTTACGCTGCTCGAGATGTGAGCCTGGACCGGCACCGAGCATCCCTGTATCCCCTGCGGCCACCTTACCGCCGTCTGCGGCTCCCCGGGGGCTGGGCTCCTGCTAGAGCCGAGCTGGCCGAGCCCCTGCCCCTGCGTGCGTGGAGGCACCCGAACTGCCGATGCGCTGCCCAGCCCTGGCAGATGGAGCCAGCTCTCCGTGCGGAGCAGCCCCGCGTTGGCCGCCCGCACCTTCCACCTCCGTGACCCCCGTTCCCATCCCGCCCCGAGCCGGGGGGCTGCCCGTGCGCCAGGGGCTGCGAGCGGGGGCCGGGGCTGCGGCGGGGGGGACCCGGCTGGGGCTGTGGCGGTGGCCGGAGTGGTGTCGGCTTTCTCCTCCCCCCAGACTTCTCGTTGTTTTCTTACAACAACGGCATGGTCATGACGTCCTGCCGGGAGCTCGACGGCACCCGCAGCGCCCTGTCCGCCGCCTCCGCGTTCGCCATCGCCACAGCGGGAGCCAACGAGGGGACCCCCACCAAGGAGAAGTACCGCAGGATGTCCCTCGCCAGCGCAGGTACCCTGCCCCGGGCTGCCGAGAGAGCGGGGACATGGTTTTGGGGTGCCCGTTTCCACCGTACTCGGTTGGGTTGCCCTCGGCTGTGAGGCAGCCCCCCCCGGGGGGGGCCCAGAGCACCCACAGCCCAGCACCCACCCGCTCCGGGCTGTGGTCCCCGGGTGCCTGGGCACGGGGGCTGCCCGAGGGACGTGCAGGTTGCCGGCAGCCGAGCCCTTCGTGCCCGCGGCTCGGCACCCCGCTGCCTCGTGACACGGAGCCTCCCCGGCGCCTGCGTTTGAGGCAGCGTGGGGACGCTCGGGAAGATGGGGCTGCTCCTTCCGGCAGTCCTGAAAATATCCGTAAGCGATTCCCCACGGAGCTGTGGCTGTGCTAAGGGGTCGCTGGCAGTTTCAGGCTTTCCGACAGACCAGCGGAACGGAGACAAGGAGTTCGTGATCCGGAGAGCGGCCACCAACCGGGTCCTCAACGTGCTGCGGCACTGGGTCTCCAAACACTCGCAGGTGGGTGGCGGGGGCCGGGCGGGGGGGTCGGCGCTGCGGGACCCTCTGGCGTGAATTCGGCCGCCTGCCGGGTGGCTCAGCCAGGCTGCAGCTGGAAAGACAATTTGGCGCTTCTTTTTTAATTAAGCAAATGAGCGGACATGGGTTGGAGGTGGAAACTGTGGCGCAGGGGAGCCGGGAGCCCCTGGCACAGGGCGGGGGGGCAGGCGCTGGGTCGCAGCGTTTGCACGGTCGGTGCGCAGAGGAGGGAGCGGGACCCGCAGTCCTCCCCGCAGCTGGGCTCGGAGGGGTGGCCGGGTGTGATTCTGTCGGGGGCTTCAGGCTGGGGTCCGGGTTAGGAAACCGCGTGGCTTCGCTTGCTGTCCCTTTCCCTCTGCCACTGGTCGCCAGGGGCACTGGGGGCAGCGCCGTACTGGTTGGCACTGGGAAGCCCCCGCGCCCGTCCCAGGCCGGGTGATGCCCATGCCGCGGCGCAGAACGAGCGCGGTGCCTTCTGGCCGGTTCCCGTCGGCCGGGCACCACGGGCTGGGATTTCGGTTGGGATTTCGCCGGGGAGAGGCGGCCGCCCGCGCTGCCCCCAGGGCCCTCCCTGGGTTTAAACGCGCAGGGGGCAGAGCTGCTGGGAATCGACGTTCCGCACATCATGGCGCGTTAGCGCTGACGCTGCTGGCTTTGGCAGGACTTTGAAACCAATGAGGAGCTGAAGTTCAGAGTGATTGGCTTTCTGGAGGAGGTTATACACGACCCCGAGCTCCTGACCCAGGAGAGGAAGGCGGCCGCCAACATCATACGGTGAGGGGTGGGGGGGGGGGGCTGCTTTTCTGGACGCCGTGCCAGGCCTTGGTGGCCGCTTCCCGTTGCCCCCGGGACGAATGCGGACACGAGGTCTCGGGGGGGGGGGGGGCTGTGCCCGCGGCCAGGGCCCGGGGCTCCGCAGGAGGCGAGGAGGAGGATGGGCGGTGCTGGGTGCATCCGTCCCCCTGGCACATCAGGGGCCATGGGCAAGGTGTGACCCCCTTGTCCCCATGTGCGGGGCCAGCCGTGGCCTTGGTTAAGGGTTTTTTTTCTCTTTAAAACAGGAAACGGGACTTAGAAGCGTTCTTATGCACGCCAAGGGTTTAATCTGTGACAAACCACAACGTCGTGCTGCAGCTGCATCGAGTTGTGCGGGTCTGGTGCTTTCCCAGCCAGAGTAACGCTGTCTTTTCATGCCGTAGGACCTTGACTCAGGAGGATCCCGGAGACAATCAGATAACCCTGGAGGAGGTCGTGCAGATGGTAAAGACCCTTCCCCTTCCTCACTCCGCCTGGCAGCTCGGCGTGGTGGTAGGGGAACAGCTAAAGATCCTCACGCTCCGGCACACCCGGCTCAGAGGAGAGCGGTTCCCCAAGCCTGCGTACGGCTGCAAAGCAGGGAAAGGTTTCCCGGGGATGGGGCCAGCTGTGAGCACAGCTGGATCTGTTGCAGGCAGAGGCAACG
Source organism: Grus americana (assembly GCF_028858705.1). NCBI lineage: Eukaryota > Metazoa > Chordata > Aves > Gruiformes > Gruidae > Grus > Grus americana. Next base: position 24,027,715 of record NC_072861.1, on the reverse strand, counting down.
CTAATCCAGCTGTCGGCAGGACGGCTGGAGTGGGCACGGAGACGTGCCTGCCCGCTGCGGCCGGTGCCCGCCCGAGGGGTGCGGGAAAACCCCGTGGGTTTCCACCGTGTGCTCTGCGTCCCCAAACCTGCGCCAGCGCTGCCGCGCGCCGGTTCCAAGTGACGGGCGCTGGCCCAGCTGCCCCGGGAGCGGAGCCCCGGGAACGTGCAATGGATGTAAAACCAGCAGGGTGGCTGCAGTGCATTTGCCGCCCTCCTGCATTTAAAAAAAACCACACAAGTTCTCCCAGAAAAACCCAAGAGCCACTTTAAATCGGCCTGGTGCACCTGAAACAAGAGCGGCTCTGTCCCCGGGCCCGCCGGCTTCTGGAGTGGTTGAGGCCCCTTGGGGTTTTTTTAAGCTTTTGTCTGCAACCACGGGTGCTGGAAACTTCCTCTGGAGAAGACAAACAAACCCAGAGGGTTTCGGTCTGCACCCATCCCCTGCAGCCTGCACCCCCCCAGTGTGCACCCCCCCCCACAGCCTGCACCCCCCCCCCAGTGTGCACCCACTCCCCGCAGCCTGCACCCCCCAGCATGCACCCACTCCCCACAGCCTGCACGCCCCCCCGAGTGTGCACCCACCCCCCCCAGCCTGCACCCCCCCCCGAGTGTGCACCCACCCCCCCAGCCTGCACCCCCCCGAGTGTGCACCCCCCCTCACAGCCTGCACCCCCCCAGTGTGCACCCACCCCCCGCAGCCTGCACCCCCCCAGTGTGCACCCACCCCCCCCAGCCTGCACCCCCCCCGAGTGTGCACCCACCCCCCCAGCCTGCACCCCCCCGAGTGTGCACCCACCCCCCGCAGCCTGCACCCCCCCAGCGTGCACCCACCCCCCGCAGCCTGCACCCCCCGAGTGTGCACCCACCCCCCCCAGCCTGCACCCCCCCAGCGTGCACCCACTCCCCCCAGCCTGCACCCCCCCAGCGTGCACCCACCCCCCGCAGCCTGTCCAGGGGCCCTTGAGCCCCGCAGAGGAAGCCCAGCTGGTGTTTGCTCCCGGCAGCCGCTTTCACAACCCCCTTCCCAGGCCGGGAGGGGATTTTGCAACGGGCTCTGCGCTGGTGCTGGCCGGAGGGTGTCCCGGCTGCGGGAGTCGCTGGCCGGACTGGAGGCAGAGCAGAGCACCTGCGCCCACCCTGCTCCTGCCGCCCCGTGCACCCTGCGCTTTGCACCTCGGCTCTCGCAGCTCCGTCCCCAGAGCCGCCCGCGGTTCCCGGCCACGCTGCTCCGGTGCCAGCCTGGCTGCTCTCCCCCAGGCACCCCCCGTGCTGGGAGCTGCCACGGTCCCTTTTCCTGGACCCGGGCAGGGGAGACGCTGCTGCTCCTTTCCAGGACGGGGGATGCTGTGGCAAGTGACAGTTCCCTGTGGGACAACCCTGAGTTCGGGCTGCGTTTGTGCCGAAGCGCAGCAAAGCCCGTGCACGCTCCGTGCAGGTCTGGGGCCGGGGGCTCTCGCCGTCAGCCCGGGTGCCCCGAGTGGCGAGCACTGGCAGCGGGGATGGGGGGGGCGTCCCCATTATCCTGCTTTTCTGGACATCCCTTGGAAGAGCTGTCGGGGCAGCAGCAGGGGCCGGGGTCTGCGACCCCACGGGTGCTGGTGGAGCCGTGCTGGCGAGGCTGGCCGAGCGGCCAGGCAGGGGTAGCCGGGCGCAGGGCGGCAGCTCGGCAGCGCCGCTCCAGCTGGGATCCCCATGTGCTTTATTAATTAAACATGTAGAGCAAAAAAGCAGCGGCTGCAGAAGTCAGCGTGTGGGGATCTGTTCCGTAGCTGACACCTAATTACTGAAGCGGAGAGGATTAGTTAATTTTGTGTCTGTACATGTACATGGCTGATAACGTAATTAAAACCGTGGGGTTTGCAGGGCTGCGTGAAGCCGGCACTTCCCAGCGCTGGGGGGATGCGGGATGCGGTGCGGTGCCTCCGGACCATGGGACCAGCACGGCACCGCACACGCCGGCTCCGGTGGGGAAAAGCCTTTGGCTCAGGAGTCCAACTTTGGCTTTGATTTTATGTGCATGAAACGTAGAAGTTCTCGCTGCGCTGTTAACCAGCGAGCCCTCGTTGTTGCCTTTGTCGCTCAGGCTGAGGGAGTCAAGGCAGAACCTTTTGAAAACCACTCGGCCCTGGAAATAGCAGAGCAGCTGACGCTGCTGGATCACCTGGTCTTCAAGAAGATCCCGTACGAGTGAGTGATCCCCGCGGGTGAGGAAGGGCTGTTCCGGCCGCCCAGACTCTGCAGCCGCCCGCTGCCCCGTGGCCAGCCTGGCCCGGGATAAACCCGGAGGGTGCGAAGCCTTCCCGGCCGCCGCCGCTTTGCAGGTAGCCCGGGCCGGGCTCCTGCCCAAGTTTGAGGCCTGACCCCGCGGCTCGTCCGCTGGCGTAGATCCCCTGCCCATCGCACTGAGCCCGCCCGTGCTCTCCCTTCCGGCAGCGTGGGGGGCGAAGGACCCGGCGCCTCCGTCCCGTGGGGGGTGGTGGAGCTTGCAGGGCTTGGGTGTCCCGGAAAAACGGGAAACAATCGTTGAGCCGAATGTTGTCGTTTGCAGAGAGTTCTTTGGGCAAGGTTGGATGAAGCTTGAAAAGAACGAAAGGACTCCTTACATCATGAAGAACACGAAACACTTCAATGACGTAAGCGCAGCCCCGGTGGGGGCCGGGGGGCGGGCAGAGGCCAGGCAGCGCAGCCAGCCCCCGCGGTAGCCAGGGCCTGGGGTGTCCGAGCACTACCTGCCCCCTCCCACGCTCCACGGACGCTCCATGGCGGGTGGAGCATCTCCCGGCGCCGTTGCTCGTTCGGGGCTGCTGCAGTGAAGGGAAAGCTTTCGAAAAACCTCTGCGAGGCTGAGGGCGCATAGCTGGAGCCCAAAGTCCTCCTAACGCGGGCTGGGACCCGTGTCTCCCCCAAGGTCAGTAACTTGATCGCGTCGGAGATCCTCCGGAACGAGGAGATCAACGCGCGGGTGAGCGCCATCGAGAAGTGGGTGGCCGTGGCAGACATCTGCAGGTGCCTGCACAACTACAACGCAGTGCTGGAGATCACCTCCTCCCTCAACCGCAGTGCCATCTTCCGCCTGAAGAAAACCTGGCTCAAGGTCTCCAAGCAGGTAGGGGCAGGGGCCGACGCTGTCCCGGGAGGCAGGGGAGGTTTGTGGGCCGAGCGCGATGGTGTTGGGATGACGTAAGACACGTGTGTTGGAAGAACAGCTAGGAGAAGGAGTAAGGGATTTGTAGGTCTTTCCCAGGAGGGAGCTGTCGCGCGAGCGGCTCAGACCCTGCGTTGCTGTTGGGTTTATTCATCCTGCAGGTCAGACGTGCAGCTAAAGAAGCCTGTTCTAAAGAGTCATTGTAGCGGTATACGCACACACACACTCCTTTAATCGGGCTTTCTGGGCTTCTCAGACAAGTATGGATGAGCAAAGTGAATTCTTGTGTTGAGTTATTGGTATGGAAATAGCTCGTACCCGCACGATGCAGAGCCTGATGGAGTCCAGGGCTGCCGAGCCAGAACCGCTCTGTGGGCTCCTCTGAATCCCAGACAGCATCTTTCTTCCGGCAAAGTGATAAACCTGTAAATTAAAACAGGCGCTGGCGAAGGCAAAGGTGGGAGGCAGGGGAAGGAAGGAAGAAGTGTGCAGCCTGTCCTCATTACGTGTTGGAGGAACTTTGCCTTCAAGTGCTTGCTCAGCTCCTCTGGACGTCACCAGGAGCCGGCTGTAACGGCCAGGGCAGAATTTGTCCCTGCAAAGGCATCAAGCGGCCGGACGGGTGACGTGTCCTGGTGCTGCTGCGGGCAGGGCGGGATGGGAGCGACCCTGCGGCTCCGCGGGCTTTGCCCCCCTGGCTGTGGGGCTGGGGGTTTCTCCCAGGGCCTTCTCCAGGCGACGCTTTGGGTTTCTTGCAGACGAAGGCTCTGATCGATAAGCTACAAAAGCTGGTGTCGTCGGAGGGCAGGTTCAAGAACCTGAGGGAGGCACTGAAAAAGTGAGTGAACGACGATTCTCCTGCGGCTGCTGCCGGCCGGTCGGCCCCAGGGTGGCACGGGACCTCGATCCCAGCCCGGCTCCCGCGCTGCGGGCTGGGGCTTTGCTCATGAGATGACTTCAGAGCCCGCGCTGCCGCGTGTCTCCTTTAGCAGGCACAGGGCAGCGCTTGCGAAGCGATCCCGAGTAATGAGCCGCTCCCTTGAGAGGCGGTGTGGAAAGAAGTGAATGAGAGGGATTGCGAAGGGGGGAATCATTGCCAGGCACCGGGAAACTTCCCCCTCTCCCCTTACAGACTCGTGGTTTACACCCCAAAGTGGCCGTGTTTGGCTACGCTTTCCCACCAGCCAGTGCACGTCACTCCAGGTAGCGTGGGCCTCATCGGCAGCACGCCGGCGTGGCTCCCGAGCCGGAGCGTTGCCCAGCAGAGCGCTGGCAGTGCTGCAATGGCAGCCAGCCCCGCACCCCACTGGGGACGGCGTGGGGCTTCTCTGCCAGCACTCGGGTTCCCTGAGTCGTTACTTGGTGTTCGCTCGGTCCCACACGTCGAGGAGCCCGGTGCTGTGGGTGCCTGGCGAGCGGGGTGCTGAGCTCCCTGGAGCCGGTGCATCCCCACGGCTTGTGCATCACCTCCGGCAGCCCGCGGCTTCGTGTGGGGCACGGCCAGAGCTCGTGCTTGTCCTGCCCTGCCTGCGGGGACGGCGGCTGCAGGATGCGGCCCAGGGGACCAGCAGCCTTCCCGGGGGGGCAGCGTCCTTCTAGGGTTTCTGTATCTTGGAGAGAATCCTTCCAGTTCTGCTAGCCGCGGAGTCCGACCCTCCTCCCCGCTCAAAGCCCCGAGTTCTTTCTTACTTGTTTCTGGTTTGCTCCCCAAGTTGTGACCCGCCGTGCGTCCCCTACCTGGGAATGTACCTGACCGACCTGGCGTTCATCGAGGAGGGGACCCCGAATTACACCGAGGACGGCCTGGTGAACTTCTCCAAAATGAGGATGGTGAGTCTCCCAGCCCCGCTGCGGCGGGCGCGCGGGGGCCGGGTTGGAGAGATGTGGCTCGGTGCTGTGGTGCTGGCCGGGTCCGTGCCCGTGCCCACCCTGCGCGGTCCCCATGGCCGGCCGGTGTCCGCACAGCACCAGGCAGCCACGCGTGTCCCCTGCACGCGGCCGGGGCTGTCCCTGCCGAGGGATGTGCCTGAGGAAATAAAAAAGCCCTTTGCATCGTGCTGCGGTTGAAAGGTGCGGATGGCGTGCGCTCTACCAGCTGCCCGTCACCCTCCCAGGCCTGGGACGCGGTGCCGGTGGTGATGGCGGTGCCGTAAACAGCTTCTGTGGTTTATCTCTGGACAGATTTCACACATCATAAGAGAGATCCGCCAGTTCCAGCAAACCTCCTACAAGATTGAGCACCAGCCTAAGGTACGGCCTTGTCCCGAGCGCCATGCGCTCCCTCTCCTCGTCTCCCGCTCCAATTGCAGCGTCTGAGCAGCCTGCAATTTCTGGCAGCGACTTCGGGGCAGATATGGTGCTTCTGTACGGAACGTCACACCAGAACGCCAGCAGAACCAGTGCGGGGTGGGGGGGCTTGTGTCAGGCGAGGGGACGGCCCGGGAGACGGTAGTGACCTCCCTGCTCCGGTGCCTCTCGTGCCACGCACGCCGTACAGCGCCTGCGCAGCATCGCTGGCAGAGCAGCAGGATGCAGCGTCCCACCGTCCGAGCCGTGGCAGAACGAGTCAGCGCTGTCCCTGCCTGTCCCTCGCTTTGCTGCCGTTTCTTCCCAGCAGACGGGGCTGCCCTTTCACTCCGGCTCTTTCTGCAAGCCGCCGCGATGTGGGCACGGGGGGCAGCAGCCGGGCACGGTCCTGCTGAGCTGGGGCTGCAGCGTGGCCGTGGCCGTGGCCTGGCAACGGGGCAAGGGAGCGGCCTGGAGGGGCTCCGGGGAGCGGGTGGGCACTGGGCATGGCGCTGCCCTCCGCCCTGAGCCGTGGTCGGGCAAACGTCGGCCGAGGCAGAGACCTCTGTGCGGCGAGGGCACGGGCACGGCTCTGGCTGCGCAGGTCCCCGTCCTGCGGTAGAGCAGCTCCGGGACTTGAACTGGGCCGGAGCTCGTGTTGTACCTGAGGTGGAACGAGAGGCTGTACCGTCCGTGGGAACGAGTTACAAGTGTTGGTGGCTCCCGGCACCGCTGCCCTCGCACCCTGCGCTCCCTCGCAGCAGGAGCGTGGCCGGTGCCTCTGCGCCGGGAGCAGGGCCTGCGCCTCGCTGGAGGCCGCTGGCAGCGGTGCAGGGACGGAGGGTGGCTGCAGGGGCCGCAGCAGGTTGCCCCGTGCCTCCCCCGGGATGCCGCAGCGGCGGCGTTGCTCCAGACAGCAGCTACACCGGGACGTGCCAGCCGTGGGGCAGGGCGGGCAGCGTGGCGGGTGGCCGGAGTGCTCCTCGGCTGCTCTCTGCGTTTATAAAATGCGCACACTGCTCCTCTCCTGCACGGCCGGGCACGGCGCGGAGCCTGCCCCTCCCTCAGTGCCCCCTTCCCCTGCTGCGGCTTTGCACGGCGCCGGGCCCTGGGTCCCCCGCGGGGCAGCTGAGCGGTCCCGGCAGCGGCAGAGCCCACCCTGGAGGCAGCCAGCACTCGCTGCTCTGGGGCAGCACCCCCGTCCCGGGCTGCGGGTGCCGGCTGGGAGCAGAGCGAGGTGCCGGGTGGCCTCCGCCTCTCGGTGGCCCCACACGTGTGATGAGAGAAAAGGTCTCAGCCGCCCTCACGCTTCCTCCGCTGCAGCCCTGCAGAGCCACCCGGGAACCGGGCTGGTCGCTGTGGGGGTTTCCACTGTCTCCAGCGCTGCCGTTCTCCAGAAACAGCAAACTCTCCTGAACAGCGCTGCTGCCCTGCCGGCCTCTGCCGAACCCGCGCGGTGCCCCGGCTGCCGCGTTGTTGGTGACCGGGCCGGGCTGAACCGCCCTCCGACGGTGCCAATTTCCGTGTGCAGTGGCAGGAGCAGCCCGGGTCCCTCTGGACCACAACCCTGGAGGTCGGGGAGCCATGGGCTCCGGTTTGTGCCTGGGCAGCCCCCGGCCCTGTCCCCCGCACCGCCGGTCCCTGCCCAGGGCCGGGCTCACGCCGCAGCCATTTCCCGACCGGGGACACCGGTAACCCCGGCCTCCTCCCGGCCTCCTGCTCAGCAGGAAGATCAGCGTGAAGCAGCCCAGTGCCCCGGGGAAAGCCAGCTGCGAACAGCCAGCGCCAGCTGCGGGGCAGGGTGGTAGGGTGCTGCGAGATGCGTGGCCGTGCATCGCCCCGTCTCCCTGCAGGGGTGGGATACGGCCCTACAGAAGCTCCCGGACGCTCCTGTGGGTGACGGGATCGAGCCCTGTCTGCGCTGCCGGCGCTTCCTGGGCAAAGGCTCTGCTGCCAGCTGCTCCTCGCGCCGGCCGGCTCCGAACCCCAGGCGCGGCGCCTTGCCCCGGCATGGGCTGTGCCCCTCTCCGGCATCAGTTGAGCATGCCGCAGGGCTAATGAGGCCAAAAAGCAAAAAAAAAAATCTTCCAGGAATTGCGAGCAAATTTTCTGCTCGCACCGGAGCAGGTGTCCTGCCCCAGCAGCAGCATTCCTGCAGCAGGAATGTCGTTCCCCACTTACGCGGCGCCTTAATTATCAGGATTTTTGTGTTCTCAACAGGAGAGAACTTTGTGGCTGATAAAATAGTATCAGAGAGGAAAACTAAGCAAGAAAAACAGAAGAGCAGCTGAGGAGTAGGCAAGACTTTGCAATGCCAGGATGAGATAAGCACGTGCAATGCCTGTGTCGGTTGGCAGGAACTGCGGGCACTTCTGCGACTCGTCGGTTACTGCTCAGGCCTTTCTCATTTCCCAGTTTCAGCATTTATCGCGGGCTGCAGCAGAGGCGAGTCCTCCCCGTTAACGGTTTGGCTCTCGTTTTTCCAGGTGACGCAGTACCTGCTGGACCACTCGTTTGTGATGGACGAAGAAACCCTTTACGAAGCTTCTCTGCGGATAGAGCCCAAACTGCCTTCTTGAGCCCGGAGCAGTGGCGGGCGGCTGCTCGTGTACACACGCTATACCATACTGTATATATGTTTGTTTCTGTTGGACGCCCTGGAGTGACTTCCACGTATGTGCTTCTCCAAGCAAACCGCCCCCCTCGTTCTTAGGCCGCAGTAGACCTCGCGTAGGATTTCCCGCGTCGTTTAAGGTTTCACGCATCGACACTTTGCTGGAGTCCCGGTTTCTTTTCGATGATGTTATTTTTGTCATTTGTTCTCCTCGAGGGGCGGGCGGTGGGGCGGGTGAACCCGCGCGCTCCCCCGGGGCTCCGGGCAGCGCGGAGCGGCTCTCGCTCGGGCGGCATCGGCAGCGATGTCCCCGGGCAAGCTCTGTCAGGCGGGGGAAGAGGACGTCCAAGGTTTTCCCACCGCGCGAAGCCGCCGGCTGTGCATGCCGCCCCGGCACGGGGGGGGCTCTCGGCCGCTGCCCCCCGTCCCTCCGAAGTCGGGAAGATGGAAAGGACCCTTTGACTCTCCTCGCTGCCTACGGCTCATGACAAGCTTCTGTTGATATGCTATAGCTCCGTATACCTTGTGACCACTCTGAGTAACATGACGTAGAATTAGAAAAAGATGACCGAGTGTTTTTATTACATATACTGTAATCCTGTCTAACCACCTTCTAGCAGGAATATAGTAATGTAGTGCTTATTCTGTGAATATTACCATGTATTTTTTACATTGTACAGTATATAAACACAGTTTAACTTTACAGTGGCAGGCATGCTCCACTCTAACAACCAGAACACTTTTGCTGTAAGCAATACCTCGTGGTATGAGAATTCTCTTTCAAGCCCTAAATCTATTTCAACTTACAGCTTGTTTGGAAAAATATTTCCATTTTTTTGTAAAAATATATGTTTCCTGATTACCTCTTGCTAATAAATCTATTCTATCTCAGGGTGAACCGGGACTCGGGATGTTTTTATCGGCGGGTCAACGCCGGCCCCGCCCCCGGCCCCGCCCCCCGGGACGCCCCGCCCATTCCCCGCCCCTCCGGCCAAGGCTCGGCTCGCTTCGGCCTGGCTCGGTTCGGCTCGGCTCGATTCGGCCCGATTCGGCTCGGCTCGATTCGGCCCGGCCCGGTTCGTTCGGCTCGATTCGGCCCGGCCCGGTTCGGCTCGCCTCGCCTCGATTCGGCCCGGTTCGGCTCGGCTCGGCTCGGCACGGACATGGGCTGGGCCGCGCTGCTGGCTGTGGCCGCGGTCCTGGCGCCCGCCGCCGCCTGGGCGCCCTCGGCCGAAGGTAAAGGGGCACCGGGAGGGGAGGGGGTGGCTCGGCACGGCTCGGCACGGCTCGGCTCACCGCCCCGGGCGCTCTCCGGGCCGGGGCCCGCGGCAGCCGCTGACGCCTCCCCGCTCTCTCCCGCAGAGGAGCTGCAGTTCAAGGCCTGGATGCTTCAGGTAAAGCTCCGGGGGCGCCTCCGCCGGGGGCCGCGCTGGCGGGGGCCGGGCAGGGGCTCGGGGCGGGCGGGGACCCCGCGGGAGCGGCGGGATGACGGGCTCTGCCCCCGCAGAACAACCGGCGGTACGGCCCGGGCGAGTACCCCCGCAGGCTGCGCATCTTCCTCGGCAACAAACGGCAGATCGACGAGCACAACGCCGGCAACCACAGCTTCCAGAGTAGGAGCCGCTGCCCCGGCCCCGGCCCGCTCCCGCTCTCGCTTTGGATTCTGATCCTGAGCGAGCAAACCCTTCCCGTCTCCCCCTCCTCCTAGTGAGCCTGAACCAGTTTTCAGATCTGACCTTCGCCGAATTTAAAAAGCTGTACCTGTGGAGAGAGCCCCAGGTAAGCCCCGGGAGGGTGCTGCGGGTGGGGAGGAGGGGGCCGGCAGGGCGGCCGACCCTGAGCCACGGGGGCTCTGTGTCACGCTGCACCCACACATGGGCCGGCACCCATCGCTCTGCTGCCTGAAATCCGCTTTGCTACGTGAGCGTCCTGTTCCGCCGGAGCCTGGGTAAGAGCGAGGTGAACCCCCCATCCCTGCCTTCAGCCACCGCTTGGCCCCGGCTCCAGCCGAATTGCCACTTCTGCTTTCAGCTTTGCAGGTTGAGCTGTATGTTTAAGGGTGGACCTGAGGCCTGATCCCGTTCCCGCACAAGCAGCGTGGCAGTCGCTGCTCCCTCCGCGCCAGGGAGGGTGGTTGGCCGTGGGCCACCGTCCCCTGGCACGTCCCCCAGCGCGGCAGCTTGCCACAGCCCTCCCGCCTCACTTGCAGAACTGCTCAGCTACAAAGGGGAACTTCCTGCGCAGCTCCGGGCCATATCCTGACTCCATCGACTGGAGGAAGAAGGGAAATTACGTGACGCCAGTGAAAAACCAGGTGAGGAGAGCGTGTCATCGGTGACGCACCCAGAGCGGGCCCTGAGAGGGGCTAACTGCTGTGGGCAGGGCACTGTGCCGGAGGAGCGGTGCTGGTGTCAGCATGCCTGCGGGGAAGCAATCTGCCCCGGGATGGCGTGGGGGTGGCCAGGGGTGTTGGGGTAGGGGGAGGCCATGGCCCCTGGGATGCCAGCGGGGGGAATCCCTGTGCTCCTGGCGTGCCCTTCTGCCCCGGCCCTGGCATTTCAGGGAGGGCAGTGACCCCACGGCACGTTACACAGCAGTTCCCCTCCGGTTCCTAACACAGGGCCCCTGTGGGAGCTGCTGGACCTTTTCCACCACGGGGTGTTTGGAGTCTGCTATCGCTATTGCAACAGGAAAGCTCCTCTCTCTGGTAAGAGATTTTCCTCTCCTGCGCACTGATGGCAAGTCCTGCCGCCGGTTACCTGCTGGAGCTGCCAGTGGGGCCAGCCCACTCCTGTCTGCTTGTTCCTGAACTGCTTGTTCCCAGTCCAGCTGTACGTCGCTGCGTGCGGCTGTGGTGGGCACCCCCGGCCCTGCAGACCCCAGGCAGCTCTTTGCGAGCTGAGCAGCACTGCCGGGGGAGGTGTGGGGCAGTGTGGCCAGGAGCTCTGTGCCTGAGGCCGTGCCTGTCACCATCCCCTCCCAGGTCTGAGTGCCCTGCTGCCCCAGGCTTGGGCAGAGCCCGTTTTGGAGCAGGATGGAAGCGCGGAGGCTGGAGGGTGACGGGTCCCTGCCACTGGTGGCCAGCGTGTTTAGCTAGAGCCATGTCTGGTGCTGCCAGACAGGAGGAGCTCCTTGCTGCAAAACAGCTTGCTGCAAGCAGCACATTGTGAGACTATTTATTTTTAAGCTCCCAGAGGATTTATGTTCTCAAAGAACCAGAAAGACAGTAGCCACTTATGTGACTTATCAGAATAGCTGAGGGTTGGGCCTGTGTGTTAAAAACAAACTTGACCTTTGAAAGAGATCTTGGCCGGTGCTCCCGCGGGTGGGACGGGGGCCCGGCGGGCCTGAGGAGGAATGCCTCTTGCAGCCGGAGCATCCTGAGCTGCTGGCTCCACGTCTTCCTCGTGCTGCTTCTGGGGACGTGGAGCCCCACGTGGGTAAACCCAGTGCGCTCTGGCTGCCTGCCACACGGGCTGCGTTCTGTCTCACTTATTCGGAATGCAGGTGTTGAATATACGCTGACTCAAAAAACTTTTCTGTAGGCGGAACAACAGTTAGTTGATTGCGCCCAGGCTTTTAACAACCATGGCTGCAGTGGGTAAGTAGTAGAAAGTGAGAAAGAATAGAAATAAGAGGGTTTTGTGGTCCGTGATTGACAGCCTTTCTCAAGATCTAGTGTCGGGATCCTTCCAGATCTTGGAATGGTTTTTGTTTCCCCAAGGCTGAGACATGTCAGAGAAAATGTTTTTGGGTTTGGTTTGGTTATTTTAGTTTTGCCCTCCCTAGAGGTTAGAAAGTTTGAATAAACTTCCAGCATTTCCTAGCCTCTGTTGTTCCTCTTGTTTAGTAGTTTTTTCTTCTGATACTTGTTTTGTTACAATGTCTTCTGAAACCGCAGCTTCGGGTGCTAGGTAGCTAGGCTTTAATGCGCTCAGGGAAAGCAAGGGGAGTTTCATCTGTTGCTCTGCTCATGGGTCATGCACATCTCATGACACTTTAAGGAACCCACAGAAACCTCTGCTTCCCCTTTGGTAAATTCCTACTGGTATTGCTAGAGAAGGCAGAAAATAAAGCTTTCTGATATCTTACGTTTTCTGTAAGATAAGCGGTCTCTGAGGAATGTTCGGAGAGCAAAACCACTCGGTGCTTTTTATTTTTTCTCGTGGCTCCTCCTTGTCCTCTCCTTGTGAGCACACCCTGAGCACGCTCCCCTTTTCTTCCCTCCTGAGATGTGCTCCCCAGAGCTGGCTGGGGAAGGAAGCAGCTGTGGGTCCCTTCTTGCCCCCTGTGCTGGGTAGCTGGGCAGAGGTCACAGAAAAACACCCCCCGTGCGCAGGGCTGCCGGGCTGAGCTGGCGGGGTGGGTGCTGTGAGGGCGAGGCAGCCTCGCACCTTCGGGGCCCCTGCACTGGCATTCTCCCGCGGGGATCGGGCACCCCTTCCCGTGCCGAAGAGCGTGGTGGGCTAGGCCAGGAGTCCCAGGCAGGGAGGCACTGCAGGAACAGACTGGAGCTTATGCCTTTAGAGGGTCCGGGACACACGCTGTCCCTCCCTTTCCCCCCACTTTGTGGAACAGTCTGTAGGACTGTGGGGGGAAGGTTGATGGCTTTGCTCTGCAGAAGCCGCAGCATTACCACCCTAATTAATCTGCATTCTGGCTGTGTTGTCTTGCAGGGGCCTGCCAAGCCAAGCCTTCGAATACATATTGTATAACAAAGGGCTCATGGGGGAGGATGCCTACCCGTACCGGGCCGAGGTATTTCCAGCACAGCTCAGAGGCATTTCTGCAGTGGCAGAGCAGGGTCCGGAGCAGGCTCTAACACCGTTTCCTTTCTGTCCACACAGAATGGCACCTGCAAGTTCCAGCCGGAGAAGGCTGTAGCGTTTGTCAAGGATGTTATCAATATCACGCAGGTGAGGTCCCGAGGGGCTGTTTCCAAACTGCCAGGGCTGTGCCGAGCCTGGCCTGGAAGGTGCTTGGGTGCCCCGAGGCGTGCCAGGCTCATGCTGCAGCCTGCTTGCTCTTGGGAGAGGAGTGAGCTGCTGGCGTGCACACTCCTGCTCTCCTGTGTGCCACCAGCTCCCATTTCTGGAGGTGGCACCAGCGAAGCGCTGTAGTCAAATACAGGCACTGGGTCTCTGCCTGCTTTCCACAGTGTGTGCAGCTCCAGGCTGTAAGGAAGTGTTGGTTCTCATCCTGCAGTGCAGGCAGCACTTGTTTCCTTGTCTGCAAGTGGAAAGCCAGGGTTAGGCATCCCTGCTGGGCTCTGACTGCTGGTCCGGGGATCCTGACTGGTTCCAGCATAATCAGGAGATAAATGACCCTGGGATCCTCTTCTTGCAGTATGACGAGAATGGCATGGTGGAAGCTGTGGGGAAGCACAACCCGGTGAGCTTTGCGTTTGAGGTGACGGGTGACTTCATGCACTACAGAAAAGGCGTCTATTCAAAGTGAGTACTTCTGAACCTGGGAGGTGAGGGGAAGGTGTAGGGCTGGAATTACTCACATCCCCGTTTCTCCCACTTTATGGCACTAGACGGAGGGACACTGAACTGCATTCTTCCATTTTCTTTTAAACAGAAAATAGAAAACATAAGTAAACTGAGCTTCAATATACTGATTTCCCAGGGGGGTGAGAGCGCAGCACAGGGGAGAGGGAGCAGTGTGCTTGCAGCCAACTTACTGCTAGGAGCCAGTCCAGGCTGAAGACCAGACTGGATTTGGAACAAAGCCCAGGAGTTGGGGAGCCCCACTGCAGAGCTGGGGAGCCTGTCCTAGGGCTGACATCTGTGTCCGAGCTCTGGACGGCGGCAGGGTCAGCCTGGTCCAGCAGCTGAACGCAGCAGGTTTACTTTGGGTAAGCCCTAACCAAAGTGAGTTTTCCGTGAGACTTGGGCAGCTCTTCCAGTGCGGGACCTGGGAGGGGTGGCGGTGAGCAGCGTGGCTGTGCTCACGCTGCCTGCACCCGAGCCGGGACGTCGGCAGGTTGTGTTACTCAGGCAGGGTCCCCACGTCGCAGTTCTACGCAGGGCAGGCAGCTCCCCGGGCACCCCGTGCCAACCCCCTTAGGTGCGTGCCTGCTTCTGCAGCTGGACCTGTGAGAGAAGCGGCAGAGATGAAGAACTAGTCTGAGACACGAAGTGACCTGGCAGAAGAAGGTCTCGAGTGTTGTGTCAGCTCTGTAGCCAAGGCAAAAAGCCACTTAAAAGGATGATGATTATATTTTGGAAAGGCTGTGGAAGCTGACTGCGGTAGGATAGATTTCTATTAGGGGAGAAATGGGGAAAGTGCATGTTTGGAGAGAACTAGCAAAACACTTTAAGAGTAATGAAGCCTCGGTCACGTAGAACTGCAGGGAAAATTAAACTAAGAGGCTAAGCATGAGTGATCTGCCCCAGGGAGCTGGAAGGGAGAGAGTAGGCAGCACCATGAATTCGAGTGGCTCTGCTGTTGCAATAAAGACAGCAATCTCAAAGCTAACTGCATCAGCGGGCAGGGGTGAGAGCAGGCAGTGGTCAAGATACTTTGCAATAGGAGTGGTTTGAGGAACACACCAAGTGAAGTTACCCTGTAGGTTCATAGTCTTGGGTAGATTTGAAGCATATGGAATAACTGATGCGCCAGTGTTTGTAGCCTATGCTCCCCAGGCCAGCTATTAACAGGTTCAAGAAGAGTAAATCTGTACTGGGGATTATTGATCTTTTACTTATCTGTGATCTGAAAATGTTTAAAAACAGGTGCTCTAGAGACGGGAGCTTGTACCTTGTGTTATCTTGTTCTGTATCACTTTCATCAAGTGCAATTTAAAAGCTGGAAATTGAGAGGAAATGCAAGGAAATGTGTATTTAGACTGAGGAACTCGCTGTTCCCTGTGCAGAATGTGGAACAGAGCCCCTGAACTTCAGGGCAGAACAAACCATTGCTGGGATGCACTAAGTGCTTCTGGTTGCCATTGGAAAAATTCCTTTGCTCAGATTTTTCACTGTAGCTCGTTCTTGTGTGACAATGGTGATGTTGATTCTGAACAAAAAGCCAGACCAGGTCCTCGGATCAAAGTTCCGTGAAGCCTATTGCCCTGACTCCAGATACGGCCAGTAATAATCTCTGAGTGAGAGAACAGAACCGTATCCCATTGTCTTGGCTTCCCTCCCTACTCTCCACAACTGGAGGTTCAGAGTACCCATTAGTGCTTTTTGTAGTTGGAGTGCAATCAAGAATGCCAGCTAATCCACAATTAATTAGGCTGGTTTTTCATGTAACAAATCTGCATTATTTTTCCCTTTTCTTTGCAGCCCACGATGTGAGCACACTCCTGACAAGGTGAACCACGCTGTCCTCGCTGTGGGGTACGGAGAAGAAAACGGGACCCCTTACTGGATTGTGAAGAACTCCTGGGGCCCGCTGTGGGGCATGGATGGGTAAGGAGCTCCCAACACTACTGCACCCACCTCGGTCTCCTGGGGCCTGGTAAAAGGACGGTCGTGTGCGTGGGCTTCCAGCCACCCGCGTCACCCCCCGGTCGCCCTTACGCTCTCAAGCGGAAATGTCACAGCTCTCGTACGCTGGGCAGGGGCGGTCATCCCAGCCTCGGCAGTTAAGGAGATGTGGCTCTACAAAGCATGGTTAGAGCGGACCTGGAGAGCAGCGAACCTGCCGTTGTCACCGGGGGCTCGGCCAGCATGTGTGGAGCCGCCGTGGCGCTGGTTTGCCGGGAGACCAATGTGCCTCTTCTGTGGTTACACGGCCGGAGAAGAGCAGGTTGGGCTGGGAGCGTTTTCACTCTGGCTCTGCAAGTCTTTCCAGCTGCAAGTGAAGTTTTGAGAGTCAGGTGCTAGTCTGTGATTTAAGGGGGACTAACTGCTGGCTGTAACGGCGCTGCCACGGGTATTTGCTCCTTGCGCTGGCGTGAGAGAGGAGCTTGCACAGAATGAGAGCAGTCGCCTTGCGCCAGTGTCCGTCGTGCCGACTGCTGGAGTAGGGAACACTCGCTCATACGCATTCCTCTCTCGTTTTAGGTACTTCCTTATTGAACGTGGGAAGAATATGTGTGGTCTTGCTGCTTGTGCATCTTACCCAGTTCCTCAGGTGTAAGCGGAGAGTGCAGGCTGGGGAAAGCGGGCATGGGAAAAGGAGCGACTGGAGTTTCTGCATAGGAATTTCTGAATGCTAAAATCAAGAAAGCGAGAACAAGATGAACTGTCTGCTCAGAGTCATTACCTGCAGGCAGATTCCTCGGTCTGCATGCAGCCCCTTGCAGTAGGAAGACCCGCACCTCCTTTCCCCAGACAAAAGCAAGCGTGCCCCTGCGCTGGGAGCCAGACTCCAGCCGCTCGCCCGCTTCCAGCCGAGGCCCCGCCAGGCTGGGGGCAGCGGGGGCTGCCTGGGCGGCTGAAACGCCACAACACTGCCCCAACAACGCTCGCCCCTTCCCTAGGGCGGCTGCTTTCGGATCAACGGCTGTAACGTCTAGGGCTCTTTTTATTTTCTTTGAAGGACAAAGCTGAGTGCTGTGATTTCTAAGTCCTACCTATTTTCATGAAATTGTTTTTAGTATTTTTTGTATTTAAAAATAGGGTATTTTAATGCAGAAGAAATGGATGATTTTCTTTCATGGCTCTGAAGGAAGCAAGAAGCTTAGTGCTAGTGGTGTACACGCAGGGGGTGAGGCGGCCGTGTGGGGCCCACTGCTGTTTGTGTTATCGCACGCTCAAATCCGCCACTGAATAAAGAGGCCTTGTCACCGCGCGGTGTGTGCTCTGCGCGTTACCGGGTCGCGGGTGGGAGGTCTGCCGTTAAGTCTTTGCTTTCCGACCCCGGGGCTGTCGGGGGGGGGGGGCAGCGCCTTTCGGACGCAGCTCCTGCGAACGCCGCGGGGCCGCAGAGCGTTGAAACCTGCCCGGGTTCCGCACGGCGCCGCTGGAAGCAGCTGCAGAGCGGCGGGGCAGGACGCGCTGCCCGCACCGACCGACCGGCCCCGGCCCCGGCCCCGGCCCTTACACCGCCATTTTGTGGCGAGGGGCGGGGCTTGCCACGGAACCGGAAGCTTACAGTCACTTCCGCTCCGGCGCGTCCATCCAATGGGGGGGGCAGGCGGCCTTTTGGCGCCGAATGCGAAGGGGTCGCGCGGTGAGGAGCGGGCGGGGAGCGCAGCCCCGCGGCGCAGAGCGCCCCCCAGCGGCGGGGCGGGGCAGGGCAGTGCGGTGCCGCCATGGCGGCTGTGCCACAGAACAACCTTCGGGAGCAGCTGCGGCTCCACTCGGCCCGCGGCGCCCTCAGCAAACCGCCCCCGCCGCGGCTACGGCCGCCGTGAGTACCGCGGGGCCTGGGCGGGCGGCAGCGAGCTTCTGGGGAGCGCGGAGGGCCGCTAACGGGGGGCTCGTCTCTTTCCAGGGGCTTTACTTTCAAGAAGACGTCTCCGGCCGGCGCCCAGCCCCGGGGCCTCTGCGCCGCCGCCGCGCTGCGGGACAAAGACGTCAACACCTCCCTGCCCGCGGCCGGCTCTGCCCCCCCCGCCTCCGGGGACAGGAAAACCCACATCCAGGACTTCTTCCCTGCGGCAGCCAGCCCGCGGGGACGGGGCCTCTGGCCGGGCTGTGCGAGCGCGGCGCCCGCCAGGCCCCGGGAGGTGGCAAGAGGCCCCGGGGCCTCCGGGACGGGCAGCGCGACCGAGGGGCCGCCCGGTGCTCCCGCCCGGCAGGCTGGGCCGGTGGGTGCCGTGGGAGACGAGTGGGATGACATTGACGACTTTGACTTGTCGGGAATCGAGAAGAAGTACTGCAGGGCGGCCGTCCTGTCCCCCAAAGGGCAGCGGGCCCCCCGCAAGGCTTCCCACAGGTCACCGCCCCGCCGGGACCGGCCGCCTGCCTCTCCCGGGACCCGGGGCGATGGCTCGGGGCCTCACGGCCACGGCGCTTCGGGGCGCGGGGAGACCTCTCCAGAGGCTGAACAACGACCCTTGTCGCAGCAATCTCTGATCTGCCTTGAGGATTTGGCTCCCTGCAGCCGTAACAAGGCTGAGGGCCTTTGGGAGGACTTGTCTGCTGACATCGTTTTGGACGATGATGGGGAAGAGGCTCACCCAGGTAACTATTTAAGTACCGGCGAGCTATAAGAAAATAGATTCGTGTTTGCGCACCAAGGGCTTTGATTTTTTTTTTTTTTTAGAAATCAGAGGGGGCTGTGTGCTGGTACCTGACAGGTGGTCGTGGGTACGTGGATCTCCTTTCGGTAACCGCAGCTTGTGGAAGTGCGGGGCCGCAAACAGTGGAGCGCTGCCTTGTGGCAGAAGTGGCAGCTGGTTGCGTGGTGGTACTGGAGGTGCAAGAATTCCCAGATGGCATCCCAGAAATGAAGGGCAATCATCTACAGGGATGTTATAGAAATAAAAGCACTTTTACAGCTCATATGAGAGAGACACAAAATCATCTTATGCCTACATGTAATGATGAGAAATATTAAACC
Organism: Grus americana; assembly: GCF_028858705.1. Classification (NCBI taxonomy): domain Eukaryota; kingdom Metazoa; phylum Chordata; class Aves; order Gruiformes; family Gruidae; genus Grus; species Grus americana. Next base: position 24,009,165 of record NC_072861.1, on the reverse strand, counting down.
ATAAAAAGAGATCTCTCTCAATTTAAAACAAAACAAAAAAACCCTCCAACCCTTGATTACGACCAAGAAGTCGATGACTGTCAGTCGCAGTGCTTCCTCGGCTGCTCTGTGTCCAGGCAGCGTCTCTGTTTTATGTGCCGTATCTGTTATGTTTTAAAACTTGTGAGCTTTAGTTGTGAAATAGGTCTGTACAACTGGATGGTATCAAACAGTGTTCTGTGATGCTGCTGTTACACTAAATGGTGAGAGGATCTGTGAACTCTGTTTTTCTTCTTAAGAAAATTTTGTTCCTTTTCCCCTCTTTCTGTGATACAAATTTTAATATATTAACGATATTGGCCTTTCTTTGTAGGATTTTTCTTATAAGGTAATGTAACCCTCTAATTCCAGTATAGGGACTATCCCAGTTGATGAGGCTACGCTCTTTTTAAGCTAGTATTTAATATAACAACAGTTTTCTATAAAATCTCTTGTAGTAAAGTAAACTTCTTAAGTTTTTTTCTTCTGACAGGGAAGGGTAACTATAGGCAAGCAATGTAGCTTTTCCACTTAAAAGAAGGTTTGTGGGGTTTTTGTCTGTTTGTTTTTAATGGGGGAGAAAAAGGGACCAGTAGTGGGGGGTTTTTTTGGGTTTTTTTTGGTTTTTTTTTCCTTTGAAAGTCAGAAACTGTATTAACCGAGTGTTTTGAAATCTGGCTGGTCGTTTTCTCCCTCTGTTCAGTTGCATTTTTTGTTTATACCGGGATGAGTTTACAGTGTTACCCAGCAATATGACTACACTTCTCTTTCAGCTGCTAATGACAACAGTGGTGAGAGCCAGCGGCCCAGCAGCGGTGAGAGAAACAGTCCCCTGGAGCTGGATAAGGTGGACATCGAGCTGTTCGCAAGCACTGAGCTTGAAGAAGACGATTACTTAGATATCATTCCACCCTCCCCTGAAGAGGAGCTGCCTCCCTTCTCACCTTCTGTAAAAAGCGTTAGGTAAAACAACATTCTTTGATAAAACTGTCTGTCTTTGGGATGACTTTGAAAAATACCAAAGATGACATGAAACAAGTGCTTGTTAAAGAGTTACAGATTGAGTTGATCGTGTCTGTCTGGTGCTTGGCAGGTTAGCGGTTCACAGCTGCTATTAATGTTTTATGAAATACTTTTTAGTTTATGGCCAATGTTTACGGTGGCTTTTGCTTCAGAAAAAGCAGAATTATTTTTCCTTTTGTAGTGGGAGCAAAAATAATTATTGAAGCAGGTTTCTCCACGTTGGCACATGGCGGGGACAAACTGCTCAGCTACTTGGATTTTAACTGAGTTTTCAGAAATTTGTTTACCTCTTCCACACATTTTTAACTGCTGTTATTCTAAAACATAAACTTGTTTTGGAAATGCGTTGATTTACAGATATCTGTATTTTAATGACTCTTTCTTTTAATACTAGTAAAATCTTTAAAGAATCTCCTACCGGGGGAGGATCCACAGCCAGCAGCGTTAAGTCTGTGCCTGGGAAGGTTGCCCCAGCGCAGCCTGTTGCTGAAAGCGATCCTAGTGCGGAGGATGCAGGTACACGAAGTGCTTTCAAATTTTATGCCTTAGATTTTGGGAATAGTTTGCAACTCCTTGCTCTCCTGTGTATCCCATGTAGTCTGAGAGCATGAACAAGCAGTGACCCATGGGGACAAGGAAGTGGGGGACCGAGACTCGTGCAGGATTTTCAGATGTCGTGTGGGCTCAGGGGCATTGTCTGATCCTGATTCCGGGTTTGTCAGTACCAGCCTGGGACACGGCGCAGGGCTCCTCTGTAGAACTTAACAGCCCAGACTGACCAAATCCTTCCTGCAGTCAGCTCTGCACAAAGATGCAGCGTGTAAGCTGGAGCTGTGTCAGTGCTTCCATTTGATTCCCACGGGTGCTGGCTTTGGAAGTTCTGAGCTAACGTGTTTCTGAGTTTACTCGCAGAATGAAAAGTTGCCAGGTGTGGCACAGCCTGGTTTTAAGGCTGCAGGTTCAGACTTTCCTCTCAAGATATACAAAAATGCAGCTTATGGCCTGTTCTACAGTGTCATTTAAAAAGTTGTGTTTATAAATGCCCAGAGCAGTGTTTTTATGTTTATATTTTAACAACACTGTGCTGGAAATCACTTTAGTCAAGCTCCACCTTGTCATGCTTTTAACTACAGCAGAGTTCCGGGGATCGCAGCCCCGGGAGCAGCAGTTTGAGGTTCAGTGGGGAGCGTTGGCAAAATCCGGATGGTTTGCTGTGGTGCCGGGTTTGGAAGGGAAGGTCACAGGTGACAAATGCTGACTTTCACGTGTGGGAGGTTTTCTGCGGTACTTTCTAGACTAGAATTGCAGTGTAGTGTTTTGATAAAATGTGCTTTAGGGTGTTTGGGGAGGGGTAATTTGAGATAAGCAAAACATGTAAACTGGAATGGCTTTTTGGAAATAAGTTTGAAAGAACTGTGACAAGGTTTGGAAAATATATATAGATGGATAATTAAAAGGCAAGGGCAAAAACATGTGGACTGACAGTTTATGCACACAGAAACAGTTACTTTATGTGAATGGACTTTTAAAAATATATAAAAAGTAAATTATTTAGACTTATTTATTGCCATTTACTCTGTCTTTTGAGAGACTGATATTATCTTGTAACATATTCTAATACTGTACGCTAAAATCACTCCTTTTGACAGATAAAGGCTTGCATTTGGAACAGCAGCTCTACGGCGTCATGGATGATATCTGTAAGCTGGTAGATGCCATTCCGCTTCATGAGCTTAAGTCTCTGTCATGTGCAAAAGACCTTCTCCAGCAGAGAGATCTCAGGTAGGCTTTAGAGCAGCCCTCTGCCTTTCCACGCTCCCTGTGAAGTGGCGTCATGCCTGCAGGTGTCTCCATCGCACTGAAAAGACAATACGGGAAGATTTTTTTTTTAAAAAAGCTTAAAAATTACTGACTGAATGAAGAAAACCATCCCCAAAACCGCTGAAGGCATTCGCAGTCCTAGTGTTCTGCCAGAAGAAAGGCTCCGGTTCCACCTTCAATCTGAGGCACGGAGAGTCCTGTATCTTTTCTCTGGAAGGTGGCGGTGCCAGATGCTCCCAGAGAAGCAGGGCGATGTGATACAACCTGCCAGGTGTCATCCTGATTTTCCATAACTGGGGGCATTTGTTTCACTTTCTCTCTCTCAGACTGGCCATCACTGACTCCAGTGATTATGGCTTCTCCTCCCAGCCGTGTACGTGTCATCCTTCAGCCTGGTTATTGCTACTGCAGTATGCTGCCTCGACTTCTGCGGAGTCTGATGACATGATTTGTAGACAAAGTATTGTGATTTTGGAATTTTGGTTTGTTTTTTTACTGGACTGGGACTATGTGCTTTTTCTGAACGCTCTCAGGAAAACTAATTTACTCCATTTCCTCGTATTGCTGTAGTCAGACATGGCCTTTAGAAAGGACATAACCCTGTAATTTGGTTCAAGCATATGTTTACTTTTTTTAACTTCAGGTTTGTGCCTCTAAGGTGTGGGGTTTTTTGATCAATTCCTTGCTATTAGGAATTCTTTTATTTTAATGTCTGCGGTGAAGATGTAGTAATTTTGTAATTATTTTGTTCAACTGAATTCTGGTATTATTCTCTCTTCCTTAGATTAGTTTGAAATATTTTTAAAATATAGTGAAACAGAATACAATGTAACCACCCTATGTTAATGTTTTGAGAACAAGAGAGGCAAAACTGTTAATGTATGCTGTAGAACTTGATAAATTGTGACTAAATATATTTTTTTCCTTCTTCCTTTCCTTGTCGTATATTCCAGGAGAAAATTGCTGGCCAATTCTGTCACATTGAACAAAAATAGTATAAACAACACTTTTCCTAGAAGCTGGAAGGCATGTCTGGGACGGGGCCCTCTGGCATGTCCTGGTACCACTCCATGTTCTGGCCTGAACTGGAGCTTCAGTTCTGGCAGAAACTCGCTAAAATCCACCCCCCTCCCATCTACGCTTGCTGGGACTGTTAACTCAAGCAACTTTTCTACCAAACCCTCCCAAACGTTTGATGCCTTGGATACCTCTTATGCCTCAAAGCAAGGTATTGAGGAGATCACCTGCCCAGAAACTACAGCACCATCTTCTTCCAAGGTAAACGGCAAAGACGGAGCTTCCCTCGGCCTCTGTTCTGGGATGTCCTTCAACAGCAGTGGGTGTGAAAAACCGGGGGTGAGCAACGGTGGAAACCGTCGTCTGCTGGAGGGGCCTCTTGCGAGCACAGCTCTGAAAGGTCAGAGCAGAGCTCCTGCCAGCATTCCTGCAGAGAGTGGTTCAGGTATAAATGACACTGACTTTGACCTTGATCATTTTGATATTGATGATTTTGATGAGGGCTGGGAGAATTCTGCGCATGTTTCGGCACCCGAGACGCTGTCTGTGCCGCTGTATCAGCCCATCAGGGAAGGGCCACCTGCCAAATCGCTGTCGTCAAAGATAATGTCTAGAGCCAAAGGAGCTGCTGTTGTATCAAATCCTGCTGCTCCAAAACCAAGCTTCCTGATGGCAACAAAGGACCGTTCAGGTAAGTTATGCTCATTAGGATTATTGTCTTTTCCTTTTGAAATATTTGTTTTTAAACCTAAGGCCAAGTGACTTACTGTAGCTGACATCAATGCCTTTTGTTTCTGTGGAAATTTCTTTTGGTTTCTCTTTGCGAAGTTTTTTTTTTTTTTTTTTTTTAAATTTTCTTCCAAGTGATGCCAAACTTCTTGAATATTTATTTGTCACATGGGTTGGGTTGCAGGCTGCTGGGAAGATGAAGCTGCTAAAATTGGAAACTAGAATGTTTCTGTGTTTTAATTAAATAACGACTCTGCAGTTGTTAATTCAAAGCTGTATGACAGTTTTAGCTGTTTATGCAAAATGTTCAGAGAGGGGCAGTTGTTGAAGCAAACCTAATTCCTCTGGGGCACAGGGTGGGTCAGTATTGTTTGCGGTTAGGAGGGAGGTGAAAACGTTACCGCCTTTCATCGTCTGCTCTGGTGCTGATTCAGCTAACACCTAGTTTTGGGAACCATGAACAGGGAGCCTATTAATAGTAGTTTGTGACAGAGGTGAAGTTTGTTGGTGTAAGACGAAGCGTTTCATGCAGTCAGGGGTAAGAAGCTTGTTTCCAGAGACTTGCGTGTAATCAAAATTCACACTTTAGCCGGTCTTAAATTCTAGATGAATGCAATTTTTTTTTCATAAGTCCTGATTTGAGTTTAGAAGCTTTAAAGGGTTGAAGGGGTGGCTAAGCCACCTGTTATACTGAACTAGTTGTACATTGCAAGAGGGCCAGCGTAACTTGCTCTTGTAACTTATCCTAAGTACATTTTCTTTGTTTACTAGATCCGCTGGTTAATAACCCTGCGCTGGAACGGTTCAGGGGTATGAAATTTTCCCATTCTGAAGAAATGGTGAATATATTTCACAGAAAGTTTGGTTTACACTATTTTCGGACAAACCAGCTGGAGGCCATCAACGCTGCTCTTCTGGGTGAAGACTGTTTCATCTTAATGCCCACTGGTATGTACCTCCAGGTGCCAGGCAGCTGCAGGTCTCTAGGGCTGGCATGCACTTGAGAAATAGAGACCTGAAGCTCCTTTTGTGAGGCCCGTGACTAACTTTTCTCTTTCTCTGTGCCTTTGCGGAGGTGGCGATAAGTTGTGCTGCTTGAATTCTGTGGCTGCAGGATTTCTGGAGTATTGTGTGCACTGTGGTGTTTTGAATATTCTTCCCTGTGAGGGTGCTGAGGCCCTGGCACAGGGTGCCCAGAGAAGCTGTGGCTGCCCCTGGCTCCCTGGCAGTGTTCAAGGCCAGGTTGGATGGGGCTTTGGGCAACCTGGGCTAGTGGAGGGTGTCCCTGCCCATGGCAGGGGTGGCACTGGGTGGGCTCTGAGGTCCCTTCCAACCCAAACCAGTCTGGGATTCTGTGAATGAGGTGACTGAACTTCTGCCTGCCACAATATTCCACAGTATAACACTTCCTTATCCTACAGTTATCCTGTTAAAGGCAGTCATTGGTAAAAGTTCATTGTTCCTGAAAGTGCTGTAAAATGGGAAGTAAGAAACAGGTCTCCCCTCTCCCTTCCCCTTGGTATTTAATGTTGGTTGTTTAATCCTCACAGGCGGTGGAAAAAGCTTGTGCTACCAGCTACCAGCGTGTGTCTCTGCCGGAGTCACTATTGTTATCTCTCCACTGAGGTCGCTGATAATAGATCAAGTTCAGAAACTGAAGACTTTAGATGTAAGTTCTAACAGCTTACTTTGTTTAGTTAAACTGCAGATAAGCGAATCAGAAATCTGAAATTTTATGGTAAATCTTATGTCTCTCAAATATAAACTGCAAAAATTGATTAGATGGAAACTGTAAAAGGCATACAAAGTTCTCTAGGAAGAACTAAATTAGATGAACTGGAATGTCTTGGCAGTCTAACCGCTAAATGTATTGATGCTTCTGTGTATTTGTTCTTGGAGCTTAGTTTTCAAGTAGAGGTGCCTGATTCTTAGATTCTGAGAGCTGGATTTAGACACCTAAATAGGAGCAGCCTGGCTCTGAGCAGAAATTAGCGCTAATGATTCCTGAGCTAGGACGGTTCTGGAGATGCTAAACATTTCTGGGAAACAAATACACAGAGAAAAGAAAGCCAAGTGCGGAAGACGTGTGCTCCTAAGGGTGACCGCTTATGAACTGCTCTTGCCTCATTGAAGTGTCTTTTTCATCCTTAGTGTACTATTGAGATTGAGATCAGGGAAACAGAGGTGGATAACGCATTTTAGGGCGAAACAGAGATGTTTTGGTGGATGAGACCAGAGCGACCATGATGCAGGTTTTGGAGCTCAGACCAATCCTTCTCTCGTGAAGTAAGGTTTTGATAGCCTGACTAGACGTGGCCCTTGAATGGTTCTCTGCCATGCAGTGACTATTGCACCACGCTTCGGCCACGCTCTTCGCTTTCTGGCGCGCTGGATGCCGTGGCTGTAAAGGCCAGTTAAACTGGTGCTGTGGCTCCCAGGACTTGCAGCTGCAGAAGGAATTTCCTCTGCAGAGCCACAGCTGCCTCTTGTGAGAGGAAGAGGAGGCAGAATCAGCTGTGTTGGTGTGACCTATTTTTACGTCACTTTTGTCCTTAGGATCTAATCCCTTTGTTACCATTCAGCATGAACAGTAAGTTGTACTTTCAAATTTAGTATCCAATTGCCGCTCCAAGTTGTATCCAATCTCTTCTGAAGCAATGCTGTTCTATGTTTGTGGCACTGTTCTTGAGGGTATTACCCTGGTTTTGTGCTGCTTAGAAACTTTTGTTTCTTGTCTTGAGATCTCTGTTTTCTGAATTCAATCTCAAACTTACAGCAAGCATGTTGAGCAATAAACAAACATCCCATCTGTTTTCTTTACTGGAAAGAGAGTTCAAAGAAAGCAGGAAAATCCCCTAAGTCAGCTAGTGGTCTGGTGGTAGAGCTGGGAGCAGAAGAATAGAATTTGGCTTATAGCCTTTTTGTTTCATCATTAGAAAAGTTCTGCAATGTCTACACTACAGTGGGGGTTCAAATGTTACCTATAATTACACAAAGGAGCATTGAAAATGTTACATTTGCTGAGGATGGTAAATGCATATACTTTTTTATCTGGTTTATAACTAGATGTAGGACTAAATTTGGAGGTGCTTCTGTTTTGCTCATATTAAAACTTAGTTTGTTGTTTTTTTTTTTTTTTAATATAGATTGCTGCAACATATCTGACTGGTGATAGAACAGAGGCTGATGCTTCAAAAATATATATGCAATTGTCAAAAAAAGATCCTGTAATAAAGCTTCTGTATGTTACCCCTGAGAAGGTTTGTGTTGAATTTGAATTGTAAAATCACGGAGGTGACAAAAGGTGGATTACTATGAAGTACTGAAGGGGAAACACTGAATTTGGAGTAGGCTTCTGGGGAAAAAATTGTTAAATATTTCTTAGGTAACTCAGTAAGACTCCATACAGATGTAACTGATTTCAGTCAGTAATTAACCATGAATGAGAACTGAGTATGTCTGTACAATTTGAATTCTTAAAACAAAACCCCCATGCCCATCCCTTTCAATACATCTTGCAGCATATTAGTGGCTAATTGCTGTCAAGGAGCTATTAGACTCTAGACTACTATGAATAGGATAATACAGGGAGAAAATATGTAACCGTCGAGGTAATAGGTGATTGTCTAAAGATTGCCTTGTCCTTAATTATATGCTGTCTTTAAAAATTATATTGTTCCACGAGAGCTTTGTATGAGGGGACTGTTCAGTGTACTGATTACGTTACTGTCTTCAGCGTTGTCTTTCCTGTCTTACGTCACATAAGTGATTTAAATTTACTCAGATTGTAGGACCTCTGGATAGATGATCCTAAAACCTTGTGGTAATCCCACACCCACTGCTTCGTTGCCAATTAAAATGAAGCTGATTGCCCCCATCTTCATGCCTTCAGGCTTTACCTGTGCAGTCAAGATTAACTTTGCTGCACAGAACAATTGTTCTGTATTTAGTCAGGTAGGGTGACGCTTTGCATGTGAGTCTGCTCTCTGATGCCACTGGTGGATGTGCACCTAGGTTTGTGCAAGCAGCCGACTGATGTCAGCCCTGGAAAATCTCTACGACAGGAAACTCCTAGCGCGTTTTGTCATTGATGAGGCCCACTGTGTCAGCCAGGTAAAAACCTTGAGTTGTTTTCCAAAATGGCAAAAGACTTAGTTGGAGCATCTTGCTCAGTTATACTTGATTTTTGTTTTTAAACTAGTGGGGTCACGATTTTCGACAAGACTACAAACGCCTGAATATGCTCCGCAAGAAGTTTCGCTCTGTTCCAATGATGGCTCTTACTGCCACTGCAAACCCTAGAGTCCAGAAGGATATCCAGAATCAGCTTGAGATGCTAAAACCACAAGTGTAAGTTGCTCAGCGGTTTTTTGAAACAGTTTGTACTGCAGAAGTTCTGAGTGAAAAACTTAGTAAAGTAAGAAGAGCCTTACAGGTCCATCTGAAATACTGATGCAGTTGTATCTGATTAAATTCCATGCATACATTCTCATTTAATGTGAGTTATATGCAAAATATTGAAGTAAGAAGAAAAAACTTTACCAAACTCTTCCTTGTGTGATTAAGGAAGCTGTTTAATAGGAAATAACATCATGAAATTGTCACTGTCACTGACAACATGTGCAAGTTGTATTTTAGGGTGCTTTTCATGAGAATGCTGGAAAACTGCAAAAGCTGGAAGTGTTTCTTAATTAGCATTGGCAGTAACATAGATAACGAGGTACCACTGTGCCTGGGCTGTATTGTAGTGTTTTCATTGTACATGACAGAAAAATAAATCGTTCCGTGTTGTTGAATTTCTTATTTTAGAAATGTATTTTAGGGTAGAAGGAGGGAGGTGACACTCTGTTTTGCAAATTTGATGATCGAATGTGGATGCAAGTATTCAAAAGGAAAACGAGGGCGAGGCAAATCACTCTGCGCATGTCTGGTTTGGGGGCATTTCTTCCTGCTACGTGGTGCCACATAGATTTAGTTTTTCACTGCCACAGGAAAAATGCAGGAATTTTAGACCCAAAGAATGGGCAATGTGAATCTCCGTGGGCATAGTGGAACAATAATTCCTTTGCACATAATGCAGAGCAAGTAGTAGTTGGATTTGGGGCGTTCCAGCGAGCACCTAGTTAGTTGAAAGGATTGCTGCACCCATAGAGCTGATGAGCACCTGTGAACTGTCGTGTTTTAGGTTTACAATGAGCTTCAACAGGCATAACTTGAAATATGATGTATTGCCCAAGAAGCCGAAGAAGGTGGCAATGGATTGCTTGGAATGGATTAAAAAATACCATCCACGTGAGTACTGAGCAGCACAGTGCGTTCACATGTGCTTTTAGGAACTGCTGTTTTATAATGCTGTAGCAACCCCAAACTGGTGCCTTCCTGTAAGTGACTAATGCATTTACAAGAAAAACAAGTTGAAGGCAAAATGATATTATTGATAATGGGAATCAGGTTTATGGGCATCCTAAAGTTAGAGTTCAAGTAAAGATGGAAAAGTAAGGACTTTACCTTTTAGCATCGTGTCTGGAGTATAAAGGTCACCTAACAGCCCTACTGTTTGAACGGTGTAAGTCCATGGGTCTGCTTATCTGCGGTTCCCCTTGACGATCTCTTCAGAGATTCCTACCTTTCCAGCTCCTGCTGCTGGAAGTTGACTACGCCAAGGTCCCTTCAGAGCTTCTCCAGTGCTGTAACCTCGTATGTCACGGACTAAACCGCTCTCACTCTTGATTTATGTAGTTCTTTATTCATGTATTTTAAATCTAAGATTGCACAGAATTGAGCAGGAAAACTTGATTCCACCTTACCAAAAAACCAGGAAACTGGGTGAGGAGAAACTTAACAAAACATCTGATGTTAATAAAATTACTGTTCTTTATTATTAAGCAGCTATTGCATTACACTTACCCACCTCTCCCTTTTGGAATAGATGTATTTGCTTGACAGGTATGACTGTTAAGCAAGAAAAAGGGAATAAAGTTGTATTGTAGCACAAATCTTTTTTTATATATTTGCAGATGACTCTGGAATAATTTATTGCCTTTCACGTCACGAATGTGACACAACAGCGGCGATTCTGCAGAAGGAAGGTCTTGCTGCGCTTGCCTACCATGCTGGGCTCACTGACTCCAACAGAGATCTTGTACAGAAGAAGTGGATTAATCAAGAAGGGTGCCAGGTAAGAGAAAAGCAACAGGCGGAAAAAGTGAATAGAATTTAGAGCACTTTCATCCCTCACAGCCTAGTAAAGGAATGCAAGTTGTGTAAGGGTATTGCCAAGTCGGATGCAGTATTGAATAACTGATCCAAGGAGATCTGCCAAAGCATGTTAGCCACCTTTTTGTTGGGAATTTTACAAATCGAAGACTGCAGCGCTGCAGCAAGGTGCAATACTCCAGGAAGAAGGAACTGAGCAGTACGTGGTTTCTGAGACAGCTCTAGGCACGCTGCTGGGTTGTACAGTGGGACTCAAATTTGGAGTTTTCCCTTTGTCTGGAATAGCCCTTCTGAAAGGAGCGGTGAGTTTGCTATTTTGTACTTGTCTTGCAACATTACAGTTGAAATTCCAGGTTCTGCACGGCTTCACAGTCCTGATTGCCTATTTTTGGTACAGAGTGCTGCAGGAATGACTTTCATAACTCTGTGTAACAAGTTGTTATTTCCTTTCTAGGTTATATGTGCAACGATTGCCTTTGGAATGGGAATTGATAAACCTGACGTACGCTACGTTATCCATGCTTCTCTTCCTAAATCTATAGAAGGTTACTATCAAGAATCTGGCAGAGCTGGACGAGATGGTGAAATGTCTCACTGTCTGCTCTTCTACAGCTACAGCGACGTAACCAGACTGAGGAGGCTAATACTGAGTGAGTTCTCGATTTGTAACTTAAAGGAGACAATGTTAAAGAAGTCACTTCGCCACCAGTCTCTGTTTCATTTAGGCTGTGTTCTTTTCTCATTGAGAAGCGCTGTGTATTCTATGGTATTGCAAAGAACTGTGCATCTTTACCTGAGTGGTTTTCTGTAATGAAAGATTTTTGTCACCTTTTTAGTCAAAACCATTTTGCTTCATACATATCCATCCACCTCTTGATTCTCGTCATTCTAGTCTTCTCCTTCTTCTCCATTTAAAATTTTAGAGGTAAAATCTGTCCCAGGTTGGTTCTGTACTAACCTACTCTTTTTTTTTTTTTTTTTTTTTTTTAAGCAAAAAGGACTATTGTGTTTTGTCTATCTGATAATCTATAAAAATGCAGAGGTGCAGATTTAACAAATGCAGTTGAATTTGTTGCATTTCAGTGGAGAAAGACGGAAACAGTCACACAAGACAGACCCACTTTAACAACCTGTACAGTATGGTTCATTACTGCGAGAATGTAGTCGATTGCCGGAGAATTCAGCTTTTGGCCTACTTTGGGGAAACTAATTTTAATCCCACCTTCTGTAAAGATCACCCAGAAGTAATCTGTGATAACTGCAGTAGAAACAAGGTAAAAATCTCGTGTTGTTAAACTGATTTTGCGTTTAGCTGCATTAAAAAATGATTACATGACATTTAGAAAGGCAAATGGAGAAAATGAATAAGACGCTTTGTATTTTTGTGATGATGGATGCTTCGAATGATTTCCAGGGTTTAACCTAGAGTAGAATTACACAGACTATCCACAGACTTCTGATGCTCCTATTTCTGTCAGAGGAGGACTAGTGAGGTGTAAGGATGTTCCTGAGTGTCGACTGTCTTGGCTACAGTGCTTACAGGAGGCAGGAGCTAATGGGAGATCCGCAGGAATGGCTACAGGGATATCCCTTCAGCTGCCTCTCCCGATGTTTTCAAGGCAGCTTTGTGCTGCCAGAGCAGCGCAAGTGCCACACGAGGGGGGTTTCACTGCTTGAGGTGGCCCAAAGATCAGGGACTGAGGCGAACACGTTAGCGGCGTGCAGAGGAGCAAAAGAGACGATAGCTGCTGAACCAGATGGGGAAGGGTTACTGGTCTCTGTCATCACGTGTAAAACTGATCTGTTTTATCTCAGTCCTGTGTTTGGAGTGTTCCCTTACTTAGCTGGGACTGTAACAAAAATTTACTAGAGTAATGCATATTCAGTCCAGTCTTCTCAGTTTAACGCATATGGGAAGTGTAAGTTCTAGTGCATGGCAGCAGAATAATTACAGGAATGCTTTCCGAATGATTTACCTTGATCACCAGTACTCACACAGCAATCTTGCAGCTCACTCTATAGAATTAACACAACAGAGATTATATACAACCGTCTGGTATGTATTATTGCATTTTCCAGAGTATCATCAAATCCAGAATTCCTGTGACTATCTTGGATCACCTTAGGTGTACTAACCTGAAAATCACCATTTCTGTGTATGGAACAAAATGAATTCACAGCTGGAAAAAGCTCAGTAATGAAACCTGAGGTTGTCATTACTGACTTGTGTTAGGACAGAACCACATAACGTTGTTTCCTAATCAAGTCTATTTTAACAGGATTACAAATCAAGAAATGTAACAGATGAAGTGAAGAGCATTATAAGATTTGTACAAGAGCATTGTGGACAAATGGGACGAATAAATGGAAAGAGAAATGCAGGTTCTGGAAGATACACGTTGAATATGATGGTAGACATTTTCTTAGGTAAGTAGTATTCTTCCAGAAACAACACCTAAAGGGAGTTGGTGCATAAATCCCTGCCTCAGCATCAGGAGGTCTGCGCGATACCAGCGGTGGTTTAAAAGAAGAGATATTTTGCAAAATTATTCTTCCCAGGAATCTCTTGGTGATAAATGATCCAAAATAAATCAGACTAAGACTTTAATCCGTTTCAGGTTGCTATAGTGATAATATTAGTTTTCTGGTGGTGCTTGGACTTTCTGGTGCCTAAATGTATTTTTTATGTGCACAGACTATGGAATGCCCTTGGGAATCTTCCACAGGTCTGTAAATACATCCATGCGTAGGCTTTCTAATCGCAGGCTAATCCTGTGATTTCTGTTGCACAGGTACAAAGAGTGCAAAGATTCAGTCTGGAATATTTGGGAAGGGAGCTGCCTACTCAAGGCACAACGTTGAAAGACTGTTTAGAAAACTGGTCTTGGACAAGATTCTGGATGAAGACTTGTACATCACAGCTAATGACCAAGCGGTAGCGTATGTAATTCTAGGAGAGAAGGCTCAGGCTGTGCTAGATGGATTACTGCAGGTGTGTAACAATTAATTATCGTTTTCCTTCTAATGTATTGTTGTAAGGGACATGCTACGGTTTTTATGCAGCATACACTCTGGGGTAGTTTGCACGTGGCTTGCCTATCAGGTGAAGTACAGGAACTAATCTTTAGCAGACACGGGGAACAGAATCCAACAAGCATGATTTCTAGTCCAGTATTCAAATAATAACATTGTGAGGCAAAAGGTGAGTTTGAGAGGACTGGAGAGAATGAAATCTTTCCCTTCTCCCCCATCCATCTGATTCCAGCCTGATGAGAGAGAAGGGTTACAACCAATGCAGAAAAAGCTAGCTAAGAAGAAAAGAAGGAACGGTGCTGCCTTCTCCTGTGGTTCCTGCTCTATTTTTTCCAGCTGTTGGTGAGCTCTGATGGAAAAGGCACTTCCAGAAGGCCATGGAACCAGGCCCAGAATTGCTCAAGGCAATGTCTCCTCTGCATTGGCGCTGGGTTTGGAGAAGAGCAGAGCCCTCAGCATTAGACCTAGTGACTTCTGGAGCTAGCTGTGAATAAGGGTCTCAGGATTTTTTCCCTGTGTTGTGTCTACTCTGCTAGTTCTTTGTAGAAGAAGCTTGGGGGTGGTTGAGAGGCCTGTTAAAAAAAGAAAAAAAAAATTAAAAAGTGTATTTTGGTTCCTCAAATACTTTTGGTTTCCTTCACTGTTTTCCAGTGTTATCAATCAATCTCCTGTAACTCCCCTGACAGAACTTATTGATTGCCTTAACAGGTGGAGTTTCATGAAACAGAAAATGCCAGTGCCATCAGAAAGCAAAGGGCGTCCGTGGGAAAAATGTCACAGCGGGAAGAGATGGTTAAAAAGTGCCTTGGGGAACTTACAGACACATGCAAAATGCTTGGGAAAGTCTTTGATGTGCACTACTTCAATATTTTCAGTACTTCAACTCTAAAGAAAATAGCAGGTAGGGTCGGCTTCTTGTTGCTTGGAACCCCTGTTGGCAGTAGACCACATGTGCGACTGTAGGCAGAAAATCTACAACTCTTATGGTTTAGAGAGACCCAGTTTAAGCATTCATAACTGAGGGAGTGCTGTGGGAGTGGCTGACACGGCACATGTCCCTTGGAGCTGCAGTTTATGCCGCAGCAGTCCTGCTGGGTAAGTACAAGAGCTACCCAAGTCATTGTACTGCAAAACAAACTTCGAAGCATTGTCAGAGAAAAACCTTGGACTATTTCTTGTGCTAACCAACGAGAAGCAGATCTGCTAGAATAAAGACTTACTTCCTTAAGGCGTTAATTTCCTCCAGAATACTCTACCATGGTCTCTCTTTAAAAACAGTCAGATTGTTTGACGTGTCTAATTGGCACCTTGTTACGTTACAGAAACCTTGTCATCTGATGTGGAGGTTTTACTGCAGATCGATGGTGTCACAGAAGACAAACTGGAAAAATATGGTGCAGAAATAATTAAAGTGATGGATCAGTACTCTGAATGGACCACACCAGGTTTAGTATACTCTGTACCTAAATGTGTCCTGTCCTGTTCACTACCTTTCCTCCTCTATCAGAACTTTCACTCTAAAGTTACCTTGTTTTAAAAACAAATAACTAATCCTCACAGTTTAATAATTACAAATAGGAGCAATTGCACATTTTCAGAACATACAAAGGTCTTTGCTATCTTCTCACTAGTTAAATTCAGCACATCTCTGAAAGGCTAAAAAAAGGAAACGAGAACTAAGCGGACTGCTCTGCTCTGAACCTGTTAGTGACTGGGATTTATGTCATATGCTTAGTTAGCAGGAGAATTCTGACCTTAAGGTTAAAGGTCTTGCACCTCCTGCATATTGTTACACCCGCACCTACTACATATGGGGTAACGTAGCTGGCAGATAATCAATAACGAATACCTTTTATTTTTTGTACTAATTGAGGTCAGCAAGTTCAGCTCTTCACTGACTAGCCCTTGCTCAAACACGAAGACCTTTTAAAGTGAGGTGTAAAAAAGCCATCGGGTCAGGATGGCGGTATTGTACAATGCCTTTGCACAGCTCTAACCTCATGTACAAGTTCAGCTCCATGGAGAATTGAGCCCGGAGACTAGTAAATCTGGAACTTGACGGGAGCGTAGCATGTAGCCTGTGTTGTAATTGGAATATTTAATGCCGCTTGGCTATCGGATTTAACATTGGGGCCTGTAATTTTAAAGTGATTCACCTTTACTTTTAAGGAGGTTGTGCTTTCATACACTGCAGTGTGAACAAATACCGGCTACAAACCTGATTTTTAAGTATTTTATTCTGCTGGCTGTGCAAAGAATCACATCCCTCTTGGTCATGACTGATTGAGAAGGAGCTCTCAGCGCTCCGAGCCTGCCAGTGTCTCCTGATGCTGTTTTTAAAAACAAGTGTTTGTAGTATTTATGGTATATTCCATAATTCTTTCCAGCTGACATGGGGAAGAGACTGTAAAGGCAGAAACCCCGGCGTTACCAAAATAGCTTAGACAAGAAGCCAAGCCAGAGAAAACAGGACTGGCCAGTATTCCTTTATGTCATGAGATAAACCAAAACTGCCTTCTGTCCTTGCTTTACACCAACCTACGAAACACCTCTAGCTGAGCCCAGAGCATCACCAGGATGAAGGCAGCACAAAGGGGGTTTTGCACAGCAAGGACGCAAGTTTTGGTATGGTCAGCGTGTCCTGTCCTGTCTTGATTTCACTAGTTTTAACTCCTGTCTTATCTGTAGAAGATGCTGCCTGCCAAAGCGTGGACACAGCTACGGGAAGCACTGGCACACCTGAGAGTGATGAAGAAGCAGAAGATGTAGTTACAACCTCCAGCTATTTTTGCAATAACGCAGACCAAAGAAGGAAAAGGAAAAGGCCGCCCAACTTCAGAGAATCCAAGAGGAAAAAGACAAGTAGCGGTGGTGGCCAGCAGTTTCATCCCAAAGGGTATGTTGGTTGTGGACGCTTGTAACCTTTCTTACTCCAGAACAGCACGACGATGATCCCAGAACTGCACTGTTATCCCACTGCATTTTCTTGAGTAAGTGCAGGCTTTAAGCACGGCTTCAAAATTAGCCCGGTACCTGGTAGCAACAGCTCCACTTTGGTTTTCTAGCCTTTTCTGTTTAAAAAGTTCCTGCTGAGGAAGGATATTTAACAGTCATCCTCTGTTTCTCACTCATGACTGCCACAAGCTAAGTAGTGACACTAAATTTCAGTGTGCTGCCACAGCCGTTACTAGCAGGCTGACTGGTTCTGTGCCTGGAAACATAAAGATGGCTTGAACTTTGGTTCCCAGTCCCTTGTTAATTCAGAACTTCTCCCTCTGATTGTGTCATACAAGGCAACACCTGCATCGAGACCATAACATTTGGGTCCAGGAGTCTGGCTGGTCTTGAGCTTCTGGGGCAGATCCACCACCAAACTATCACAGGGGGATAAAGGAGCCAGGCTGGGCCTTGTCCTCTGAGTCGATTACCTTATTTTAGCAGTTCATTTAGTTATTAGTCTGGTAACTCCAGTTGTAGCAGTTTGTGCTGAAGGTCTGTGCTTTGAAACGTGATTAATCAGTGCTGAAAGGGAACGAGTGAAAAAGGAGAAATGGTTGGAGAAACTCTGCCCTCCCCAGACCTTCTTTAAAAATGGGTGTGTATGTGTGACATTAGAAAACTTGAGCAGGAAGTTCTTATTTGGGTTTTGTAGTCGTGCCTTTTAAAGGTTTGCCGTGGTCGTAGCTTGCCTTGCACAACAAGGAAGTAAACTAAAGTTGCCTGTACCGTGGTATGGTCGGGTTACTTAATCCCTCGGCCTAGAAACGTTACCTCGTTTGGTATATGAGATAGAGAACATGAGGTAGAAAAGAGCAGTTATGTGACAACCTCCGTCTTGCATTTCTGAAATAATTCTGAAGGGGGGTTTTCTCAGTCTATATGTGTCATAGAAATTGCATTATCTTTCAGCTAGGAGGAGTTCAGGCCGTTTGGAAGAGTCGCTCTGGCTCTGAACGGTACTAACGTGCTTTCCAAAACGTCCTGTAAAATCCCCACCTAAAGAGTCATGCCTAACTTGTAAAGACTCTTCGGTGTTATTGGTGTATGAACTGCTTACTTTCTACTGCTTTAAATTGTATTCATCATCAAAGAGAAAACACAGTCATCTTCATCCAAACTCATGGCTTTCTGCCGCTGTCTGTTCTTGCCAAGGATGTCTGCTTCTCTGCCCTGATTTTCCTCATTCTGGTCTTTTTTTTTTTTTTTTTTTTTTGTAGCAAACAGCAGTTCCCAGCTCAGTTAGGTTTTACTGCCACCCTTTTCACCTTCCCATCTACTAAAATATTAGTCATTAAATGCTGTTGACCCTTAAGTGTCACTTAATGTTGATACTCTAATTGGATTAATAGGAGTCAGGTTGGTTCAGCATTCTTTATCCCTGTTGCTGGCTGTTTCCTGCCCTTAGGCAAATGCCAGAGCACAGCTACGCTTGATTTACATTTCAAAGGTATTTTTGCAGCCATGTCTATTAAAAAAAACAAACAAAAAACAAAAAAAACTTTTTAAAAATGAAGGCATCATCTCGTAGAAAATCTAACAGTGGTGTATACGTAAGTACACCATGGCTATAGGGAACAGGGCGAGTAAAGCAGCTGTTTGACGCACGTATCTGCTCTCTGAATTTCGCAGTGGTTACAGCAAGTACAGAAGGACCAAAAGGCCGTGGAATGCAAAGGCTCCAGCTTCATCTGCCTGCGGCTCAGCACCGTGCCGTGGCAGTGCCGCGCAAGGGGCTGCTGCAAAGCTGGGGATTATGGCACCGCCGAAGCCCAGAAACAGGCACTTCCTTCAGCCTTCCTATTCCCTAGTGTAACCAGGAAAATGTAAATACTGTATGATAGCGAGCCGTGAAGACGTGATCGTTGTTTCATTTGCTAAACCTTCTGAGACTTGTACATTTGTCAAGTACGAAAACCTCACATTAAATAAATGGTTTTAAACTCATAAGCTTATTTGGACCTCTCTTTCTACTGTAAACAGAGCATAGAAAAACTCTACTCTTTCTGTGAAAATAATCACTGTAGGCCTGCTTCACAGCTGGAACTGCACATCCCAAAGATGCCTCTGTTCTTTGCCCTTGCCTCTTGTGCAGGAGCCTCGGAGCTGAGCTGCTCTTCTGGAAATGCTTGTCTGGGGCTGTTCACCTGACGTATATAATTACCGTTTGTAAGCTTCAAATTCTGTCCCCGGGAAGAGGGGTGCCTCGGAGCCTCCCGAGAGCACCAAGCCCTGCCCCTGCTGTGCTTTTTTTAGTTGCTAAGTTCTTTTTTTTTTTTTTTTTAACATATCTATATTTTTAACCTGTGATCTTGTCGCAGCCATGGTGAAGGGCGTTTGCGCTGCCCTGGGCTTCCTGCCTTGCAGGAGGTAACGCCGGGGAGCTCAGCAGAGGGTTAGAGACGCACCGGTCGGTACGTGCACCATCCCCGAAGGCCTGGCCGGGAGAGGCAGGGCATTTCACCCGCTCTTTCTGGGCAACGAGTCTCGTGTGTTTTGTGACCCATCTTGCGAGCCTTCAGACCGTTTCAATTACCCTCACTGTTAAAAACGTTCCCTTCTTCTCTCCGGAGCACGCCAAGCCGTAGCAGGTAGCTGTGGAGCGTAACCGCATCGCTCCTCTTTGCTGCCCGTGGTCCGTCTGTGGGGTTTTGACCCTTAACGGCACCTACGAGCAAGCCCGGGGCCAGAGCCGGCTCCGGGGCCCTGACGCGAACGGGGCAGCGCTGCACCCGGGCGGCCGGCGGGAAGGCACCGAGGGCGGGAGCCCGCCCAGGCCGCCCCTCGCCGGAGCGGGAAGCGGCCGCTCCGCCCCCGCGCCCGGCCCGCCACTCGGCCCGCCATGGCGCTCTCGCAGGCCGGTACGCTGGAGTCTGAGGAGCCGTCACCGCAAACCCAGCAGCGGATGCAGGTCCGGGGCGGGTGGGGAGTGGGGGAGCTGCCTGCCCGGGGCGGAGGGGGGGGTAACCGGGGCGGTGGGGAAGAGGGGAGGGATGGCGGGCGGAAGGGGCCGGGGCTGTGAGGAGCGGGGCGGACGAGCGGGGGCGGGTTCGTGAGGAGAGGGGCCCGGAGCTGTGAGGAGATGGGAGGACGGGGGAGCCGGGTCCGTGAGGAGGGGGTCCGGGAGAGCCGGGGCTGTGAGGAGATGGGAGGGCGGGGGAACCGGGTCCGGCAGGGGCCCGGGGGTGCCGGGCTTGGTGAGGAGCGGGGCGGGAAGGCGCGGGGGTACGGCGGGGCCGGGCGGGCGGAGAGCGCGGGAACGGTCCGGGCTGCGCAGCCCCGCCGAGCTCCCGGTTTCCCTCCGCAGGAGTCCACCCCGATGGGGACCGCCGAGCTCCAGCTCAGCCCGGAGCAGGGCGAGCGGCGAGCCGTTGCGGCGCGGCAGCTGCGGGTGCTGCTCACACCGCTGGCCGCCGCGGGCCGGCGGCTGCCCCAGAAGCGGCTGCTGGGCGCCGGCGGCGGGGCGGAGGGCAGGGCGCCGGCCGGCAAGAGGCTCTGCCTGGAGCCCGACCCGCCGACACCCGCCTCGGGCCCTGCCACCCCGCCCGCGGGCACCGCGGCTGGCAGCGGCCTGGACGGCGTCTGGGATGCGGACAGCGACGGGAGCGACGGGGGAGACGCAGCTCCGGTGAGTGCCCGCGGGGCCGCGCTGCGCCTCCCCGCTGCGGGGGTCGGGCCCGGGCCGCTTCCCCGGAGCCCCCGCCGCGCCGGTCGATCGGGAGTTGTTTGCTGCAAACGGGCAGAGGGAAGGTGGTGGCTTTGCAGATCTCAAGGCGCAAATTTATTATGTTTGTAACAGTGAAGTGTGAAATATTTTTCCTCTTTACATAATCTTTTTTTTTCCTCTTTCTTTCTTATTTTTTTTTGTTAACGTCGCCAACTGGCAGTGTAAAACTTCATTTTACCCTTTTGGAATGTCTAGGGATGATAAAAAAAAAAAAAAAAGCACTCGCTCTCAGAGTATATAAAACCAAGTAGCAAAAGCATCAGCATGTTCTTGTGCTGTCAATAACCGTCTTCCAGATGTTTTTATGGATGGATACAGTCACAAGATACGAAAGCTTTGTCAATGTTCATTTATACTTAAATCGTCATTTCAACTTGTCAAGTCCACCTTTTCTTCTATAAAAGATAAAAATGGTCTAAGATTGTATTGCATTTCTGTGCAATATTTGCTGTATTGCTGAGGTTTTCAGGTGTTTTTTGATTCACTTCAGTATTGTTTTTGTTCTAATGAGATTTTGATGAACTGACCTTTTTTGTAGAAGTAATGATAGGAGAGAGTTTTGTAATGCAAGCCAGTACCTCTGTGGACGAGTTTTGGTATTGATGTGGGATCACCCCAGTTTGTATGGTGGTTTTTTGTTTACAAGTGTATCAAACCACTTTTAAATAATTTAGACAATCAGTTTAGAGATTCACTTCCCAGAAGCCTGGGATATCTCTTGCATGCCACGTAACTGTGTGATGAAGAGTAATTGCCTTTTCTTTTTGTAGGATGGATACTCACAGTTATCAGCTTATGAAAGGAAAAGACTGAAGAACATTACAGAAAATGCTAAATTCTTTGCTGCTTTAAAGCTGCATGAGGTTTGTACAGATTCTAAGTAGCATCAAAATGCGCTCTCTCTAGCTGTAATGATGGTTGTACTGTCATCCCTCTTGTCGTGAAACCCTTCCCCAGCAGTGTGCGAGGTGCGTGAGGAAAGCCACAAAAACTTCCTGAGGCATCAGGGCTGCCCTGCCTGGATAAAAAATAGGGGGTTTGTGCTGCTAGTTAGCTGTTTCCAAAGAGGCGAAGTCATCGGCTAAGCTTACAGAAAGCGAAGAAGGCAAAACTCTGCTCATACGGTATTCCGCCCAGCAGTACCCAGTGCTAGTGCACGTGGTCCCAGCTGCAGACCCAGCAGGACCAGATGAGGTGACCCTTGAGTAAAATGCTCTCGTGAAGGTGCTTGTGTGCGTGTGCTGGCAGTGTGAGCACATACGTGCAGCGCCCTACTCACTCCCACCCCTTCCTGTGCACCGGCATTCCCCAGTTGAGGGCATGGAGCTCTTGGGTTTCAGGTGCAGCGCATGCAGGTTAGCTGGTTATCTAACTGCGGAGCACGCAGGTTAGCTGGTTATCTAACTGAAAGGCTGCAGGGCCTGCAAGGTGGCCAGTGGCTGGCAGCCGGGAGGGTTCAGCTCACAGGGTAGGCACAAGCACATTATAATTCTTCTCACGTTGGAGAAGTTGTCTAGAAAGCTTAAGGTAGTGGGATTTCAAATGCTACCGCATGAGTAGATCCAAGTCTTTGCCCTTCTTTCCGCAGTCTTTCATTCTCTTACATTATTTCTTTTGAATTCACAACGTATCCCGTTTCTGGCAGCAGTGAGTGAATTACCTCCTTGAATGGCTGCGTGCTTGCTCACTCATCATACCAGGTTGCAAGACGTGGTTGGGCCTGTCTAGTAGGCAGTAAGACTCCTTACCACCAAGACTGAAACTTGAGTAAAAATGACTCCTTTTCTTCCAGTTATCCCCAGAGAGGTCAGTAAAGACTAGGCAGTCTGACTGTAATCACAGCACTGACCGCAGAGTAGCGAAGACTAGCAAAAGGAGCTATAGCCGTCTGGGTTCCGTTAGCACTGGCCAGTATGGGCTGCCAAAGCCAAGGAGCAGGTAAATCTTCTCGTGCCAGGCTGAGGCTGCTTTGGCCAGGTGGAGCAGTGAGGGGTCTTAGGGGTGAGCTGCACACGCCTGAACTTTCCTGGACTCCAAATGAACTAAATGCCTGTCTTCAAAATGTCACGGAGAAAACTGTGAGTGGAGGCCCCTGCGGTTACAGGCTCTGCTGTGAATGTCTTTGGTACAGAGCATTTAGAATATTTTCTTTGTTTGTAAAGAGAAGGGCTACAGAACATCCAGACTGCGCTGTGCTCCTGCGTGCCATTCACAGAAATCAGGGAACTCATGCTGGTACATGGAAGCAAAGCGGACACATCACAGCTTGATGCTTAAAAATCCCTTTTTATTATTGTTACAAATACTTACAATATAGTTTATTGCGGCCTTTAAAGAATTGTATTTTATACTGGTTGATCTTTTATGCTTGTTATACATATGTTTAATCTATTTTTTTTCTCTTTAAGTCAGCTGCAAGACTTCACCAAATTGCAACTAAAAGCCAATCTCATGTCACCAAAAGGTAAAATATCTGTGTATGAGATTCGTGTCAATGTTTGTTGTGTGTTCGCTGGTTTAGCCCTTCATCTGCACATACCTGATACTGCGAAGAGGGAGAGCTAATGAGGAGTCTCCCTACAAAGCTAAATCTGAGTAACTGCTTATCTTAAGCTGTGTGAATTCGTGAACAGGTAGCTCCAGAGGTAGTGCCTCTCCTCTGCCACCCTTTGGAAAGGAAATGACAGTATTAGTACCTTTTTCATCAAATTACAGAATTTGTTCCTTTTTGTGATATTTGTATTACAGTATCTCAAGTGCATTTCTTTTTTCTGAAGATATTTTTGCATGATGGCTGAAGAAAGAAATGTTAAATGATGGGGAAAAGCATGGGAAAGAAAGGCAGGGGGCAGAACTAGCTGCAAGGGATGGGGTAACCAATTAGTGTAGAAGAAAAGACGTTTGGCAGTGCCAAAGCAGTACCAGGCAAAGCAGAAACATGAGCGTAAGTGCCAAACAAAGAATAAGATATGTGATGAAAGAAAGTGGAAGATGACTAGATGAACAAGTGGAAAGATGAATTATGAATAAGGAGAGCTAGGAAGACGAGTGACAGCGGCAGGATGTATTACAAGCAAAACAAATGCAATACATACGTACGCGTTTTGAAATGCTCCTTTTGTTGTTCGTCGCTATCACTGAAGGAAAAAGCAATCACAGCACTCCTAAAGTGAACCAGAACTAGCGAGGCTCTAAGTTTGGGCCAAGGGGTGAGCGCTAGACATCCCAACCGACGCTGGAGCCCTGCACTTAAATGCAGAGGGCTTATGTTAATTAACTGTGTCTGTAACTTCGAAACGTTTTAACTGTTCTAGAGCTAAGCCTAAAAAGGCAGAAGATGAGACAGTACGTCGAAGATCTATGCGCTTACAAAGAGTAGAGCCATCAGGAATGCCGGTGCTGGAGATGCCTGCCCAGCCAGAAGCAGAGGAATATGTAAGATGGGGAAGGGACAGAGGAGGGGGGGGTGTGGGTGTGTGTGTATAGGCAGAAGTTTTATAAAAACTGCTGCTGAAGTTGACTGGCCGTACTTGTCGTTGCTGAGGTTATTGTAAAAACCTTGAGATGTTTGGGAAGGTGCACGATACAGTGGCAACAGTAAAAGGTAAATTCTTTCCCCCTTGAGTGTGTTGAATAGCAGGCTTCCCATGTCCTCCCTGAAAGCCAGTCAATGTTCTGTGACTCAGGTTGATGAAATAGTGCCGTTTTGGACAATCAGAAGGGTCCTGAGGTAAAACGTTATGCATTTTTCAACAGCCCATAGATTTGAGCAGCTTTAAATTCAAAGTTTTATTACTCTGTTTTAATGTTATTTCACTGTAACTTTTGATCTAGTTTATTTTCCTTTGAAATATTTACAACCTTTTTGAAGTAGTTATATAGCAACAAGTAAAAATGCTATTACTCTGAGAGATGGGAATTTAAATCTTCCGTGGTGCTGTAGAATAAAGCTAAATCTCTATAATACAGTTTTTAAACATCAACCTTGCTGGAGTGTCAAAAAGGAGAGAAAAAGACGTGGGGTAGCTGTTTGTCTTCACTGTCATGTTTAGTAAAGTGCTATTTATCTTTTTAGTAAGATTTGATACAAACTTTTATTGTTGTTGTTATGTTTATTTCTTGTATTACCATAGGTGTGTTCTCAGAATATCTGGTGTGTGGAAAGTAACAATTCACCCTATTTGTAGTTGTAGTTGATTTGAATTATGAAAATGGCTAATGTCATTCCAGCCTCAGGTTCCAGCCGGGCCTTTGCCAATGGTTCCAGAAGATCAGATGGAGAACAGTAAATTGACAGAGGACTTACTGACTACATGGATGAGGATAAGCGAGGTATTATTAGTTATGATTAATTATTTTTGGATAACGTATTTTAGCTTGAGTTCCAAGTAACCTAATTCTGATAAATATTTCCTTTATAGATGAAAACTAATGCTACTGAGAAGCGCACGTGTGACGTGAAAAGGTAATCTGAAGACAGCAGCTAAAAAGTGGGTATTGTCTCGTTCTCCTTTCTTCTCTTGAATAGCTAACGTTTTAATGATGCTGTCTAGATACCAAGACAGCCTGAACAGCATGGTCCTCAGCGAAGATAACGTTAAAAAGGTTGTGAAATACCGCGTGTGTTCTATGGCTATCCATCCTTCTGAAAGCATCATCTTTGTGGCAGCTGGAGACAAGTCCGGGCAGATCGGTCTCTGGAACGTGGTGAGTTGTTAGTGTGCTCTTCACCTGGCAGAGCTGTTTGCTGCAGGAGGGACACAGATGGGGCACAGCCTGGAGCATCATTTTGTCAGGCTCGCCCTGGTATTTTAGACTTTCCCCATTCTTGCGGACAACACCAGGGTGTCTGTTAAATTGAGGTCACCAGAGTTGCTTGAAAGGTCTGTCGGGACCTCGGCAAGCCCAGGTTTAATGGGGGGAAAGGTTACACTGGTAATTTTGGGGGGCAGAGCGGAAGAAAATGGATCTCTAGCTGAAATAACATCAACGGTGGGGGTTAAAATTGCAATTCACCATTGAGAGATTCAGGATCTAATTACGGTACCCTTGTAGCAGTACCACAGCTAGGTTTTGGAGAGGGAGGGGAAATGGATGCTCAAGAACTTGTTTTTTGAGTTTGTACAAATTTTGGGTAGCTGCAGTGAGTCACTGTTTTCCCAGACGGCAAAGATGAAATTACTATGCCAATATATATGCTGGCGCATACTCACATACATTGTCTCTGAAAAATAGCTTAGTGTTTGGTGCTTTGAAAACTTTTGAGGGCTTTGCAGATAGTCTCACCATTGTTTCTGAACTGCCTTAATTACCTGCAGCAAGAATCCTTATTCATGCCCTTGACTTACACCTCTGTAAATCCGCTTTGATCCCGCGTCATCCAAACCAGCTGCTTGAAGTTCACACGCACGCAGATTTTCTTCTCGTTTTTCGCAATGCTGTTAACCTCTTGAGTTTCTCTCGACTCGTTTCTGCTGTGACAGCTTCAGGAAACTGATCAACTGAATTCAGCTCTGAGACTCTTACTCAATTATAAAGAAGTTTAACCTGCTCTGTACAATTCGGAAAGCTCTGCCTGCGCAGCTGGGGTTAGTGCCTGTCGAAGAGTGTGATCTGGTGTTGGGGAGGCTGAGGTCCGAGTGCTGCAGGCTGGCTGTGGCCTCGCAGAGGCATGGCAGGGGAAGCCTAGAACTGTTAATGCTACTGTTTTCTCTTTTGCTCTCCCTTTTGTTATTTTCCTGAAGTGAGTTGGGCTCGACTGAGTTTGGGAGCAGAGTAATCTTTGTGGAATGAACTGGTACTTATTCCAAAATGATCTATTCAGTTTCTTTTGAAATATCAGAGCTTGAATGATGCCAAAATTAGAAGAGAAGATAGAGGAGATTATGCTTTACATTCAGTTTGGGTCGCTATATTTTAACTTGAGTTCTAAGTAACCTAATATGTACATCTTTTGATGTAAAAGGCATATGCATACATTTGCTCCTCAGCAAGGTGTTCAGCTGTGGTAACTGAGAAACCAATCCTGTCAGTAGAGGAGGAGCCAGATATCACTGTCCAGATACAGTATTGATGGCTGCAGTGACAGAAGTGCGCTTCAATTGCAGCTTTTCCTAATTTGGAGACAGAATTCTGAAACCGAGAGTAAATTCTTTGTGCTCTTTTGAGCTAAATCACTTGTATAGTGGTGAAACTGGTAGTGGGAGGACGGGCATAGCCTAGCAGCGCTGTGCTGAGTGGCCCACGTGAGGACCCTTCTCTTCCCTGCAGAGGTGGAGCTCCCTTTGCTCCTCAAGATGTTAGCCTGGGTGGCCGTGCCCCTGGCAGCCTTGCTGCCCGTGCTACCTGTGCTGCTGTCTCCACACATCAGAAACCTCACTGCCTCCTCCCTACACTTACCCAGACCAGGCTGACAATGTCTGAAAACAAAAGACTTTAATTTGAAAGTTGCAGTAATTAATAGAAATAACTACAGCAATTAGCATCCGTGTCCGTTGAATCTCAATTGTTTTTCAGAATTGTAAGTCTGAAGAAGGAGCATGCGTCTTTATTCCACACAATTATCCGGTCAGCTGCCTGCATTTTTCTCCATTTAATCCTGCTCACTTGCTGTCTCTAAGCTATGACACTCTGCGATGTGGTGATGTTACCAGAGCTGTCTTTGATGAGGTGAGTGCTCCCGCGGTTGTGCCGCAGGCTCCTTGGAAATCTCTTAGCGCACGTGCTGCTGTGAAGTTTTAGTCTCTGTCTACCCAAGTTGTTATTTGTTGGTGGTTTTGTTAACAAGAAAGTTGAAGATTCCATTCCCACAAGGACACATGAAGTAACCTTTAATTAACATCATAAAAATACAGAGATGCTTCCTAGTCAATAAAACATAGTAATAGCTTGGGTACTCCCAATTCCCTTCCTGCAGGGGCAGTTGCAATTATTGAATTTAATTTCCTATCTCTGTTCTTAAGCAGTATGTGTATAACAAGCTACAACAGTTCAAAGCTTTTTTTTCCCCAACCCTTACACGCACCGTAATTCTGGTGGGGTTAGGGGCAGGCCAGCTGCTTGGGAAGGACCTGCAATTGGTTGGCCAGGAAGGTCTGGGGGGCTCGCTCTTTGAGACAAATGCTTGCAAGAATGTGTCTTTAGAGGTCGGGGGAGGAGAAATGCCCTTCTCCTGCTCCTGTTACCTTAGGCCAACTTACACAGCCTTGTGATGCCTCTAGGAGTAGTACTGCCATTGGAAAGAATTCAGCTGCTAACGGGGAGAGTCTGCACACCTAGAGAGAGCTGAGACACGGAAGTGTTCCTGCACCGTTACTGTATGTGTGGCTAATTGCTGCTTTGAGAGGAAACTGCTGTGGGATAAGGTGGCTTGATGTCCTGACCCTGATCTCCCAAATTATGGGAAACCAAATGTACGTTTGTGCACCCAGTTAAAGGTTTCTGTAGCACTGGAGAAAGGAACGCCATCATCAGTCCTCGCTCAGTACGCACTCGGGGATAACAGCCCTTTGATTACTGGAACACAGAGTTCTGACAGAGAATTCGGAGTATGTTGTTGCCAGGTTGTTTCGAATGGCTAATTACCTCCTTGGAAAGCACACCAGGTTTACAGAAAGGTTACCTACTGGAGTAGCTCAGGCTGGAGCTATCAAATTAGGTAGTTTTTGTTAGTATTTCCAGTTCATTAAAAAGGGAAAGCATGAAATCTACGGCCCATGGAGTATTTTGGGTATTACGAATAACTCTATGTGTTTTGTTGAGTAATTCTGGTTATGTTTGACCTTTTCTATGCTCAGATATGCAGAAGTGAAGAAAACTTATCTTCCTTTGACTTTTTGGAAGACAATGCCTCCACTGCAATAGTAGGACACTGGGATGGGGACGTCGCGGTGGTGGACAGACGGACCCCAGGAACATCTTCAGAGCTTTCTGCAGACATTGGCTTCAAAAGGACAAGGACAGTCCACGTTCACCCCATGAATAAACAGTATTTCATTGCTGCTGGCTCAGTGTAGGTAGCTCAAAATGAACCGCGGTTATTTCGTGTTTTCAGTGTTCTGTCAGCATTGGTGTCTGGAGTTGGCTATAAGTGACATGTTTGGAGGGCAGGGGCAGCTTTTGATCAGGCAATTTGTCAGCCTCAGCCTATAGTCAAAGCTTTCTTGATCTTTTGAGAAAACAAGTTTTTAGTTCTTAGCAGGATTTAAAATGTGATACACTTTCACTTTCCTTCACCTTTTGGTAATGGGTACAAAATGGTCTTAGGAGTCTCTGTGGTTTTTGACAGGTGGCAGGGTAGAGGGATTTTACTGAGCTGTGGGCTTGGGCTGGTTTTGCTGCTCTCAAAATCCTTTGGAGCCACTGGCTGCTTGAGAGAATGTGCACCGCTGAAGTAAAGCTCTAGATGCAGCTCATACGAAACCCGTGGTGTCTCTTGAGCTTTTCTTTGGTAAATGGAGCAGAAGAATTCTAGTTATTTAACTGTTCACCTTGAAGTTGTCCCTGTGATCTGTGTTGCAGGGACGTTTGTATTTTTGATGTTCGATACCTGAAGTCTAATCGGAACAAGCCCGTCAGCTCTCTTAAAGGGCACACCAAAAGCGTGGCTTCTGCGTACTTCTCCCCTGTAACTGGGAACAGAGTCGTGACGGTGTGTGCGGATGATAAGCTGAGGTAAGACGGTGCGGGAAGGAATAATCCCTATGGAAAATGTCAACTGGTACTTTTTTTTTACTATTATTATTTCCTGTCTGCATTACCCATCATTGAGAGTTTTCTGTCTTTATCGCTTTTTAAAATTAGCTTTACTTGCATTGACGTTTTTAATGCTGTATGATCTTTTTGTTGTTTTGTGGGGTTTTTTCCCAATTCTCGTTTTCCCGAAGAATAGTTAACAATGAACAGTAAAATATTACAGGTGCTCTTGGTGTTTAAAAATGAATAAACAAACAACCAACCCCGCCCCAAAACCCCAAACCTGGCTCATGAATACAAATACATAATGCTTCAAAACTGAATTTATTTTTAACTGCTAGTACTTAAAATTATGATAATACCAGCTTTTTTGTTACTAGTCTACGATTTGATAATTTAAACTGCTCTGAGTTGTGCTGTAGTAGAGATGTAGTTTTTCTTTCTACTTTGTAGTTTTGTGACCGTAATTTAGCTAATCTAGTCGTGTAAATACCTGACCGCATCTGCCATGTTCAGAAGCCCTAAGCTGTGTTAAAGAATAGCAGGTACAAAATGGGGGCCCAGTTAAAACCAGGCTTAAAGTCAGGCCTCTGCTCCCCACGTTGCCTGTGGTTTTAAGATGGGGGAACGCCGCGTGTTCTGGAAGGAATTTGAATGTGGTGCAGTTGTTCTAGCATTACATGGATTGTCTGGAAAGTGGATTGTCTTTCTTCCCCTTCCATGCACAGGAAGGAGTTCTTTTACGTGAGTTCTCTGTTGCGGTAACGCTTTCTCTCTTGTGATATATTTACTATAGATAACTGAAGATTTGTTCTCTGTAGTAACCTTGGTTATGAAAATTGTAAATCTTGGCGCTAACAGAGCGAGCATCAGGGTGCAAAACGGATAGGAATATTTGTGCTCGACAGAATGGAGGAAACAGATACAGGATCATTTATTCACCAGCCTCTCCAGAGGAGAAAGCAAGCCGCTTTTCATTCGTGTTGAACCTTGTGCCCCAGGGGGTTTGGGATCCTAACAGTGTGGCGGGGTGAAGGAGGGCCCGGAACGGGAGATCTGTTGCTGGTCCCTCTGTCAGTCGAGCTCACGCCTGCCTGAGGAGGTCCTGGTGGTGGAAGCTGTCAGTGGTGGGATTTCACTCGCGTTCTTCCCTGGGCGGCCTGTTAATGGCAGGATGCGAGGCTAGAGGCGCTTTGTGAGGAAAGGGCGGCCTTGTTTAACACGCGTACGTTTTATTAACACGCTACTTTGTGTTCCAGGGTCTACGACACCACCTCTTTGTCATCGACAGCCGCAGTCCTCAGTACCGTCAGGTAAGGCGAACACCCCGGGGCTGAGGATGGCACGCTACGGCCGTTCCGCTCGAGTGCGCCCGTGCCACAAGCGATGGGTGCGCAGAGGCTGCGCGGTGGTGGGTTTCCAGCCATCGCGGGGGCAGGGGCAGCCACGGGAGCCAGAGCAGCCTGAGGATTTGCCCTGGTCCTACGGCGGCTCTTGTTGGTAAAACACGACTGCTTGGAGTGGGTCAGGTTTGCAGGAAGCTTTGATGTCTTCCTGGGTGCCTGGAACAGACCGTTTTGGGACTTTTGAAACGTGCTCTGTTTCACAATGCTTTTTCTTTGTGCATTTTTAAAATACCTAAGGTCAGTTCTTAACCGTAAAGGGCATGGTTTTGGGCAGAGTCTCAGCACTGTAAACACCTTTGTGCTCCGGGAGGGTGACGCATCGTCAGCACTGGTTTGCTAATGAGCTGGAACTCGATCAGTGACTGGCTTGACAATTCTTAGTCTGCAGTTTATCGAAAGGCTTGATGCATTTTTGTCCTGTTTTTACTGAAATATGCAGCCACGAAGCATAAGTACTTTGACTAATAATCCCTTATGTCAAAGTACCCTCTGCTTTATCTTCTTGCTCCGTCGCGTTTCTCTGTCCCATCCCGCCCCTCAGAGGACAGTGATCCACTGGATGGATCTGAGCAGCACGATCCGGCCAGTGTGCGGAAGCGCTGATGGTTTAGCAGGCGAGGAAGATGGATTTAAGCGAATGTGATGTAAATGACAATGCTTAAAAATACTGGAGTCAGTAAGAGGCATGTTTCTCTCTTTTCTTTTTCCCCCCGTTTCTCTGAAGACATAACAATAACACGGGACGCTGGTTAACTAGGTTCAGAGCAGTATGGGACCCGAAACAGGAAGACTGCTTCGTGGTGGGCAGTATGGCACGTCCAAGGCAAATAGAAGTCTTCCAAGACACTGGAAAACTGTTGCACTCTTTCTATAACCTTGACTGCCTCGGTTCTGTGTGTTCCATTAATGTCGTTCATCCCAGTAAGAACATCTTAGTGGGCGGCAACTCCAGTGGCCGCCTTCATGTGTTCAAAGAATAAAAAAAAGTGGCTCAGATACTTTTTTTTTTTTTTCCCCCCTTTCTTTTTGCATTAAATTTGTTTAATCCATATTAAGCTGTTCCGAAGCTAACTGTATTTTCTCAGGACAAAAGTGTATTTTAAAAGCTTTAAAATAAATCTTCTAAACTACCTTTGGCATTCTCTTCTTAAATTAAAAAAAAAAATTAATCCTTCTATGACAGTCAGTTTGTACCAAAATAGATATTTTTCCCCAATAGTGAGGTAATGTTTCAAAAACAGACAAGAGGCTGGATCAGTAGGATACTTGCTACGCGTACAAGGCACTTGTTCATGATTTTCTGTCGGGAATCTGGAGCTCGTTCTCCAGCCTGGTGGTGTTCCCAGCCTGTCCCTCAAGGCTGGCGGGTGTTCACGTCCGGGTCCTCGGCAACGCGTCCCCGAGGTGAGACGGCCGATGGCCGAGGCAGCGCTGCCCGTGGCAGGCGGGGGCTGTCCCTGGTGCCACTGCCCGCGGTGTCGAGGGAAGCTGCGTGGGTACGAGTTGACCTGGAGTTGTCGCGGTGTAGGCAGAGCAGTCCGCAGGTGCTGCAGAGGGGTTGTGGTGGCCGGGGCCGCGCTGGGGTTGCTGGCCCCCCCCAGCTCCCCTTTCCGCACCCACCAGCCCCTCTGAGGAGGGAGGGCTGTGTCGTACCTGAAAGAGCTCCGTGGAGCTCGTGTTCCCGGTTGTCACTGTTGGTGACACCACGCGCACTCTTAAGGACACGCCGCTGTGGAGAGGCTGCTGCTGTTGTAAGCCGACGTTTAACGTACTCCGGTGCTGGCAGGGGGCCTGCAGGAACCTGCGCTGCACGCTCGCGGTAAGACCGTGCCTCTGCCACCAGCGCTGCAGCTGCTGGGGTCCGCTGTCGCCCCGGAGGCGGCAGTTGGGCCGCAGGAGGGTTGAGGGCTCCTTTGGGTGCCCCTGGCTTAGCGCTCCCCTTGACGGCGGGATGAGCGTCCTGCCCTCCGCGCCTCCCCTTAGGTCCTGCCAGCCTGGGGCTGCTCCTGCCCGCTGCCGCTGTGTTCGCCCCGATGAGCCGCGAAACCAGCTGCCAGCCCCGGTTAACAGCTCAGCAGAACGGGGAGCAGGAGGACACGGGGGGTGTTGCGTGTCATCTGTGCATCGCTGCGCTGGGCCGCGTCCGCTCCCCCCAGCAGCCTGTTCGTAGAGCGACGCCAAGCAGGGGGGGTTGGCCGAGGGCAGGCGGGTCCTGTGCCCGGCCGGGGGCCCGACCTGCGGCAGCGGTGTCTTGGGAGCGGGCTGCTGAAAGGCACCTTCCTCAGGGGGGCTGAGCTGAGCAAAGAATTGGTACTGACACCATAAATACCGAAGAAATCTCATACCGACTCTGGTTTTCATGATATTTAAATATTTATTTAAATTTAAAAATACTTTTCATGGCACCAATGATTTTATGCTAACTAAGATATTGAATATGTAGAAAAAGGTACATTTTGAAGGAAAAACGTAACACAGTATTTGGCACATGAAAGGTTAATTTCTAGATTCTTTTTTTATGAAAACTAAGAAATTCACATTTTCAGGAATTTTACCGTCTACTGCTTAAAGATGCAGTACACTATTAGGAGATTTATTTTTTGTTTTCTGACATAGGAATCTATGGAAACAACATTTTAATATAAAGACAGGTAAAACTAACAGGTAGTGAAACACAAGACGTAATATGGAACGTACAGGAAAAACATACGATGAAAAATCACCAGTTCTCGTGGTTTTGCAGTAAAACGCTGGGTGAAAACTGCAGAGGTAAACTAGGTCTGGCGTTACCGCTATTCTAGAGAAGCCGATATGGAGGGTTCCCAGGGTCAGTACTTGGAGGCTGCGCTCTGTTTGGAAGGAAGATGTCTTATGTCTGGGTGCGGGGCCGGGCGCCGCGCTGGCGGACAGGGCTGTGCTGTTACGACATCACGCATGACATCAGCAGTGAGGAGGAGGGAACATCTTCAACCCGGGGCTGGAAAACGTCAGGTTCGGGACTATCACGCACTGCATAGAAACACCATGAACTACGGACTGAGGTAGGAACACTACGCTAAGAGTTAATTTTGCTATGTTGCATAAAACGGGCTATCACGTAAAAATCGATCCTCCGTCTCCTGGCAGCGCTCGTAGCGTCTCCTGCCTGCGCCGGAGCTCGGGGCTCTACGCGAAACCCTCCTCGGCCCTCGTGTGAGCGGTGAGACACGACGGCTTGGGTCTTAATTCCCCCGACAGACAGTAGTTAAGCGGGACCTCTCTCTTTATTGCAGGGACAAACGATCCAAGTCTGGCCGACCTGTCGTGGTGTTTAATCGACCAACGTCATCGTCATGCTCCTTCGCCAGGCGCCAGCCTTGGCGGGGAGCGGCGCTCGCGCGCGTGCGGTGGTGGATGGTGGGATGCGCAGAGACAGGAACACGGAAATCAGGCTTTGTAAAACTGCAGTTATGGCCCCAGCTTACGTAAAATCTCTCCCTGAGATGAAATAAAACTTGCTCACCTGTTTTCACCTTTTTTGTTAAGTATGTCCAACTTCTCAACCAAAACGGAACAGAATTGGCTTTTATTGCTCCCTGTGTAAATAGACTGCTGCTTCCCAGGTCACTGAAGGTCCCGGTGGTTATGTCACAAGTACGATGAGTTGGGTTTATTGATTTTTGCTTAAGAACAGACAGGTCTAACGGTTGTCCATTGGCTTGTTCAGGGTCGCCTCCACTCCTGTTCTTCTGTCCTTTTTGTCTTCAGAAAAGTCACAAAATTATAGCTCCTTTCTGTATTCCAAAACTAGCAACGGGTTAATCTGGCGTTAGGCTTCCAGGCTACAAAAGCGTTTACTCTTAAACCATTTGCTCAACACGAACCGCTTGGTACAGCACACTACGGTCACCCAATCCGTAAAGTAAAAAAAGACTTGATTAGATTCGATAACAAAATAGCATTTTTGTTGTTAAAATAGACCTTGAAACAGTCTCTTCTTTTTTTTTTTTTTTTTTTTTTTTTTTTTTTGTACAAAACAGGTACAACTTTCGGAGGCTAAAGGTCTTCCTAATAAATCCGACACGGTCACTATGGGCTACGCGCCCAGGCTTGGCCGAGGGTGCCTGGCGTGCTCTGCCTGCCCGTGCTCTCCCTGCCCTCGGGAGCACCGACGCCTGAAGGCTCAGAAAAAGTGACGAAAGGCCGAGTCTGCAGCGCGGGGCGATGCTGCACCGCAGGGAGCCGGCTGGCGCGCCCGCTGGGATGGGGGCACCGGGGCCTCCCCCGGTAGCGTCACGCCGCGCGTCGCCGCGTAAGAGACTCCGGTTAGCAGGGAGGGATTTCTGCAAAGCGGTACTTGGGAGGTGGTGGTAGTGGTGTGCACAGTGGCGGATTTAATAACGAAAGAGTACACGAGTGTTTAAATTAATACTCAGTAGCACCATTGCTAAAGCTCCTGCGTAACGCAGCATCGCGAGCCTCCCGGCTGATGCTCGTACAATGATGGGCGGCAAGAGTAAAATCAATTCCTCTCTTTGCTCGGTGCTTCCGAAGTCGTACGCGCGTCTGTGAGATTCGAAACGGTAAAGTGTTGTGCGGGCTCCGGGGGTGGGAGCAGCGCGGCTGAGCACAGGGAGGAGGAGGCCCCGGGGGCTGCGCCCACCCTCCTCTTCCTCCGGGAAAGCCGCCTCCTCGGCCGCGCTGTGCTCTGGGTCGGGAAGGGAGGGTTAGTGTGTGTGCCGAAGGCACCCCGGCGGGTCCCGCACGCGGGGGGACGGCGGCAGGTCTCTCCCCAGGCCCCCGGCTAGTTACGTGGCGACTCCTGCCTTCAGGTGTCAATGAGCAGGCTTACCACGGCGCGGACTTTGCAGGCAAACCATCGCCTGAGGGGACAAAAGTATTGGTAATGGAACTGCTCGAACTCGGGGGTCTGGCGGATATCACGGAAAAAGGCAGTGTCAAGGTCGGACTCGGTAAGGACGATCAGGAGGAGGAGCAAAACAAAGAGGAGTCCAACTGTCACAAGGAGCAAACGGAGGACACTTAAAACAAACTTATTCACCTGTTCCGCCTGCGCCGCCCCCAGGCCGCCGGCGCCCGGGCACAGGGCCCGCAGCTCGCCACCCGCCTCCTCCGCCTCGGCTGCCGCCGGCGTGCCGGCCTCCGACTCCTTCTCCTCCTCGATGCTGCACGGGGCCCCGTTCGCCTGCCGCGAGAGCAGCATCAGCTCCAGGCTGTGCTCGGCCACCGGCGTGGGCAGCACGCTGTCCGCTGGGCTGTAGTTCTCGTCGGCGATGACGGCCACCCGCTCGCTGCTCTCGGCGCGGCCGCTCCGGCCGGGGGCTGCGAAGGCGTCGCCATGGGAGGCTGAGCGCACCGGGGTCGAGTGGGCGCTGTCGCGCAGAGACTCCAGGCCTGGGGGGAAAGCAAGGTGGGGGGAAAAGAGGGACGCTCAGCGGTGCGAAGGGGGGTCCCTCCCGCTGCTGGAAACACCCCCCCCCCGCTCGGCACTGCCGCCGGCCCGGTGTCCCCCATGGGGACAGCACATGGCTGCCGCCGGCTGGTTCGTGTTGTCCATCTGCCCCGCTGGGGCCCACAGCAGCCCCTTCCCTGCAGCTGGTGACTGCAGCGGTGGCGCTCCAACACCCGCGTGACTTGTCACCGTCACTGACAGCCGCTGGCTGTCAGTCTGGGCCGCAGGCAGGGGCCTGGGCCTGTCGTCAGTCGGTCACCAACACGTCCGAGTGCTGTAACCGCTCTGAGGTGACAGCGCCCAGGCAGCCGCCCGCCGTGTGCTTGAGGCCCCTCTGCCGTCGGCAGCACCAACCCCTGCCTGTGGGCAGGCTGCCCGCACTACCAAGACGCAGGCAGGGATGAGCTGGGAAGCGCGGCCATAACAGCGATGCGGGGGGGGGCAGAAAGGCACCCCGAGGGGTCCACGCTGGGGCTGCCGCTGGGTCCTGCCGGCCCTGAGCCGGGGACAAGCTCTCCCCGGCGCTGCTGGAGGCAGCCGGGCCTGCTGCAGCCCACGGGGTGCTCCTTACCCAGACACCCATGCAGATTCCCCTCCCGGCCAGCACGGCCCTCCCCGGCCAAAGCCCTGCACTCCGAGGAGGCGCGGGGGGTCCCGGCTGAGCCGCAGCCCCCGTGGGCAGCACGCAACTGCCCACCCGCCCTGGGGAGATGACCTCGGGACGACACGTGTGGAAGGTGTGCCGGCACAGCGTCCCTCGTGCCAGGGAGGGCGTCTGAAGGTGGCGGTGGCCAGGACCAGCGGGTCCCCAGTGCCACTGTGGGGGGGAACGGGGCTGGACGTTTCCCCAGCTGGGGAGGGCACAGTGCACCAAAGCACCGTGGCACGGTGTCGCTGGGTGTCCTGGCTCACGTGCTGCTGGACGGTGAAGCGAAAAGCCTGGAGCCCGCCCTGCCTGCATTCCCCAGGGCTTTGCAACCTCTTGCTTGTAAATACTCCCCGGATACCGCCGGCTCAGCTCGGCTTAACGCGAGTGCTGCTGCGGGCACTGAGCGCGAGGGGCAGCGCAGGCGATAAGCACAGCGGAGGAATAAACGTGTTCTCGCCCCGACAGCTATGTCTGCTGGTGCCTCACAAAGCTCATGTGCACATCCCCTTGCTGCACCCGCTGCGTCCTGTCCAGGGCAGGCACCCACCGGGGTGGGCAGCAGCTTGGCTCCCCAGGGAGGGCGGCCGATGGGGGGGGTCCCCCCCCAGTCATCACTGCAATGTGGGCGGTGCCGGTCCCCCCCAGACCCAGACCGTCCTGCCACCTGCTTGCACCGTGAGACTGATGTAAAAAGCTAGAGACTCTAGGGAAAGCTGGGGCCAGCCCCGAAACTGGAGCTGCTTCGTGGTAATAACGACCCAGGGTCCTGCCCGCTCCCCACGGCACGCGTCCTGCAGCCGACATTCCCACATCCCCCCGGGCTGCGGTCACAGGGAGCCCGTGGGGACCCCAGGGACACTCCGGCCGAAGAAGAGCCCAGACCCCGCGCAGCCTGGCGGCGCAGCGTTACCTGGTGCGGGTACGTCCCCAGGGCCATGCGGAGCATCACAGCCGAGGCCGGGGAGAGCCGGGAGGAGCGGCAAAGCCCCCAGAGCCCGGGCCA
Organism: Grus americana; assembly: GCF_028858705.1. NCBI lineage: Eukaryota > Metazoa > Chordata > Aves > Gruiformes > Gruidae > Grus > Grus americana. The sequence continues at coordinate 23,971,380 of NC_072861.1, read as the reverse complement.
GCAGCCGTGGCCCCAGGGCCAGCACGCGGACCCTCACCTCCCGGCAGCAGTGGTTGATGAGCCGCAGGTGGACGCTGACTTTGGTTTTAATCTTTATCAGGCACTTCACCATGGCGGCACAGGCAGCGGCTGGCCTGGCCCGCGGCACAGGGCGCCCACGGGGACTGCGAGGGGGTGCGGGGACGGCTGCTCGCCCACCGGCACGGCTGACGCAAGTGGGGCTGGCGCTGCTGGCCCCAGGGCCAGGGCTATTTTGGGCTCCCACATTTCCACGGGACCGAGCTGAAGTGAGAGCGAAGAAAAGCAGCTGCTGGCAGGGCACGAGCTGCCGGGGCAGGGGTGGTGCTGGGAGCCTGTGCCAGCTCCAAGTAATTTATCGTGGGACGCTATTTAATGCTCTTGCTGCTTCGCAACGGCACGCGTGGGAGGCGGGGGAGAGGGTGCTCACATTTACCAGGGCAGCAGAGGTGACCCTGTCTGCAGGGCTGCTGGGCACGCTCCTGCCCCAAAAAAATCAGCACAGACGTCAGCCCTGGGCTCCCTCGATGGAAAAAATTCCCTTTCCTGCTCTGAGGGAACCGTCCCTTTGGGCAGGCAGCATTCTGCGCCCTGTCCCTGCCCGTAGCCCGGGCAGCAGGATCGGTGCGGCTGTGCCGGGGTGGGGGCTGGCCCCACAGCCCACCCGGGAGCAGGGCACGGCCGCAGGGTGCACCCTCCCTCTCGCCCCACGCTCCCTGCCGTCCCCGGGCCCTCGTCCACCTCCCAGTTTCCCAAACTTTTGTGCACGTTCACACGGCCCCGACGCACAGCAGCAGCACCCACCACATGCACCGCTCTCCGTCGCCCCGGCATCACCGGGAGTCAGACACCGCCGTCACCAGCGGCACAGCCCCCAGCGTTGTCCCCAGCCCCGTGGGGCAGCTCCAGGGCTGGTCCCAGCGTTTTGCCCTCTGCCAGCCCTCCTTCCCGGGTGCATCCCACCCACGGGACGGGGGTACCAGCGTCCCCGCCGCAGGCTGGCGCAGTGATCCAGCCTGGCAGACCGGCCGAAACCCAGCGTTTCCCAAGGCAAGCCATCGGCCGTGGCCACCGGCCGGCCAGCAGCTGCTCCCAGGTGGGCGACAAGTTCTTTTGCAGACCAGCGTGTTCCTGTGCGCGGTCAGGCCCCGGCACTACGGCTCTCGGTAACGCTCTGCTCCGCCGGGACCCCCCGGGCAGTGCCGTACCTCCCCAGGTTTGCTTTACGCTCAAACCAGGGCCGTGCTTGGAAGAGCAGAGCGAGGCACGCCGGCACGGGGCTGCCGGGGTCGCTTCAAAGCAGGGCTCGCTCACCTCTGCCCTCGGTCAGAGCGGTCAGGGCAACCTGAGGCCTTTTGCTGAATTTCTGGTTTAATCTAAATGACCGGTGCTGAGCAATTCTGCTCCGCTTTGCTTCTGCACTGGAAACGTCTGTCCCAGAACCGGCCCTCCACTTGGCCTGGGCTCAGCTGTCGGTGCCAAAGTGGCCCCGAGCCGCAAGAGCGACGTCTGGTGCCGCCAAGCCTTGCCGCAAGGCCCTGGGGACACGTCGGGACCTTCCCGCCCCGGTGTCCCCACATCAGCCTCAGGGGCTACAAAAATCAGCTGGGGGGGGGGCGGTGGGATGGGGTGGGGGTGGGGGTGGGTATGTGTCTGCTTTTTGTGGTTGCACGTGGGTGCATACGTGTGTGTGTGCATACGTGTGTGTGTGCATACATGTGTGTGTGCATACGTGTGTGTGTGTGTGTGCATATGCGTGCATGTGTGCATACGTGCGTGTGTCCCCAGCGGTGGGGCTGCCCCGGCTCCTGTGCCCCGGCAGCGGCAGGGAGCGCCGCCCCGTGCCCTACCTTCCATGATGGAGATGTGCACGGCTCTCCTCCGGGTGCGGGGCACGCTGCTCAGGCGGGGGCCGTGGGTGATGGAGGGGCAGCTCCGGCTCGGCACCAGCCCGGCCCTGGGGATGAGAACGGGGACGGTGTCAGAGCCCTGGACGGTGCCGGAGTCCCAGGCGCGTGGCAGCTCTCCCATTCGGCCCCCCCACCGTCCCGGGGAGCCGGGTACTGAACCCCTGGGAGGCCCCGGCCCCGTGGGCAGCACCACGCCGTGCCGCTGCTGCCGGGCTCTTACCGGTGAATCTCGGGGGGCTCCCTCTTGATCTTGGCGCTGGACTCCATCACCTCCTTCGCAACGCGGCCGCTGCAGGCAGTTGGAGAACAGCAGCCGTGAGGATGTGGCAGCCGCACCGGCGAGCCGTGAGCTTCCCCCGCGGCACACCGCGGCCCGGCCCCCTCGCCACGCACACGGGCTGGTGGGGGGCTCTCCCCACAGCTCCAGGGGAAAGCAGAAATATTTGCTGGAGAGAAGGGTGATGGGACGAGCAGGGAACGGCTGGGCTGACACGTTTTACTGCTGCTCCTGGCATGAGGTGCTGGGCACCGTGGGGTCACTCCCCCCGGGGGGGACACATGCCATGGGTGTCTGGGCCGTCCCGGGCCAGCAAGGAGGGTGCCAGCATCGTGCACCTCGCAGCTGGGGATGCGCTGGGGTCTCTCATCCTGCAGAGATCCCAGCTCCCAGCTCCAGGCTCTCGCTCCAGGGCCAGGGAGGAGCAACACCCCCCAGGAATGTAGGGATTGCGGTGATTCGTTTCACTCCTTGTTCTCACAAACCAAAGCCCAAAGCTCCCCCGTCCTCTCCCACCCTCCACTCCTGCCCCTCCAAAAATCTGCGGTTCTGGGGCTGGCGCGAGGGATGTCAGCTGTGAGACGGAGAAGGAAGCGGTGACAGCCTCGGTGAGGCGGCAGCGCTGCAATGGGAGGACCTCTGGTGACAGCAGGACCCTTTGCAGGTCCTCAGACCGCTGCAGCCCGCGGCTGCTCCCCACGGCACACCCCAAGGAGCCCCCACAGCACCTCCAGGAGCTGCTGCTGCCGGGCGTTATTTACCTGTATCGGAACCGGCTTCCCTTGAAGAACAAGTTGCTGCTGGACACCGTCCGGACCTGGCTCGACTTCTCCAACCTGCAACAGCACCAAGAGCTGCGTGAGCATCCTGCATCGCCAGCCAGGCGCTGAGCACCCAGGCAGCATACGGCCCCCGGCACCGCTTCGTGGCAAAGCCTTCGCCCTTTCGTTTCCAGTGCCCCGCAGCGGTGATGAGGACTGGTTGCTCTGCTGATGCTCTCAGGGCATCATCCCTGCCAGACTCCCCAGCATCGGAGGGAGGGAGGGAGCCGCGCTGCCGGCAAACAGCAACCAGGCCCAATTACAAGAGCAGAGCCCTGGAGATGCGAAACACCACCAGGAACGAAAGAAGCCGCCGGCAGCGGTGGAGTGGCACCGGCTGATGGGACACGAGCGCCTGGACCCTCATGGCATCGCCCCGCAGCCCTCTCTGCCAGGACGGCACGTCCCTGCCGGCAGCGGGAGCGCTGCCCAGCCCCTGCCCGGGCTCCGGACCGACCTGCTGCCAAGGGGCTCGGGCTGCAGCTCGTGCCGGGTCCCCAGCGAGCACCCGCACGCAGCAGCCGCACGGGGCTGAAACTCTCCAGGGGGGAACAGCCCTGGCCAGCACCTCTGCATCGCAGGGCAGCGGCAATCGGCCCGTCCCAGGCAGGCCGGCGCTCGCCGCGGTCAGTCCGGCCAGCGGTGGGCAAAACCATCGGGAGGGACCATCCTGTCTCCTCCTCATCCCGGGGGAGCCGGTCCCTCACCCCGGCGGGAGGCCGGCAGCACCTCGGCCGAGCCCACAGTCCACTCCACCGGGTGCATAATCCACCAGTAATTTACTGACATGATTAATCATAAAAAGATTTGTAAAGCAATATTGCAATTTCATTTCATGTTAATATAATGAGAAATGAAACCTGCTGATTGCAGCTGCTGATTGCAGTATTCCCAAAGAGAATACATCACACGCTTTATCTCGCATCTCGCTGATTAAAATAAAACTCATTACAGAGCACAAAGCAGGCTATTTTTAAGTAAAACATGAGCAGGATGCTAAAACCAAACAGCCCCACCTGGCACCTCCCCGGCTTTTCGGCACAGTCCAGCCCACGACCTCGCCCTTTCACTTCCACAACCCTTTCGCGGCACCCGAGTAACCAAACCGGGGCAGAACGCTGCCTTCGCCGCCACGGCCCGAGGGGCCCAGAGCTGCTGGGGAAGGGGAAACCCCCCCCATCCTCCCCCCCCCCGCAGGCAGCAGCTCCCAGCGCCCGGGTGACACCCCCAGCCCCGAGGTCCCCAAAGCCAGGCAGCGGCAGGGAGGGTCCCCCCGAGGCAGCGTCCCCAGCCGCCCAGGCTGCGCATCGCCTCCCCAGTCCTGGAGTATTTCCCCTGAGGCATTAACGTGACCCCAAAGGGCTCAGGAGCAGATTATTTCTGAAAGTTTTTGAGCCTTCCCCACTACAAGGCAGGCTTCTCTAAAGCGCCCCCGGCACCGCCTCCGCTCCAGCAGGAGCGCGAGAGTCAGCACAAACAGCCCCTGCAGAGCCATTTTGAAAATCCACCCCCGAATATTGGGTCAGAAGAAGGTTCACTGGGGAGGGATGAGCCCAGCGGCAGGGGGGGCGGGAGGGACCCCACGGGGCAGAGCCCCCAGCGCGGGGGCACCGGCACTTTTGGTGGCTGGTGGCTCTGCCGGGGCCACGGGACGGGGTGCCACGCTGCTGGCGACAGCCAGCGCCCGACCCGGTACCTGGATGGAGCTGCAGTGCGGGGCAGCGCCGACCCACGGGGAGATGCAGAACCCCCCCGTGCACACCGGGGTGGCCCCACGCTTACTTGTAGAAAGCCTGGTTTTCGATCCCACACTTCCAGAGGTGCTTGCAGGCTTCCGGTGTTGGGGCAAAATACGTAAGAACAATTTTCTTTTCCTGAAGGAGAAAGACGAGGAGTCGGCAGGGGAACCAGCGAGCGGTGCCCACCCGGCAGCACGCTGGGGGCGCGGACGGAGGCCAGAGCAGCGCTGAGACGGGGCAGATCCTCCTCTGAGCCGGTGACAGCGCCGGGAGACGACAGAGCACCAGCCGGCACAGCACCTCGCTCGATGGACGGGTGCTGGTGACCTGCCACCCACCTCCTCTGGCTTACCTTCCCTTTGAATCTCCAGAAATACATTTTTTTTAAAAAAATCATGCTGATGGCTTGCACGGGGGCCAATTTCAGCCAGAAGTTTTCAGGCTGATTTCCTTCACCAGGTCCGACTGAGCCGGACGTGGGTGACAAATAGCCACAACGACCCCAAATGCGGGACGTGGGTGACAAATAGCCACAACGACCCCCAAACACGGGACGTGGGTGACAAATAGCCACAACGACCCCCAAACACGGGACGTGGGTGACAAATAACCACAACGACCCCAAATGCAGGACGTGGGTGACAAATAGCCACAATGACCCCAAACGCGGGACGTGGGTGACAAATAACCACAACGACCCCAAACGCGGGACGTGGGTGACAAATAGCCACAATGACCCCAAACGCGGGATGTGGCTGTGGCAGGCAGGCACGGCGAGAGGCTGCGGGAGCTCCCGGGCTCCGGGCAGAGCCCTCACCACGGCACAGCCTGGGGCTCACCCAGCGTCTGCGGGCTCTGACACCCAGAGCAAGGTGCCAGCAGGAGCAGGGAGGTGACCCCAGCGCTGCCCCCGACCTGCAGCCCCTGCCACCGTGCCCGTGTCCCTGCACCGCAGGGTGACGCTGCTGCAGGCTGCAGCCTGCCGAGTGCATGGGGAACCTGCAGAGCCACGACCGCGGCTGCGCTCGGGAAGTCCCCCGGGAAGGGAAAGCACTCACCTCCTTCTGACTTACGTACAAATAGAAAGTCTTCCCTTCGAATTTCATTTTGGTCACCTCGTTCCTGAAAGGACAAGGACAGGCAGGTGAGAGGCTGCAGCGCCCTGGGGCTGCGGGTCAGGAGCTGGGATCTGGGGATGGCAGCGGGTGTTGTCGGTCCCTGGGAGGTGCCACGGGGCGGTGAGGGGAGCCCTGGCTCCGAAACCAGCAGCTGGAGAGGGGGGATGCCCTGGGGTGGAGCCCATGGTCGACGGGGCATCCCAGAGTCGCTGGGACGTCGTCACACGGGCACCGGCCGTGGCAATGCCAGCGCGAGGGACAGACACACCGGCCAAAATCTGGGGTGCAGCAAAGACCGAGGAACAGCACAACCACGTTCAGAGGGGCAGAGGGGACTTTCCGGGGACTCGGCCAACGCACGCACGATCCAGGTGAATGTCGACAAACGTGGAAAATAAGAAGTCTGGGGGCAACAAAGCAAATGGAGAGAGCGCGGCTCACACGGGAGAGCCCTGCAGCGTACGGCCCAGGAGCGGGCTTAGGGGCCAGCGTGGAAAAGCCCTCGGAGCCGGGAGCCCAGCGAACGCTGGAGCAACGGGGGCAGCCAGCTCCTGGGCAAGGCGAGAAGTGACACCCCGAGCACACATCGCAGGCTCCGCTCAGCGTCGCTCTCGCTTCCCCAGGGAAGTCCCGCTGCCCCGGCAGCGCGGTGACCGCACGGCACGTGAAGCGGACCTGTTTTCTGCCCTGCTTCTGAGACGCGAGCGTGCAAGCTCATGGGTGCGCGGGTGCAAGCGTGCACGGGGCACAGGACAGGTTTTCCAGCTGCCGCAGCATCGCTCCCCTCCATGTCCTCTGCTCAGACCCCGTCCCGGCTCAGACGTGGGCACTGGGTGCACGTACCACCCTTCCGCACGGGCGCATCGCCCCTACCCCAGTGCGGTGCGAGCGCCCGGGGAAGGCGCCTGGCGCTGGGCTCACCCACGCGCCCCGTCCATGGGAGCTCACCCGAGCATCCTCGAATGCCCTGGGGCGACGCGGGGGCACTGGCTGCCGCCTCCCTGCAGCACCGCGCGCATCTCGCAGAAGCGAGCCGGCCGGCGCGGCTCCCAGGGCACCGTGGGCGATGCCAGGGCAGGAACTCACCACTTGATGAAGTGAACTCTCTTGTTTCCCTGCAGAACAACAAAACCGAAGGGAGTGAAGGCCAAAAACGCTGCGTTCCCCGACACATCCTGGAAGAAAACAGCAATTTCTCAGCAAAATGTCGCTGAGCCGGCAACGCTTGCACGCCACCGGCGACCCTCAGCCCTAAAGGCGGTGGGGATGCAGCACCCTCCGTGCCGTCTCTGCCAGCACGATGCTCCTGGCAGGTTCATCCCGACCGCGACACACACACACACGGCAAAACCCGCGGCCGAATAACGGGGCAGCCGGTACGGCGGCACTAATGAGGAGAAACCGCAATACAGCTCCCGGCCCCGGCGCTCCCATCCGCTTGCTAGGGAGGAATAAAGAGCAAAGGCAGTGCCCCACCAACCCTTTCACTAATGATTAAACCGGAAAAATGGTAAAAACCCCGTTACACTTGACTCCCTCCCAGCCCTGCGCAGCCAGTGCAGCTGGGCGGCATCGAGGCGGTTTAAGACCAATAATTAGTGTCATTTACGGAGCAAGGCAGCAGTTTAACTTAATCATAACGTCTAGACTCCAGGGAAGCAATCATTAACTGCGCTGGTGTGCACGGAACAAAACAGAGATACACTGAATTTTAAAAATATTATGAAACAGTTGTGGCCATTCAGTAATTGTTAGATTCGCCCTGATTTTTATTCGGCCGGCAGACGTTCAGATGGTTTTTGAAGGACGCTGAGCTGAAGGTGCGTGCCAGGCTCGGGACTTCTGGTGCATTGGGCAGGAAAAGCAGGAAAGGAATTTTACAGGGGTGGTTACAGAAGATTGATTTATGTTTGGTGTCTGCAACGTTTTCTCGGGGCAAAGCATGGCACGGGGCATCCCAGCCACGGGCAGAGCTGCCCCGCATCCGCGGGGCAGCTCTGCCCGTGGCTGGGACGCCCTGTGCCCAGGATCTCCCAATTTTAGGGGTACAATTCTCCCCCTCTGCTCCCAGTTGTGCCCTGCACTTGTTTAATCAAGAGGTGAGACATCTTCTCTGGTGTTTGCTTCCCACCCCGGGACGCTGGATCTCGGTTACCCCGCTGGTACGGTGCAGGGACGGCAGGGAGCCAGCGTTGTGATAAGACCTTCTGAATCTGAGCAGAGAACAAATCGGTTTTAAATCCAGATTAGATTAAAAAAAAAAAAAAAAAAATCTGTCTTAATGTGTCAAGGGTGAACGGCCAAAAGCCCTGAACCTCAACCCAATGCCCTGCACAAGGCAAGACGCAAATCCCCAAACTCATGGCGTCCGAGACGCAGCAGCCCTGTCTGGGAAAAGAAGGAAGATTTCCGCGGATCGCTGCAGAAACCAGCCCATAGGTAATGCACCAGCCCAGCAACAGCTCCGGCCCCGGGCTGCCCAAATCCAGGAAAACCTTGGGGAAAGGGAGGAGCCGGGTCCCGCAGAGGGACATCCCGTCCCGGTGGGTACGGACCCCGCTCGCCCCCGGGCTGTGGCTGGTGCTGTGGGCGCAGGGAGCGAGCGGGGCAGCTCGGAGATGAATGGGGTGTCAGGCTGGACGCTGCTCAGTTTTGGGGTTGCTGTGTTGGGATGGGAGGAGTGGGGCTGAGCTCCCTCCCGGCTGGGGTGGAGAGGGGAGCGGAGCAGCAGGGTGTCCCCTGGGAAGGGTGGGGGGGTGCTGAGGCGAGGATGCGGAGCTGAGGGCTTGAGGGATGCCAAATGGGGCACAGGACCCCACAGGGAAATAAGAGCAAAGCACAGAGCCCCCAGCACCGGCACTGGGCCAGACGTGCTGAGCATCGCTCCCAGGGCAGCACGGCCCAATCCAGCCGGCAATGCGGGAGAGCTGAACTGGCGCCGTGGTGCAGCTCCTCCAGCCTGGCAATCCCAGAGCACCGGTGCCCGGGACAGCCCCACCCCGGCCCAGTACCTTTACTGTGATGTGGGTGCGTACGCGGCATAATTCAGTTCAAAGCCCTGGGGACCGCAGAGCAGGCGCTGCCCCGATAGTAAAATTCTCCGTCTGCTTTGCATCCCGCACCCATCTGCATGCGATAGGATTATAAGGGACCAGAGCGAGCCCAATGCAATGACATCGACAGTCAATAAAAAGCATTTCAATCAGGAAACCGGATTACCGGCCAGGGAAGCGCAGAGTGACAGACCGTCCCAGGCAGATTAATGCTTGCTGGTTGCTCAGACACATTACCGACCTCGTTACTGCCTCCAAATTACAGGCTTCAGCAGAAGATGATCGCCCACTGTCTTTTAGAGCTGGCTGCATGTGAAAACACTTCCTCAGGGCTTGCCTAACCGCTGCCTGGAAGGGTTTCGGGGTACTCACCCTCCCCGCTCCCCCCACGCACACAGGCCCACGGGGGCTGGTTCTGGGGCTGCAGAGGGCTGCTGGCTCCAGCACATCCCACGTGCCACGGCTCTGCCGACGCCGGAGCCTGTGGCAGGCGACCAACGGCCGCACTCGGGACCGGTCTCTGGCACCTCTGCAGCTTGTTACCGGCCAGAGCGAGAGATCCAGTGCAAGGAATCGCGTTCAGAAAACTTTTACCTTGCAAGGGTGTGGGTCAACCCCGTAGGTCTCCAGAGTCTGGGCTTTCCTCAGGAAATTCAGCTCTGAAGTAGCTGGTGTCTGCCCGCTACAGGAGGGAAAAAAGGGAAAAGACTAATCCAGGGAAGACACGAACGTGAAAGTCAGCCCTCGGCTACAGGGTTTGTGTTAACGACAGGAGGTATCGGTCATGGCATATTCCCGTTACGGTCGTTAGCACAATCAGTCTGCAGCGGGAGCCCAGCACCAACACCCAGCCCTTCTCCTCCGGCCAGCTTGATCCGGCAGCAGAGACGCTGAACCAGCAGCACTAGACGGGACCAAAGTTCAGGAGCATCTGCAAAATTTAGGGCTGCATTCCCTGCATGCAGCACGGGCGTTTCTTCGGGGGGGAAAAGGGGAGTTTGTGGGGCAGAAGGCAGCGGCCCAGCACGTAACGGCACAGCTCGGCTGGGTTTCTGGGGGGTTCAAACCACATCGTCCTCCCCGGGACCCGCACAGGGCACCGCCAGCGCCATGGCAGCACGGGGGGCTGCTGATGGTCTCACGCCTCGCGTCCCCCAGGCCAGGGCTGCTCGCTGTCCCCATCCCGCCGGGGAACAGCAGGGACCCCCCGGGTTACACCAGGGACCCCCCGGGTTGTGCCGGCTGAGCCCACAGCCAGGAGCGGGGAAACCCCTCAGCCCCCCCTCGGGCTGCAGGACCGGCCTGCCGCATTGCCCGTGTATTTTTGATTTGTCTGCACTTTCTGCGGCTCGTCCTTGGCCGCTCGATCCCATCTGCCTTTCAGCGAGCAGAGGTTCGGTGGGACACGGCAGCTCCTCTCGCGGGGGGGTTTGAGGCGGTGCCTCCACGCCACCGAACGAGCTGCTTTCCCAAAGCTCGCTCTGCTCCGCGCTTCTGCTGTTACCAACGCTGCCCAGAGCGCTGCCGGCTCTCGGCTGGACCTGACACACGAGAGCCCTGAGTGCTCATCCCACGGCATGGCTGAAAATCCCGAACGGGGATAAAACTCAGCCGCGCAGCAGTAATCCCCACGGCAGCCGGCGGTCCCGCTCAGCCAAGCCGCCCGGCCGTACCTCAGCTCCGACTTGTGGATCTCCGCAATTTTCCTCTCCAGCTTCTCCGAGTGTTTGGGGAAGAACTGGAACTTGGAGCTGTAGCCTTCCGGGTGCTTCCCCGGGTCGTAGTCCCCGATCTCGGCTGGGGGAGACAGAACGGGTGAGGAACAGCAGCACCACGCAGACCGCAGTGTGCATCCCCATCCCGGCAGCGGAACCTGCAGCGACCGGGCGCAGCGTCGGGGCTCAGAGCATCCCGGGAACGCCGCTCTGACCCGGGCGTGCTTCCCATCAGGAGGGATCATTTGTAAGGCATTAACTGCATCCAATTAATTTCACCGTTTGCTTGGGAATCACCAGGCAGCAGATGGTCACTGTCCCAAGTTTATTGATTCCTCAAGCTATCTGTCAAGAACCCCCCGGGAGCCGCACCGGGTCCGTGCCACGGCAGCCCATCGGCCCCGAGCACCCCGGGGCACCCCGGCCCCCAGCCCAGCCGGGAACAAGGCAGCGAGCGAATTCTGCTCACCCAAAGGATGCAACTGCACCTCGAAAAAATACAATTATTTGGAAATCTGTGAAGTGACATTGAGAAAAGCTCGTGCCCCTCTTTCCCTGCCCCAGGGGAGTTGCTGCCGGGCGATCCCGGGGACAGGCTGACACAGCAGCAGGGAGCGACCCCACGCCTGGAAAACCCGCTCCAAGCGCAGCGACAGGCGGTCTGTCCTTCCGACAGTCCCAGCGGCCCCGAGCACCGAGACCGGGGTGCAGAAACGCCCGAGCCAAGCTGATTTCTGAGCTCGGCCCCGCTCCCTCCTCAGCGTGGGCTGACGCAGCTCTGCTCCCCCTCCCAGCGCCCCGCGGGAGCTGGCAGCGATCGCCGCTGGCATTTCGCTGTGGCACGGCTCTGTAGCTGGTGTCTCCCGCCGGGATTTACAGAAATCCGGCAGCCTCCTGCCACCGGGGATGAAAGGACCTTGCTCTCGTTTAATTCCCCCCAGCCTCGGGTCCTAAGTGAAATGTAGACGTTGCATTAATTTTTATGTTTCCTGCTTAAAACACTAAAAGAGGGGAAACACATCGGCACTGTGAAATAACCCAAAAATGCTTCGGAGCTGAAATTTGTCTTTGTTGATTGCCGGGGCGCATCTCCTCAGCTCATCCTGGGGATGTGACCACAGGCACCGGGGGGGGGGGGGGGGGGGGGGGGGGGTGGGGTGGGTGCAGAGAGGGACCCAGTATCGCATCGAGCCGAGCGCCCTCGGGCAGAGAAACCCGCCTGCACGGCATCGGGGTGCTAACGGCACGTCAAGGTGCTTTTCCACCACACCAGCACCACCCAGCTCCTCCAAACAGCCCGACCATCCTCGCTGAGCATCCGGGTGTTGCACCACCTCTCGGTGCCACGGGCAGTGGAGGCAAGAGCAGGCAGAGCCACGCCGGCAGGAAAACAGGCAGGAGGGCAGATCAGGCAGAAGGGTTTCAGAGGTTTTCCCACCTCCTGCTCCAAACTCCACCAGCGCCTCCGCAACTTGCTGACAAAGGCACTTTCTTTGCCGAGGCGCTCGGCAGCAAGCGATGAGCTTACCTGGGGACGTCCTCATCCATCCCGGCAATCAGCAAAACTGCGTTTAACTCTGGAGCTCTCGTTGCGACTGCAAACCGCAGGCGCTTGCCAGAGTTCCCGCGGGCCGTGCGCAGCCCCAGAGAAAGAACCGCTTTGTCACGGGGCTGCTTCTGCGTCTGCACGAGCACAGAACTAGGAGACACGGGCTGGATTAGCCGAGGGGATGCTCACGGGGATGCCGCTGTCCCCAGTGCAGGTGGGCCAGCTCAGGGAGCAGACGGCAGCGCGGCGCTTCCGCTGCGGGTGAGACCCCAACGTCAGTCCTCACCCGCCTCCAGCCCAGCACCGCACCGCACGGCCACAGCCTTGAAGCACGAGCCCCGCATGGGCAGGATGACATTTGTATTCTAGGTGCAGTGATCTGTTGTAAGTGAAATAATGTAATCGGTACTTAGCATGAAAAGCAAATTTATCTTGTCAAAAAGCATTACCTTGAAGGATATAGGCGGCCAACAAAGCAGCATCCGAAGTCTTGCAGAGGAGACGGCCGTGGTAGAGATCCCTTTTGATCTGCAGGAAGACTAAATACCTGAGGACAAAAGAGATAGTCCATTTATTAAGCAAAGCTTAAATTACCTAAACGGGCAATTTAGATGTGGAGTATCTGCCACGAGACACTTGCAGTAACATTTCTCTCCGAGCAGCCCATTTACGAGACCTTACGCGTGCAAGGAGCCAGCGAGTGCTGATCACCGGCAGCTCCCCCGTCGGGGCCCGTCCTGGGGCTCAGATCCACACGTCCGGCCCCGCTCCAGCCCGCGGGCACTTGGCTCCTGCTCCGGGGCCGGCACCCGACCCAAGGGCTGCCGGAGGGCTCCACCGACCCCGCTCCACGGCACGGCCACTCGCGGCAGGGCAGGGCTGCCGGCAGAGACGAAGCTCCCTCGGGCAGAGCCACTCGGATGCACGTTCCCACCAGGGAAAGCGCGGCAAGGAGGAACCCCATAGAGGGGGAGGTGCTGGTCCCCTCTGCTCGCCGGCCCCGGAGTCCCCCACGATGCTTCACCCCGTTTGGGCAGCGGTGCCCGAACGCAATTGCAACCACTGCAGCCTGTCCCAGGGACGATGCTCTGAAGGGGGGGTCGTGGTCCTGGGCCCACCAGCGACTGCTGTGCTCCCCAGTGCCGCCCCCGTGGCCAGCTGCTCCGCTTCCCCATCACCCCAGCTGCTCCTTCCCCCACGTTCTGCGTCCTTCCAGGTCTCTGCGTGCGCACCCACATCCCTCCTCCCTGCTCGCCGGTGATCAACACCACATCATCCACTGCGCTCGCCCGTCTCTAGCGCCATGCGCCAAAGCCCGGCGAAAAGATAAACTACGTTGGAAAATTGCATATTTGAATAAATTTAAACCTAAGTAACAGTTTGGGCTGAGTCATGTGGCAATGTGCTTGGGAAAAACCTTTTGATGGTAAAATGTAAGTCACAGAGTGAAGGAGCAAAATGGAAATTGGAGCGCTCAGAGATGTGTTTAAATAATCAGACTTGCACCCTGCACTATCTCAGTCATGCTTCGTTCCTCAAATCCATATTTATCATGAGATAAACCACTAATTTTCACAGATAAAATATATTAAAGAGAAATCCAGATATTAAAGTGTACTTGGTCCTGGGGAAAGCGAATTTTAAGTGCAGGTTTCAGCTGCGGTTGCAGGCACATCTCAAACAGCAGCGAGCAGGGGCAGCCCACCCGCACGGGGGGCTCGTCCTGGTGTGTGGGGACCCGTGGGGGACCCGTGGGGGACCCGTGGGGACTGTCACCCCAGACAGCCTGAGCCCGGCTGGGCTGCAGAGCTCCGCACTCGCATCAGCTGCAGGGCTGCAGTCCTGCAGCCGGGCTATTGCTATCCGTGGGAAGCAGAACACCATCTCCTGCTCCCAGCAGCACCTCTGAAGCAGCGGCAGCCTCAGCGGTTGGTGGCCGGGGCTTCCAGCGCTCAGGGCCACAAGCCCTGCTGCTGCCTGAGCTCGCCCGCGTGGGGCCGGCCGGCACGGAGACCCCAGGCTCGGCTGGCACGCACCGCCGGCCCCCTCGCCCACCACCAGCCCCTCCCCAGCACCTAGCACAGACCTCACAAAACACATCACCAAACGGGCGTAACCCTGCCAATGCCCCGGCCCCGCTCGCACGCCCCCCCGGAGATGCCCTGTTCCCGTGAAGGTCTGTACATCTGAGCTGGTTTTACAAAAGCATTCGGCAGGTGCCAAATGGGTTTTTTGCAAAGCCTTGCCTATGCCCTGGAAATATCCCCGGGAAAGGGCTGGGCTGTGGGATGAGGCTGCCCTGCACAAGGATGTTAAAGATGGGAAATATTTCTGAGCTCGGACCGGCGAGCTCCCAGGATGGCTCCATCCCTGATGCTGCTGCGTCCAGCTCCATCCCTGGTGCTGCTGGGTCCAGCTCCATCCCTGGTGCTGGTTGGGTCCAGCTCCATCCCTGATGCTGCTGCGTCCAGCTCCATCCCTGGTGCTGCTGGGTCCAGCTCCATCCCTGGTGCTGGTTGGGTCCAGCTCCATCCCCGGTGCTGGCTGGGTCCAGCTCCATCCCCGGTGCTGGCTGGGTCCAGCTCCATCCCTGGTGCTGGCTGGGTCCAGCTCCATCCCCGGTGCTGGTTGGGTCCAGCTCCATCCCTGATGCTGGTTGGGTCCAGCTCCCACCCTCCACAAGGGCAAATCTCTGACCTGCATTTCAATTCTCCTTACTGTGCTTAACACCCGCAGATGTTTGCTAATCTCTGATTAAAGAAAAGAAATACAATTAACACATTGTGTGCGCAGCTTAATGCCCACATAATAGCTGCCATTACTCAGCGACGCCGCCTTTGGCCATTTCACATTTAAATGAAGGCCTGGCGGCTGCACCGAGCTGCAGTTGCTGGGAGTAAATGTACAATCTGCAAACTAAATAAATGCCTCGTAAGCAAAACAAGGAGATGTAGCCACGTGAAACTATTCCTGGGCACTTCTGTGGGTCCCCTAAAATGTGCCTGTACGAAACCCCAGATTGATCCTACCCAAGACAGCAGATTACAGCGCACGTCCCAGCAGCGGCAGGAAGACTGGCATTCTGCACGTGAAGACCCTTCCGAATAGACCCAGCAACCGCGCACGGGGCTCTTTACCAACGCTTTCCTCCGCATCCCCCGTCCCAGGTCAGCCAGTCAAACTTTCCCAGGCTTCCACACACCACCTTAAGGGGTACTTTGGTTTTGGGTCCTTCTGCGATCTGTAAGCAAAGCTTTCTGCCCAACAAAAATACGGAGAGTTTATTAATGCCAAACTGAAGTAAAGAGCTGAGCCCAGGTATATTCCAAACACGCTGCGTTAAAGGCTGCAAGACCCCAGACACCCTCTCTCATTTCCTGCCTGCAGAAATAGACTGAAAATCCCAAGAATTAAATCCTGGAATATATTCAGCCCTATCAGTAAGCCTACTTAATTCTCGACGTGCTTAGCATGGACCCCAGCCATTCATCGGGAACGTGCAACGGCAGGCAGAGCAAAGGGAGAAACAGCAGCCCAGCGCGGCGCCTGGACGTGCAGAGGGGTTCGGGGCTGCCCGGTTCAGGGTGCTGAGCCCGAGCCGCTCCGAGTACGAGACAGGGGCTATTTGCCACCGTTCCACGGGTATTTGGGGCCGAGACGTTGGGGGTCCTGCAGTTTGCAGCAGTCTGCAGTGCAGGACGGCGTTTGCAGCCTGCTTGGCAGGTATCGGTGGAACTCTGTGCTACTTCTGGCCCTGGTTTTTACAGGTGAGCAGGGGGCTTCCTTCTCCGGGACTGATGAGCTCCTGCCTCCCGCTAAGGTACATCTCCGGTAAAAGCCAAGGTCGGAAGAGGGGAGCACTGCAGCCGCAGACATAAAAAATAACATTTTTTCCCCACACCCAGACCCCTCGTCCACAGACGCAGCTCACCGGCTTGGCCAGACCCCTTCCCCGCCTTTCGGCAGATGGCACCCTACGAGTTTTGCACCCTTTCACACCCCAAACCTAGACCCAGGCACAGTCAGAAAAGGCATTTCTGCAGTCATTTCTTCACATGTCGCTTCTCCAGATCATCTCCCTGGCCTGGACTTTACACAAGGACACTTCCGAATGACTAAACGCGGAAGGAAAGAGGAACTTTATTTCCCTCCCAGACCTTGTTGTGAGAATCGGCCGGCTCGTGCCGGGGGCAGCAGCTCCAGGGGGTCAGCAGCCAGCGCTTTTTGCCCCCAAACACTTTTGCATCCTTTGGTTCGGTACTTTTCTTACCGGTCTGCAGATGCCCACGTGCCGGGAGCAAGCTGATGGCTTTCTAAGGCACTGTCCGAAAATGAGGAGGGCAAAGCGCAGCCCGGCAGCGCGGAGCCGCAGACGCTGCCGACACCGTCCCAGCACCCGGCCAGGGCCCCTCTGCCTCCTGGTCCCTCCCGGGCAGAGCCGTGGGATGCTCCGGAGGAGCCTCCGGTGAGAGGTCTGCGGCACAGCCGAGCGCTCCGCACCAAAACCTGCCGCCTTCAGCCGGCGGGAGCTGGCTGGGACGCGTTAGCATCGGAGGAGGGTGGCTGGCCCCTTATTCATCATTTACTTCGCTCTGGTTTTCACCGTACGTTTTCAGACGCATTTCAGAAGCAGCAACTTCTCCCCACAACACAACAGAGACTAAAGGGGAACTGAGGCTGTTTGGGGGGGGACATGGACCCGGCGGGGAGGGGAGGGGGACACATCCCTGCATGAGCTGTCCCGGGTCTCCACCGGCCACCGGAGCAGGACAGCTGGTGAGCAGGAGCGGCCACCCCCACGGCGACAGGCCCCCAACCACCCCAGCACCCCGATGGCACACCCCAAGCCCTCTCCTGGGTGCAGGGCTGGCAAGGGGCCCCGCAGCCCCGCCGGTAACACCGCTGACACGTGCCAGGGACAAGCGCAGGACAGACCCTGGGGGACACCACGGAGTTACCGGGGTTCATCCATGCCACCTCTCCAGGGCTGTCGTGCCCTGGAGATCCAGAGTCACGGCTTGTTTCCCAAAGCTGCTGCATTTCTCCACGAGTGCTCTTCGCGTCCTTCCTTCTGGCAGGAAGAGCGGCATGAAGAGCCCCTAAGGATAGAAACTCAAGAGAAGCGCTGTCAGATTTCTGCATCGCAGTTTATCGCCCATTTCTCCCAGAGCATTCATGCCCCTTCCGGAAAAGGGATGTGGCTAATTACTTCCCGGGGACGTCAAGGGAACTGGAGACGCTCAAACCCTTCCTGGCAGACCAAGCGCACGTAATGACACCCTGAGCTGGGGACGTGCTTGGGCAGTGGCACTAACAGCTGATCCAGAAGCGGCACGAGTATCAGCAGAAGCAGAAATCAGACTCTGGCAGCTCAACGGCTGCTCCTGCTTGAACCCACCTTCCTGCACCGGCTGGGACGGGGGGTTCCAGCTGGAGGGAGAGATTTTGGGGAGCTGGAGGGAAGGGCGTGCACCTGGTGCAGCCCAGGATCTGTTCTGCATTGGCAGGATGGTACCGAAGTGGCGACGGACGTCCCGGTGAGCAGCGCTGCACTCGGAGCACTTCGCCCTGGGCAGGTGGTTTGTGTGGCCGACCGCAGGCAAAGACCGAGCCCGTGGGTTAAACCCAGAACGAGTGCTCCCCGCCAGGCACGCTGGCCACACACGCTCACGAAGCACAGGCGGGCACTGCCACGCTGTTTCACGCTGTTTCACACTCACAAAGCACAGGCGGGCACTGCCACGCTGTTTCACGCTGTTTCATGCTCACAAAGCACAGGCGGGCACTGCCACGCTGTTTCACACTCACGAAGCACAGGCGGGCACTGCCACGCTGTTTCACGCTGTTTCACACTCACAAAGCACAGGCGGGCACTGCCACGCTGTTTCACGCTCACAAAGCACAGGCGAGTGCTGCCACGCTGTTTCACGCTGTTTCACACTCACAAAGCACAGGCAAGCACTGCCACGCTGTTTCACGCTGTTTCACACTCACAAAGCACAGGCGAGTGCTGCCACGCTGTTTCCCCACACGGGAACGTCCCGGTGGGTTCGGAGATGTACCCAGCCATTGCTCCCCCCAACTACGAAGCGGAAGGTGTGCTCCTGCCTCGGCCGAGCCCTCGCTGCCTGGTGCCGCTGGCGCGGAGCTGGCCGGTCCCTGTGTGCCGGGGTCTTACCTGGTGATCTCCTCCTTCAGAGCGGCGGGGTCCGTGGGATAAAACTTCACACGGAAGCACATGGTGAAGGGAGGCTGGGCTGTGGGGAGAACAGCGATGCTGCCGTCACCCAGGGACGGGGTTTGTCCCCTCCGTCCTCCCGAACAACCCCGCTTGAGGAGACGGTCAGATATTGCTGGGGGTCTCCCCTGCTCTCCCTGTCACCCCCAAACACACCCAGCTGCCCTTGGTAAGGAGGCAGGAGACGGGCACGGGGCCGTTCCCCGCTGCGGTGGCCATGGGGGGGGCAGACACCCCCAGTGAAGCCGTGGGGCAGCGCCCACAGCACCGTCTGCGGCCGTGCACCCCACCACCCGCTCGCCAGGCCGGCCCCGGTGCTGGCACGTCTCGCTTGCTCAGCACCATCACTTCTGTCCTGGTCTCGCAGGGCCGGTGCCCCGTGCCGGGGGGGCATGGCCGGCTGCGACTGCACCGGGGCCGGTGGAGAACGATCCCACTTTGGACCCAGCAGAAGGGCTCTGTGGATAACCAAAAAGGGCTTTTTCTGGGAGACGTGCTGGGAATCGACCCCGGAGGGGAAGGTCTGGAAAAATGGAAATACATCTGCAGTGAAGGGAGCACACGCCGCACGTCCAGGACATCTGCTCGCAGCGATACTCACCCCTCATCTGCTTCACAACCGACTTGGTAAATTCCAGCCAATGCTGAAACGAAAGAGAAGGTAATTAAAAAAGCAACTCAGTAACAAATACTTCCAGTTAATAACACTGACTCTATCAGCCAAAATTAAAGAAACAAACAAAAACCCCCGCTTGAAATAAATGCTGTGCTGTGGCAGTCGGAGAGCTGCATGGCAGAGCCGGAGGGGCTGCAGCCCCTGCCCGTCCGTCCGGCAGCCGAGGGAGGGTCCAAGCAGGACCCCAGCCCCAGCGTCCCCACCTGACGCCTCTCTCTGCACGGCCCCGGGAAAGCCGGGTCCTCCGCGTGCCCCTTGGCAGCCCCACCAGGTTGGCGGCACGGTCGGGCTCCGCTGACGCCGGGCGCGCGGTTGCGCTTGCTCAGCACCCAGCAAGGACCCAGGAGAGGCGCTGGGCAGAGCAGGGGCTCGCCAGGACGCACCTTCCTTTGCTCAACAGGCCGTGCTGTCCCCAAGGCCAAGTGCGGTTTTGTCTCAGCGACAACAACCCGGCCAAGTTCCAGGCCAAGGGCATCGGCCTCCCGCTCTCGGTGCTCTGCTCACCGGATCGCTGAGCAAGGAGGTGACCCTTTTTGTGCCGAGGCACCTGGTCCCCAGTTGTTAAAATCACCCTTCGCTGGCGCCGCGCGGTTGCACGCGTGCACCGGATGGTGCTGGAGAAGCGCGTGGACTGGTCTCTTTGAGACCCAAGGCTTAAAGCTTAAATCAAGGCCCTGCCTGCAGAAGGTACGAGCCCCTCTCCCCGCAGGCTGGCGGCTCCAGGGGACGTGGGGATCCCCATCGACCCCCGCTGCGGGGACGCGTGGCTCCCGGGGTGTGTGGCTGCCCGTGCCGCCGCGGTGCCGGCAGGCGGGAGCACGCAGCAGCGCGGTTCTGCCGCGGAGGGCGATGGCTCTGCAGCGCTGGCTGCAACGACCGGCTGAAATCACCCAGCCCAACCCCGACAGGAGCCGGGATCTGTAATTACAGCACGACACCGGGAAGGTTACGCCCAGTCCCGTATCTCTGAAATTACACTTCTTTCTGCGCCGTCTAAAAGGAACCATCGAGCTCTGCCTGCAGAAAAGCCTCTGCAATAGCTGCTGCTTTGATTCGACATCGTTCGGGCAGGCGCATTCAGGAAACAAAGCGCTGTCAGCCAAGAAGCGGCTTCAGATGCCTGTGCGTTGGCAAGAGGGAACCCCGAAACGCCAAAGCAAAATGACTGCAATTAAGGCAAACGCTAGTTAGCACAAAGGATCACAGACCTACAAAGACATAGCACTAAAATCTGGGATTGCCACAGAAAACTCGAAATATAAATGTCCACCACTGAGACAAAACCAGTGAGCGGTGGCTCCAGGCGGCTGCACAAACTGGGCTGGGTTTCGCTCGGGCATTTCTGGGGTGCGTTCGGTACCTGATGCGGATGTGCCGCTGGCGGCACTGCAAAAACCAGCAGCGGGGTGGAGGGGGCCACGGCACGCCCAGTTCCCTGGGTGGGGGTCTGGTCCCTCACACCGGTTCCTCCCACGACCGTGCAGACGCAGCCCCTTGCTCCGGAGGCGTTGGGAAGCCTGGGGGCATGGGGCAGCCCCGGTGGGGGTCTGATGGCCGCTGGCAGCGAGCGGTCTGGGTGCTTCAACAGCAGCGTTGGGGATGGGGAACATCACGGGGGGTTCCTGCGGGAAACGCCTGCCCCGGTCCCAGGAACCCATTGCAGGACCAAGGAACCTCCGCCGGTCCCCACCGTGCTGGGAAGAAGCACCGTGTCCTTTTGGCCTGGGCGGGAACGGTGCGAGTGCCAGCACCAGCGCCTGGCACAGGTCCAGCCGCGTGCCAGGACATGACGGGTAAGGAGGCAGGATTCATTCTCGCTTTTTCTCCACTTTTCAGCATCTCTGCTGTCTGCGGCCCTGGGCTCTCAACAGACCTTGCAGCAGCCCCAGGGCAGTGCACAGGCTCCTCCCGGCCACGCTTAGAAATGAAGAGGTTTTCAAGGGCTTCCCTGCGCCCTCCCGGCAGGAGCTGTAGCTGTGCCTGGAGCACGCTGCGGGCTGCCGCAGCCGCCTCTCCCACATCACACGAGCGCTGCGGCTCCCAGCCCAGCCCCGGGCAGGAGCAGAGTGCGGCCCTGCTCGCTGTGCCCCCCCCCCCGTCCCCTCCCCAGCCCAGGCACGTGGCAGAGCACCCTTTCCGTACGGAATATCGACTTGTGCCTCAGAAATAACGGACTGCAGCGACAGCTCGGTTCATCACGGGCTTAAATGCAGCCGAGGAAATGCTAAAGCCGGGCAGCTCTGACAGCCACAGTGCCCGTCAGCTCCACGCTGGGGCTGGCTCTCACGTGGACGGCTGCCCGCCGGCTTCGGGCTTTGCATCCTGAGCGCAGGAGAAGCAGGATCCGGCCCTGGGCACCGGCCCATCACACACAACAGCAGAGAAACATCCTGTCCCTGCACCAGCTCGGACGAGACACGGACCCCGCGTCGTCCATCTGCCCGCTCGTTTGCTGCAAGAGAAGATGCTCTGCGACACCCCCCACGCCCCTGCTGCACGCCGTGCCTGTGCTGAGGGGTTTTCCAGCGCTCAGCCTGCGCTCTCAATCCACCGCCCGTGCCACAGAGCCGAGGTGTAACAGTGATTGTGCGCAGGGGTTTATTTCTGCGTGTGCGTAAAGAGGCAATTCACCAAAAAGCAGGGAAGCAAAGAGCCGACACACAAGTGGGGCGGCAGGTAATGATCCCTCAGCACCACGTGAGAAAAACGCTGCTCGCCAGAGCTGAAGAGCCACCGCTCCAGAGCCCGCTGCAAACCCATGGCCACGGTGGGCAGGAGGCAAAGCTGGGAG
Organism: Grus americana; assembly: GCF_028858705.1. NCBI lineage: Eukaryota > Metazoa > Chordata > Aves > Gruiformes > Gruidae > Grus > Grus americana. The sequence goes on along the minus strand of NC_072861.1, from coordinate 23,949,475 downwards.
AAGGCTGGAGAAGTCGGGAGGGAGAGAGCCCAGACAACGCAAGTCGGGGGGCACAGGCGACGTGGGGGGGTGATGGTCCAGAGACCCCGCGAGAAGCAGCAGCATCGCGTGCTCCCCGATGGCCGGCACTTCGCAAGGTGGGGAGGACGAGGAAGAGGAAGAGGAAGAGGAAGCTGCTGCTCCAGGTGGGAAAAGCCACGTGAGTGTCGGTGGGTGTCCCTGGAAGGGGGAAGGGGAGTGAGGGGCTCAGACCGGCCCCGTCCCACTGCAAGGAGCAGCGAGGGACCCGCTCCCCGGCCGCCGGCAGCAACACGGGGCCCAGCTCCTGGCTCAGCAGCGGCCGCTCCCTGTAACGGCCCCGGCAGAAGGTGCCTTGGGGTGCAGAAACTGCCCAATACGGTGGCTCGTGTCGATCGGCAGGAAGCGCAACACGAGGCTGTTATTAACAGCTGCGCCTGCGAGCGCGTTCACTGCGCTTCTCATTCCCAAAGCTCAAGTGCTCTGATGGCAAGCAGCGCTTTCACACGTGCTTGCGAAGAGCTTGCGTTCTGCACACGTTTTAAAAGGAGCGTGGACAGCTAACCCCGAGGAAGTGGCAGGACCCATTCGCACAACATCTGCACGGAAACCCCTCTCGTCGGGACGGTGGCGCACGGGACCCCCCCGCAGGGCTCTGTCCCTGCCGGACGCTGTGCCACCCTCTGCCCGGACCTACGGCAGCTGCCCGGGGACGCAGCGGGACTCCGCACGGATCCGTGCTGGGAGCTGCACTGCCAGGTCAGCCCAGGTCCTGCCGCGGGGCTCTAGGCTCCGTGCACGCCAAAGTCTTGTTTCACTCTTCATTGCCCGAGGCAACACACGCGAGTGTTTGGGTTCTCGGCACAAAGCTGTCGCATGGCCTGATCTTGGCGTTAAAACGCGACAGCACCAGAAATAGTCCCGCAAGCTCAGCGTCAGATCTCCCTCCTCGCCTTTGCAGTAGCATCAAATCCGCTCACTTTGCAAACGCAAGATGTTTTCACCACTCGTGCCGGGATCCGAGAGCTGCGCGTGTTCCTCCGGCTCCACATCCTGACCGACGCCGAGGATGCGTCAGCGGAGCAGGGACACTGAGGCTGCTGCTGCCGGAGCCCGGGTGCACCCTGGGACCCCCTTCCCCGGGGCTGCGGCACGAGACTCAGCCCTGGCGCTGGCAGAAGAGGTGGGAAGGGGTGGGGGGGGTCTCCCCAGGGTGCTCAGGGGGGCCCACAACCTGCAAAGCAATGACCCGTCAGGGCGCCCAGAGCCCCGGGCTTGTCCCCTTCCCAGCAGCAGGGCAGGGAGAATCTCTGGGGAAGAGCCCCTCCTCACTGCCTAAACTGAATTTCATTGCGTTTGCCTCACGCTCTGGTTCTCAGCCGCAGCAGCAAGGACAAGTCTGACACCACCGAGCTGCGAGAAACCCCAACAGCCAGCCCGGGCTCTCACCCTTTGCTTGTCGGGGTCCACAAACCGAATGCCGAAGTAGTCCTTCTCCAGCAGGTTCAGGTGGTGGCAGAGAAGGTCGAACAGGTACTGGCCCTTGGCATCTCTCTGTAAGACAAAAAAACTGATTTACAAAGCAGCAGGAGGAGGGCGATGGAGCTGGGGCACGCTGGGTGGGCGAAGGGTCCGAAACTTGCAGAGTGACACATACTTTAAAATAAAATTTGGCGGTGCACATCCCACCAACTTCCCCGGTGCTTCACCAGCGATATTTTCAGCACGGAAACCCTCTCCCACCCCACCTGAGGGGCAGCCCAACAGCAGCCGGGAGCAGGACCCCATGACGCACCGGTGCCCGTCCCCGTCCCGAGACCCGCGGCTCGTGCCCAGGCGGGACGCTGAGGCTGCCCGGGGCTCGGCAGGACACCGCAGCATGAGCCAGAGCCCACGGCCACTTGGACAACAAATCTGCGTCCGGGCGGCTCTGGGCAGCACTGCGGAGGTGAAGCTGCCGGGACGGAGCGTGCGGTGAGAGCAGGAGCAGGGCAGAACGGCAACCAGCCCAGACACGGCCTGAACACCACGAAACGCCCGGGGTATTTTAAAAGCGTAAAGAAAACCGTGACACAGGTCGGAGTCTGTCCGGGAATCACCCCGCAGCTCGAGTCGCAGCAAAGCATCCGGCGGGGAAGCTGTGACTTTGGGGGTCTGCTCGCCTGGCCCGTGCAGGAAGGTCACGGCCGTGCGGCTGCTGCGATCCCTGCTGCGCTCCCTCGCCGTAGCACGGCACGGGCCACCAGCAGCTCACTGCTGTTGCTCCCCCCGGCCCCGTTAAACAGCCTTTCCCTGGCCCGGCGCCGTGGTGCGGCCAGCGCTGACCTGCCTATTTTTGGCATATTTCTTCTGTGCCCTTTTCTGCTGTTGAGCTTTTAGGGAAAACCCTTCCCCGTTCCCTGTCCCTGGGGCTCTGCATCGCTGCGGCCGTGGCAGAGGGACTCCACACTTTTCTACGTTCTCCAGGACCAGCCGGCGCTGCCGGACCCCCACTCAGGAGAGAGTGGGAGCCTCTGGGCAACGAGGGTTACAGCTGATTGATCAGCAGTGGGATTCACCCGGAGCACGTGTACAGCTGCGCAACGCTGTATATCAAACCCCTTCTACGACAGCAATTTAACTACTCAAAAATTTTCCATCCAATGTATAATCGAGCACTGTAACGTTTTGCTCGTGGACAAGAACGCAGATACACCCCGATAACTCGTGACCCTCTGCTCAGCGGAGCTGCCCGCAGGATCTGTCCCGGGGCAGCGGCTCCGTGCTGAGCAGAGCCGTACCGCCGCGGTGGTCTTGCCCCACGAGGCTCAGCGCTTGCTGAGAGCAGGGTCCTCTCTGTCTGTGTCAGGTTTGGGAACAAAACCGGTATTTTATGTATTTCTGAAAAGCTCAATCCACGTGCTGCTGCCTGGGGCCGGGGAGGGAGAAGAGGTAAAATCGTTCAGACCCTTTACGGCAGAGCAAGGGACACCCAGGTGCCCGGGCTGATGGATGCACTGGCAGGATCTGGCCCCTCAGCCTGCCTGCCCTGCCTGCTGCCTGCCCTGCCTGCTGCCTGCCCTGCCTGCTGCCTGCTGCCTGCCCTCCGCCGTGCTCCGGGGTTTGCAGAAGGGCCCGGGAGCAGCAGCGCTGCAGGCGCTGGGGACCTGCTTTACCGCGCCGCGTCTCTGCAGATCAAAGGCTGCTCCTGACAGCCGACACTGCCTCCTTCAGATAACACGGGTTTCTGTTTCCCGACAAATACATTTAACACGGGCGTTATCTGATCAAATAATCGCTCTGCAGACACAGGCCGCGCAATCGGGGAACCCCACGGGTCTGGCATTAACCCGTTCCTGGGCCTTGGTACGGTATGATAAACGTCTCTGCATTTCAAATAAACAGCGCTTCCTTTAGAAAGCCACGAAGTTCAGGCTGCAATAACGCAGCCGCTGAAATGAGCCGCCCTCAGCGCCGGTGCCCGGCAGCACCGAGGCGATGGAGGAGGTGACCCCCGGGCCGTGCCACTGCCGGAGCAGGGGCCACCGCGGCTCCCGGGATGCAAACGGGGCCTTCGCAAGCGGCCGCGCGGGGAGAGCCCATCCTGCTCGCCCGGCTGCTGCAGCGCTGGCGCTCGGCCAGCGGCCACGGGCTGATGGAGCGTCTTGGAGTCAGCGGGAGGGTCGGCTGCGCAGCGGAGGAAAGGGCTCGGGGGACGCGGGGCGTGCAGCACCCGCTCCAGCCCCGGCCCGAACGGAAGATGGGAAGGACAGAGAGCCCCTGAGCCAGGCTGAGAGGCGGAGGGAAGAGCCCGGTGCTGCCCGGCAAGGCTCGGCTGCGTGGCAGGGGCTGCTCACCGGGCCCTGCCGCTCCCAGAAGACGATGGCCTCGAAGCGATCGCTGACGTGAAGCGTCCCTGGAAATCCTGCTGGTGACCGTGCCCCAACCCTCTGCCCGGGGCCGGTGCCGTCACAGTCGTACCCCAGCCCTCCCCTCGCCCTGCCACCCGCATCTCCTGCAGCCCAGCTCTCTGCTCACAGCATCGGCACGGCGGTCTCGCCAAAATACCTGGAGGCGATGGAGAGGATCCATCGGCTGCCTCCGAGGTTCAGCCCCACAGCCCCGGCGCTGTCTCAAGCCGCCCCCAAGGCACGGGCTGGTCTGCGCAGCCCAACAACCCTGACGGCAAGTCCCTGCTCTGCCCGTCTTCATCCCTCGCTTGCAGAACGGGGTGGGACTCACTCGGGCACTGGCCAAGCTTAAGTCGAGTCTTAAAAAGCCTCCTGTGGCGAACGTGTTTGATGGGATCTGTTTGGGATGCAGCCAAGGGCGGCTTTTTATGCAGTGACCGATGCACTGTAAAACACACGGTGCTGAAAGACACCGAGCCATAGCCTGCGTCCCCGGGGGCGTTCAGCCATCTGTCCCCGTGCCGAGGGGCACAGGCATGTTCACCGCTCTCAGCAGCATCACATCTCTGCAGATGAACCAGAGCCCCCCTGTTAGCCTTGTGCCCGTGTCCCTGCGGGCTGCGTGCAGAGGCAAGAGAAAACTGACTCCAGAACAGCTTCGTTTGGGCAGACGAGGCGACTTGGAGATGAAGTGTCAGCAGCGGGGTGCTCCCCACGAGAGCACCCTGACGCGGCTGAGCGGGCTGTGCTCTGGCTCTGCTCAGACTCTGCACCAGCCACACCGGCGGCTGTGGCCGAGGGACGCGAAGCCGCTCTGTTCCGTGGTTCGTAAAACCTCTCCGGGCCAATCAACGGACCCCCGGCTTCACTCTCACTCTGCTGGGGTAGCAGCGAGATTTCGCTTTTACTGCAAGTGATCCCTGGGGCGGATCGCAGAGGGTCCTCCGAGGAGCATCGGAGAGGTGGCTGTGTGTGACACCTCCCACAGCCGCGGCACCAGGTGCCACCGAAAGCTGGTGCTCAGCAGCAGCCCCGGCTGCTGGCCCATGACTTTGTCCTGAGGGCATCTGCAGCCCAGAACCAGCCCCAGCCCCAGCCCCGCTGCTCACGCTGCCCATACAGCGGCCGTGGCTCAGCATCCTGCTCCAGCACTGCGGCTCCTCGGGGGGATGCCGGGCACCCACCACCCAAAGGGATGCGGCCGAGCACTCCGGGTGCCGCTCACGGGGCCACGAGGTTGCTCGGTACCTGGGCGGACAAGTGCCCGCCCGTCGCTGGCGTGGCACAGCGAGCTGCCCTCGCACTCACCTGGACGAGCCCGACCTTGCAGCCCGGCGGTAAAAGGCTCGCCGAACCTCGCCTGGCTCGTGCCGAAGTAAACCAGGGCTGGGCTTTTGGAGCCTGCTGTTAAAGCGCGGCCAAACCCTGCCTGCAGAACTGCAGCTGGGGACGGCCGGGCTGGGCACGCAGTGAATCCCACCCCGCTCAGCTCAGCTGACTCACGCTCTGCCCCAAGTCATTACCTGGTTTTTAAGCAGCTCTCCTTGTTGTGGAAATGGAGACTCGAGACAGATGTTCTGGGCAGAAAGAGGGCGAAGTAGCAGGAGAGCGGTGAGAGCGGTGCCAGGAGAGTCTGCACCGCGGCAGCTGAAGCGTTTTGCAGCCGCAGCACGGCGGGGGAGATGGGCTGGAGCTGAGCAGGCAGCGGTCCTGCCAAACCCATCCCAGTCCTTGGGAGATGCTGAGACCATAAACAAACAGAACTCCCTGCAGGCAGCAAGTCCTGCCAGCCGATGGGAACAACACTCTGACAGCGCAGAGCTAAAATTTCAGGAATTGCCTCTGCCTGCTCTCCTCTCCTGCATCCCCCCCGCTCCCCAGGCCAAGCAGCAAAGCTTACGCTTGCTGTGATCGCCAAACGCACCCGGCGCTGGGAAAAGGAAAGACTCCCATTTCCACAGGCAGATATTGAAACTCGTACTTCAGCAGCCCGCCGTCCGTGCTGGGCCCTCGCCGTGCTGCGTTAATGGTGCTGGCTGGCTGCATTTGTTGCAGCCCTGCAGCCACGGCCGTCGGCCCAGGACCCGCTGGCAAAGCTGCAGGCTGGGCACCAGCCCACGGGGCTTCGATGCATTGCGGCCACGCAGGATGGGCACCCGCGCAGCGGCTCCCGCGCAGTCCATGCGTATGGCCACCCCCGGCGCTGCCCCACGCTCGGGAAGCATCCTCAGAGGGGGTCCAGCAGAGCCCACCCCGCAGAGGAACGAGGCGCCAGGCCACGCTGGGGAGCGGATGCATCGGGCACGGTGGGGACCCCAGGGCCACCCGCACCAGCCACGTTCCCTTTCGCGTGCCTGAGGGACCAGAAACCTGGAGTTTGAGCGCAACTGCCCAGACCCAGCCCGAGCCAAAGGCGACTCCTCGGGCTGGCAAAGCCAGCGTCCCCCGGGAGCTGGCGGGGGAGACCTTCGTTTAACGCGGGTCCCCGTCAGCTGCTGCTCCCGCTGGGAACGCGGACGGTCCCGTTCCTGCACCAAACCAGGTCCCCCCCCCCAGCCTGCGCACCTCGCCCACCGCCCTGCTGCAGCTGCGCCTGGGGACGCGGAGCAAAGCGCCTCCGGCTCGGCCGAGCGGGGAGCTGCCGGCCGGCTCGCCAGCACGCCGTGGTCACCGGCACCGCCGGCCGCTGCTTGGGAAACGAGGCTGCTCGTTTGTGAGCCCGAATATGGATTTAGGTGCTGAACTTGGAAAAGCGTGGCCTAGATTGGGCTTTATTAACCGGCTAATTGAGTCTCTGCGCGTATCATCCATCACTGTCAAACGCAACCGCCGCCTGGTACAGGCTGTGCGCCCGCTCAGGTACAAGGGCACAGAATGGAAAGGAATAACGGAACCTGCCAGAATCCAAATCCCTTTTCCTTGCGTACAGCAAGTTATTCTTCTTTCACTAAATAACACTCATTTTTCACTGAGGACTGAAGCAGCAACACGGAGCTTGAGAAGAAAGAAACTGCAGCAGCATCTTGCGAGCAGCAGAACAAACAGCCGAGCTCTGCTCGCCAGGCACGAAATACCCTCCCCAGAGCAGCTGATACGGGCAGTAGGAAGACGGGCCCTCCTCCTGCATTATACAGAAAATAGAAATAAATACTCATTTCATCTTCTTCCCCTAGAAACGATTAGTTCGCAGGCTGAACTAAAGGGACGTCTGACACAGCCACAGAGGTTAAAACAACTGACCGCACCACGGAAATTGTAGCTGCACAAATAAAGACGTACTCGTAAATTATTCCCAATTAGACCTGAAGGGCTGTTATAACGGAAGCAGCTGCCGCAGCACGTGCGCTCTCCCTTGCGCCTCTGCTGCCAGCGCTGCGTGGCACATCTGGCCGCTCCGCTCGGCACATCTGGCAGCCCCAGCCCGGCACGCTGCTCAGCGCGCTGCAGCGACGTGGGCTCTGTCCTGCTCACGCTCGTTGAGCTCTCACACTCAGGGGAGTCTGGGACAGCCACAGAAAATGCCAGGGAGCGCTGCAAAAGCGTGACCCTTCCTAGCTAGGGGACGATTTCACCACCCCCAGCATCGCGCCCCTCCTCGCCTCCCAAAGCCAGTTGTGCCGGGATTTTCTCCAGGCTCTTCTCCCTTTCCCTGCCCGCGCCCCAGATTAGCACAAACCTCTGCATAATGCTCTCCTCTGCAATCTTAAGGCAGAGAAATCGCAATGAAGGACAAATCAGACATCCCCCCCAGTCCAATGGAATATGGTGAAAGTGTAAAAACGCAAACGGCGTTACAGGGGGAAATGCTTTCTCTTTGATCTCTCTAACTTGAATTAAACATATTCTAAATTAATCATTACGAGTATGTCTTTCAGGAAATTATCCGAACTGTCTTTACAAATCACAACTCAAAAGAGCTGTCTGTTGCATAACATTGGCTTAAATATTCTATGTTTTGATCTCTGTGTGTTCTTACAAAATGAGACTTATCTCTGTCCTAAGGCTTGAGGTCAGCCTTTCAGGGTGCAGCAGCCGAACGGAGGGACTATCGCCAGCCGCACCGTGAGCAATCCCCGTGCGCACACCGGGAACGCCGCACGCCAAGCTGACCCGCGCCACGCAGAGTTATTTGCTGCTGAACGCTGACAGCTGCTCAAGACTTTTCTCTGTCTTAAACCTCTGCTACATACAAAAACTTGAGGAACTGCAGGGCAGCGTAGCGTCGCGTGCAGCCACGGCTGGACGCTGCAGGGCTTTACCGTTATTAATCCCCATCGTGCGACCGAGCAGGACACCGAGGAGCGTTCCCGGTGGAGGCCGGTTTGCAGAGGCAGCGTGGCGGCCGTGCCGCCGCCGTACTGCTGGCTGCTGCTTCCAGCGCAGAGCTGCGGAGGGTAACGCGGATTGCCGCTCACTCGTGACGTACCACGCTGAATTGTTCTGATTCATAACAGTCCCCAATTTTGCCTCGGCTCGTGCTCCGCGAGATGGAGACGTGGCGCTGCTCGCAGAGGGCTGCATTACGGCACGGGCAGGCGGAAAACCTGCAGACCTGAATTCTTCTGTGATGGTCCGTGCAGCACCTCGCCCGGAAGCACAGCGAAACCCGAATGGTTTCAGCGCTGCAGGGCAGTGCGGCAGCGCAGGGCGATGCTCCCGGGGGGCCCAACTCCCCCAGCTCAGCCCCCTCATCTCCCTCATGCCTAATCCTGCCGTGGGTGCTGGGACCAGATCTCATGCGCTGCCGTTTCTACGGGGAGCCCCGAGCACATCCCAATACCCCGACCCACAGCCCCGCGGGACCTCTGCAGACCGGCTGAGCTCGTCACGGCAGCGGGTGGTTTTGGGGACAGACTTGGGACAAGACTGACTTGGGGCTGGGAGGGCTCAGGGGCGCACATTGCCCTGGGATACAGCTACGTGCACTCACCGCAGCGGCCGCAGCAGCCGCACTCATCCTGGCTCGCTGCCCTGCGCCCGCCCAGCCTCCCCGCACCCTTGGGTGGCACGAGCAAAGCCCCCCGGGACACGCCGCGGCCATCCAGCCCCACGCGCGGGTTGCGGTTCACGTGTAGCCGTGCTGCAGGCTCTGCCCGCCCCGGCCAGGGAACGGCGGCTGCCAAACCCGCGGAGGAGAGGAGCTGGCTGAGGGACGAACGTGCGGAGGGGGACGCTGCCCCGGGAGGGAGGAGCGGTGCTGGCTCCAGAATCCATCGCCACCCGCGCTGCTGCCCGTCAAAGCACTCCAGAGCCACCCAGCCCCGCAGCATCTTTACGAGGTACCTGAGGAGCATTAACACGTCAGCAACAGCTTGATACAGAGATTTACTGCTCTCTGCTCGGGGGGGACACGGGTTCGTCAGTGCCCTTGGGAACGAGCTCTTCCAGGGAGTTTTATGATCCCTTTTTACGAGGGGACAGGAAGGCGGTGCTGTGCCGGTGGCAGGGAGGTCCTGCCGGGATTTTCCAGCGGCACCCGTGGCTCTGTGCCGTGAACCTCCCTGTGCCGAGGACAGAGAGCTCACCAGACTTCGATGGGGACCCGTCCGGCCCCAGACCTGCAGCGCGGCAGCGAGGATGCTGCCAGCCCAGCATCGTGGGTGTCCCCCCGCCGAGCGCCTCGCCACGCTGAGCAGGAGCATCTGTAAAGTTTCTGGAGATGAAAAGTGCAGAATGCTGAAATGTGGCACCCATTACAGCAAAAGAGTTTTGCATGACGTACTTCAAAACAGAAACAGGGTTTCTACAGGGAGATAAGCGCCTCCAGCACTATCAAACAGAAGAATCCCAGATGATTTTTAAACTTTAAGAAGATTAAACTAACCTTGCGTTCTTAGCTTTTCTAAGCTCCTCAGCCAAAATTAGGGTCATCCACAGCTAAAAAAAAAAAAAAAAAGACAAAAAAACGCAAGAAGAAAAAAAGAGAGATATTTAAAAATAGCAGCTCATCTGAAAACGAATGGCGTGCCTCCCGTCAGGCAGCGTTCCCCATCCCGCTGAGCACCGCAGCCCTCCAGCAGCACATCCGCACGCCCCAGCCACGCTCCGGAGCCGCGAGCTTGCAGCGAGGGACGGCTTTGCATCGCAGGATGAGACCCAGGTCTGTCCTGAAGTCTTGCTTGTGGAGACTGGTAGCACAGCTGCTTTTTAAACCATTTATCACGTGCCACGATGGTTTTGTTTCACTCCAGCTTCTTAAGCGGGCACCACGCAGCGCCGAGCCCCTCGCCGTGTAAAAGCTCAAGCTTCCTGCATCAGCCCGAGCACCGCTGCCCCCCAAACCTGCCTCCTCCAGGCCCACCACCACACCAGCAAGGCCGGCGTCCATGATGAGGCTGAGCAGTGCCAGCCCCCTCACCAGCCTGCCGACAGCCAGCCGGGTCCTGCCGACGGCCCCGCGCACGGGACGGCACGACGACGCGTCTGCCGGAACCCCCCCATCAGCAAACCCTCAACGCGCTTCTTGCAAGGGGAAGGCGAGGGCCGGGTGCCACGTGCTCACTCGAGCATCGCGATGCCCAGCGGTCCTGCGGCGCGGGACGTCTCCGACCCCCCCCAAGCAGGCAGGTTCTTCCCGTCTCCGTCGGCGTACTCGCACCGCAAACCTCTGCGCAGAGAATCAGCTTCTGACCCCGCACCAGAGCGGCTCCCGCTTCGCCGGGCTCCTCGCAAAGGTCCTGCCCCCGCTGGGAGCCCGCAGCTGGCGGGGGGGGGCCAGTCCCGGCGAGGGGGCGATGGCAGGGGGGAGCCCAGCAAAGCACGGGGGGGGGCTTCGGCTCATCCCCCCCGACCACCGCGCTCACCTCACAGCCCAGGCTGCGCAAGGCAGACAAGCGGGAGCTGCCGTCGCCGGGAGATGCCGGAAGCGTACTCGCTCCGGATGGAAAGAAAAAGCAGGGCGCTGTTTGCGTTACTCGAGCACCACGCTGCACACCTTGCGTGGCCGGGAGGCTCCCAGGAAAGCAATTCCCACGGGCTGCAGGGGGGCTGGGAGCGAAACGGAGGGGCTGGGGGGAGCTGGGGGCCTCTACCTCCCGCCAGGGAAAAAGGAAACCACGTCGGCAGAAGCTGTGCGACATCCCGTATCCCCCACGCGCAGCGCGAGAGGAGCAGGTCGGGCACCCAGAGGCACGGACGAGTTCAGAGCTGCTCGGAACGCGCTGGGAAAAGCTGGGAAAAGCTCTGCTGCACCTCGGCCCGATCGCCCACCCCAGAGAGGCATCCGAGATCCCTCCAAACTGCGTAACACCAGGTTCCCTCTTCCCTCCCAGTAATAATTCTGCGTTTCCTGCCGCGCGCGCTGGCGGGCACCTCTCCTTCGCCGCGCCCAGCTCCGGCAGCACCAAGGCAGGGCTCCAGCGGCGCGGGGCAGGAAGGGGGCTCAGAGCCCCGAGCAGCCCCTGCAACTGAGCTCCCGGCCCCAGCGCCTGGGGAGGGATCTGCCCCACGGATGTGGCCAAAAAGGCCTGGAGAGGGGCAGGAGCAGGGCTGAAGGGGGGCACCAGGGCTTCGCGCCCCGCCGGGCTGAGCGGCCACGTCAGCCGGCTCCGGTTCGGCCATTCGCAGAGCGCGACCCGTGTCCCCGCTCCCCTGCCAGGGCACGGCCGGGACCCCGGCGAGCGGCAGCACCCCGAGCCCGCGGGACGAGGGAGCCCGGCCGGCCCCAGGGCTGCAGGAAGACGCCACTTGCCCGGAGCAGCACCGGCCCCCGCCGGCCCCAACCTGACGCTGCCGGACCCCCGGCCCATGGCAACGTTTGCACTTCTGGAGCTGAAACGATGAATTACCCCACAGCCGCTCCGCGGATTAGGCGCAGGATTTACGGAAGAAATAGCAGCAGTTGAAAGCGGCACCTTTCTGCGCTATTTGGTTTGGAAATCTCATTGTGGGGCTGGCCATTCCTCCCTGCTTCCTGAGCTTAGGAGAAGATTATTTTTAAAAGAAACTGTCAAAAAAAGTCTATTTTACAAAGTGAAGTTTAAGCTTAATTCTCTTTGGCAGCAACATCTGAGCTGGGAGAGATCAAAGACCCACCAGCTCCACTGCCAACGTGAAGAGATTTTCGCTAGCAATTTGATTGCAATATTGTGGTTTAAATGCTTCATTTTCAAAATTCGGCATTGTACTGTACGAGCCTGGGATTTATTATCCCTCGGACAAAGTTAACGTTCAGTTTGCAGGCAGGGCAAAGTCCTCCTAGCTGACAGCTCTCTTAGCCCTCAAAGTAAGCCGGCGTCTCATCCGAGCTGCGGTATGAGGAGGAAATGGGCAAAAATACGCCTGAGAATATTCATTTCCAGGCAGGGAACAAGCAGCTCAGAAATCTGTGACCGTGCCTGGAGCAGAGCGCTCAAGCCTGCAAAGCTCTAACGGGGCGCGTTACCTGCGGTGACCCCTCTCTGCCTACGGCCCCCAGCGAGGGGCTGCGGAGGGGCAGGAGCTGGCCCGGAGGGTCCCCCACCAATGTCGGTCGGGTGTCCCCGAGGGGGACGGCACGCTCCCCGACACCGTGCCGCCCTCGCGCCCACCTTCCTCCTGCAACTCCTGCAGTCCTGCCCTGTCCCCACAGTCCCTCTCCCTGTCCCTTCCTCCATTGCCACAGAAAAAATATTATGATTATTATGATTATTGGCTATTTTGATGATTTATTAGTATTGGCCGTTTTGATGATTTATGAGCATTGGCTATTTTGCTGCTATTGCACCAGCCGACGCACTTGTTCTGTGTAAGCAGGGCACCGGGTGCCCACCCAGGACACGCGTGGCCCCGGGACCCTGCCGCAGCGAGGAGGGGAGCAGGGTCACCCACCCTGCCCACGACACCTCCGACTCGAACACGTGGAGAACCTGGCTGGCAGCGAGAGCTCGGCAAAAGGCCGCCGCGCTCGAACGTGCCGTGGCAGGAGCTTAAACCCCGTCTCCAGAAATGACTTCACAGCAGCAAGGAGCCGCTGTGTCAGGAAAAGCCCCCGGGGAAGATGCTCCCGGAGCCATCAGTGGAGCGAGGACGTCGGGAGCGGCTCCGGGAACGGTCTCTTGGTTTCTGAGAAAACCAAGGGGACGAGCCCCGAGTGCAGCAGGGAGGAGCGGGGTGGGCACAGCCGCCTTTCCAGCCGGTGCCCAGCTGCCGCGGTGATGCCAGCCCTGCCGCAGCGACCGGGAAGGGATGGAGGGGTGAGAGGGGAACGATTTTTCTTGGGGGGATGCTGCAGACAGCTTCCAAAGGCAGCCCCCGGGCAGGGGAAAAGGAGGATAAAAGGCCGTGAAGAACCAGGCTGGGGAGAACAGGGACACGCGCACCCCGAGGGGCACCGGCCCCCAAGAGCAAGGTGCTGGGGACGTGCAAGCCCACCCTGCCCCGGGCTCCCAGGAGAGCAGCGGGTCTCCGCGCAGGGCAGCCAAAGCGCCCTTTCAGCAAAGGCGGTAAGGGAAGCAGAGTCGCCTGACGAGCGAACGGGAGCTGCGAGCGAGAGGCGAGGTGGGAAATGCAGCACGGTGCCCCAGAGCCCCAACTCCCGCCTGCTCCTCCGCACGTGCAGCCGCCGGAGCCCACGGTTACCTCGCCCACCGGAGGAACCTCAGAGCAAGGAAAAGGGGTTTTACATAACACTCGAATGTAATCCTGCTATATTTATAGCATATGCATTTCAGCATTAATTCCCTGTTATCTGTAATCCTTCTTCCTAGCTGACACAGTAATTTCTGTCTTTGAGACTTATCAGGGCAGTTTGCTCCACAAGGCTCTTGAGAAGGAAAGTTCCTAATGAAGTGACTCTCAGAGCCTCAAACTCCAGATTATCGATTCCTTGTTTTAATCCACAAGCAGGTTTTTAACAGCCTCTGACATGCTGGCGTACGCAGAAAGTCCTGCACGGCTCTCCATCACCGGATTTCAGCCACTGAAGTTTCTGCTCACGTCTCCGTTTAGGAAAGAGTCCACCGCGGGACAGCAGTTTAGCACGTTTCTAAATCCTAAATCATAACCAGGGACTTACACCACCACCCCCCCGCAGCCCGCCAGCTGCCCGTAAACCGACATGGCTGCGACCCTGGCCGTGCCTCACCGCCGCATCTGCTGAGGTTGCATCTCCTCGTTCGATGAGGAAGTTTTCCTGACAGCTCTGCGCTCCCCAGGGCTCTGGAAAACTTGCTCCGTACCCTCCCCTAACCTGACAAAACCCAGCGCCAACGCCGGCACCGCAGCTCTCCAGGCACGATCCCCATGGCCCCGGCGTTTTCCCAGCTCAGAGCAGGATCTCGCTGGAAACAGAGCGGAGAACAGCAAAGTTCTGTCCCAGGACGGCAGCTCCTTCGTGTCTGCACGCTCCAGCTCCTTGCGAAAGCACAGACGGAGGCACCGGAGCTGCTCTCGGCGCTGCTGGGCAGGAATCCCGCCCCGGGAGCAGAGGGCTGCCGGCACCAGCACACACAGGACCCCGCGCGTCACACAAACCGAGATAAACCCGAGCGGTTCCATCAGACACGTCTCCTGCTCAGGCTCCGATCCCGCTGCCTCGGTGCTGGCAACGGGGCCGTCTGTTTGCTCTTCTCACATCAAAGTGTTCTTCGGTGAGTCACAGTTAGGAACAAGTATGACACAAGCTTCTGCCAGGATGGCGAGTTTAACACCTTTCAAATATTTATCAGGGATTAAATACGAGGGATTTTTAAAAATTAAAGGGAAAAAAAAATTTAATTTTTAAAAATAATCGCTGCAGCGACTCGCGGTTTTTACCAGGCAGGCTGTGGTAGAGCAGCCAAGGTGAGCAGCGCGGTGCCGGCAAGGCTGCACGTCACCCAGGGGTGCGTGGGGAAAGGACCCCCCAGCGGGACCCCCCCACCCCCCACGGTGCCAGCCTTGAAGACCAACGTGGAGAGGCAGCGGTGAATTTTGCAGCAGCAGCAATCCAAGCTGTGCCTCAGAGCTCAAGCAGCCTCAGTTCTGCAAAGCAAACCAAGAGCCGGGGAGCGGTCTCCTGCCAAAGCCCGGCGCTGGCAATATACGCAGGGCGAGCGGGAGGCTAACACCGAGTCACGGCAATCCGTGTCCCCCGTGACATCTCCGAGTCTGAGCTGTATTTAATTGTTAAATGAAGACTCCATTGTTACTTTTTCTTATTTTTAGCCCAGTCTGGACAAGATCCATTAAGGGGATGGAGGATTCAGCTGGCTCACCCCCAGCCCTCCTCCGGGGTGCTGCTCCCCAGACTCAGGGCTGCAGGAGTCGCTCTGCTCCAGCACACGCTCGCCCGGAGACGCCATGCCCGACACGTGCACGGTGCTTCTGCTGGAAATCGGGTGGGCAAACACCTTTTGTCACTCGATGGATCCCACCCGGCTCCGCTGGGTTTAACGGCCGAAGGCAGCAAACCGAGCGGTGCCCCATGAAAGCACCGACTCCTCCGCAGCAGGAGCGGATCCGTGTGTGAAGCCATCGCCGGGATCTGCTGGGAAGCCCAACGCGCTGACGCGGTGCAGCCGGGCTCGTCGGGAAGCACCGGATCAGAACCGAACCGAACCTCAGCCCCGCAGGTCCTGGGGCGGGAGCAATCCCAGACTTTGCTTTCCCAGTCGCTCATCTGCAAAGCAGGGAATGGCTCTCCGGGAAATCTTTGGTTTTATGGAATCACAGAATCTTAAGGTTGGAAAAGACCTCTAAGATCATCAAGTTGACCCAACGCCACCATGTCTACTAAACCACGTCGCAGAGTGCCATGCCTACAGGTTACTGTGCTACGTCTTCCCGAAAGCAGCTTCAGGTGCGTCCCTTCCCCTGCCTGGGCGGGGGGGAAGGACACTTCTAGAGAGACAATTAAAGGACGAGGAGAGGTGACTTGTGAAGGAGGGAGGACCCCGGGCCAGCGGCGAGGTTCAGCCCTTGTCCAGGATGACACAGCCACCACCAAAATCGGGTGGAGCTGGGGCTCCGCTCCTTCCGTGCTCATCTATGGGTGCTCCGTAGCATCACGGCGTCAACGTTGCAACGGAGAACCTGAACGTGAGTGTTTGGGGATAAGAAAAAAGATTCTGCTCTGCAAGGTCTGAGGTACCGACATTTTATTTTGTGAAGAATCTACTACTCTGACTCATTTAAGGCAAGAAATATTTTTTCCTTATTTCCCTTGAACGCCCACAGGGTTACCTAGAGCCCCGGCATTGCTTTGGGATGGTGATTTCTTTCGTCACCAGAAATACGATGTCCTCCACCCATCCCGACACCAGTCAGCGCAAGGCAGGATGCTCTGGAGCGACGAGCGCCTCGCGGGCATCACACGGGTCCTGCCGCAGAGCCCTCGAGAGGATGCGCAAAGCATCCTTCAGCCCTGGACACAGCTCTCGAGCAATCCATACATTAAGTCCCAGTGACTGATGACATGTCACCTTACATTTTGCTACTTATTGCTACTGCGTAACTTTTATGAATTAAATTTAGAATTTATAAGACTATAATTTAGAGGCACTGAAAACCTCTCTCCATAAAACCAAATTGTTTTTTCCAATAACTCAAACTCACTTTTTTCATTCATGCAAGCTTGGAGTGGCTCCATGTGTGCTCTTGTTTAAATTGGCACTCTTCTTCCATTAGCACACAAAATATTCTTGGTGCAACTAATTCTGGTACGTATTATTCAGAGGCTAAACATGTTCACAGTAATCATCTGATAATGAATATTGCCTTGTCAGAAAGTCAGCCCTACGTGCTGCACACCAGAGAGATACTCTCACTGCAAGTCACGCTGTTCGTAGCACACAGGAACCAAAATGCTTCGGCGATGGCTGCGCGTGCAACGGCTGCGCGACCCAGCAACGGCTGCGTGTGCAACGGCTGTGCGTGCAACGGCTGTGTGACCCTGCAACGGCTGCGTGTGCAACAGCTACGTGTGAAATGGCTGCGCGACCCAGCAACGGCTGTGCATGCAATGGCTGTGTGACCCAGCAATGGCTGCGCATGCAACGGCTGCGCGTGCAACGGCTGCATGACCCAGCAACGGCTGCGTGTGCAACGGCTGCGTGACCCAGCAACGGCTGCGCGACCCAGCAACGGCTGCATGACCCAGCAACGGCTGCGCGTGCAACGGCTGCGTGTGCAACAGCTGCGCGACCCAGCAACGGCTGCGTGTGCAACGGCTGCGCGTGCAATGGCTGCGTAACCCTGCAACGGCTGTGTGTGCAACGGCTGTGTGTGCAATGGCTGCGCGACCCAGCAACGGCTGCGTGTGCAACGGCTGTGTGACCCAGCAATGGCTGTGCATGCAACGGCTGCGCGTGCAACGGCTGTGCGACCCAGCAACGGCTGCATGTGCAACGGCTACGTGTGCAACGGCTGCGCAACCCAGCAACGGCTGTGTGTGCAACGGCTGCGTGTGCAACGGCTGCGTGACCCTGCAATGGCTGCGTGTGCAACGGCTACGTGTGCAATGGCTGCGCGACCCAGCAACAGCTGCGCGACCCAGCAACGGCTGCACGTGCAACGGCTGCGCGTGCAACGGCTGCGTGACCCAGCAACGGCTGCATGTGCAACGGCTGTGTGTGCAACGGCTGCGCGACCCAGCAACGGCTGTGTGTGCAACGGCTGTGTGTGCAACGGCTGTGCGACCCAGCAACGGCTGCGCGACCCAGCAACGGCTGCGTGTGCAACGGCTGTGCGTGCAATGGCTATGCGACCCAGCAACGGCTGCGCGTGCAACGGCTGCGCGTGCAACGGCTGCGTAACCCTGCAACGGCTGTGTGTGCAACGGCTGTGTGTGCAATGGCTGCGCGACCCAGCAACGGCTGCGTGTGCAACGGCTGTGTGACCCAGCAATGGCTGCGCATGCAACGGCTGCGCGTGCAACGGCTGCGCGACCCAGCAACGGCTGCATGTGCAACGGCTACGTGTGCAACAGCTGCGCGACCCAGCAACGGCTGTGTGTGCAACGGCTGCGTGTGCAACGGCTGCGTGACCCTGCAACGGCTGCGTGTGCAACGGCTACGTGTGCAATGGCTGCGCGACCCAGCAACGGCTGCGTGTGCAACGGCTGCGCGTGCAACAGCTGCGTAACCCTGCAACGGCTGTGTGTGCAACGGCTGTGTGTGCAACGGCTGTGCGACCCAGCAACGGCAGAGGTGCCTGGTTTTGCTTCTGCGAACGGGGCGGCTGCGCTTCCAAACGCAAACGAGGAGCAACCAAAGTCTCGGTGATCTCTGATCTGCAAAGCGGCCCTAGATGCCACACGGCTGCTGTCAAGAAATGCCGTACCTGAACTTTTGCATTTGTACCCGGGAGCCACGCTGGCTCCGTGCAAACTGGTAACCGCTCCCTGGGCCTGGCTCCCACGTTCCCACGGGATCCCAGAACGGTCACAGCTCCGGCTCAGCATCCTCCGACTTCAGCAAAGCTGGGTCGGACCTCGTGAAACCGAGCAGGCGCTCGCAGAAGAACGGGCAGCGATGACACGGGCTGTGCGAAGCGGCACCCTCCCACCCCCAGAGAGGCGCAGAGGTGCTGCGAGAGCCCCCGGGCATCGGGCAGCCCCGAGCCGAGGGCAGAGCCGGGGTCCGGCAGAGGACAGGGATTTGCAAGGTCCTGCGGGGAATCTCCCTTTCCAAGCGGCGTCCTCTTCCAGACCTTGCGGGAACGAGCTCCGCGCTTTGTGACCAATGCCATTGCACACACAGCTGATGGAAAATAACATAAAACAAACAAGAAAAATGAAAATCTGTGCGCGCTACTCACAACCAGAAAACCAGGCACCTTGGGTTTTCTTGGCAGCATTCCTGCTGAGAAGCTCGCTTCTCTTCCAGCAGCTGAATGCAGCAAAAAGCTCAGGGGAGAAAAGAAAGAAAAATATAAATGGTTCATAAAAAATTTACTTTTCATGAAAGCGAAGTGAGGAGCTGGAAGAAACGCAGGGGCGAGAGTTACCGAAACGCCTGCCGCAGCCACGGTCCAGCCGAGCTCTTCCTTCGCCCTCCCCGGCCCCGGCGGGACGCGGCAGCAGCTCCCCCAGCACGCAGCCCCCCACCAGCCGCCCCGAGGGTCCCTGCAGCCGCGCCGGACCCACCGCTCGAGCGCCCCGTCCCAGGGACGGAGCTGCAGGCGAGCCCCAGCACCCCGGAGCGCCCAGGGAGATGGAACGAGCTGTTTAACTTGTCCCCAAACCCCCGCCACCGCGTTGTGTAAGCCGCTGGAATTATTTGGTGTGAGATGTTAGAGCCCGGTCTGCCACCGAGGCCAACGCCGAGGTTCACAGCTTCTCCCAAAATTATTTCCCAGAAGAGGGGTTCATCTGCGCGGTCTCCTGGCTGGAGGGGAGGGGGTACAGCTCATGCTCCCGGAGACTGAAAAACGGAACTGAGCCAAACCAACAAAAAATAAGAGCAAATCCTGAACCCAAACACAAGTTAGAGGTTCGAAACCTCGATTCAGAATCAAAACTAAGCGCAGGTTCAAAAGCAATTAGTATTCATATCTCCCTGAACTGCACATCAAGAATAAAGATCATCAGACAAGGAAGCGACGGGTGCCAGGCCGGTGATTAAGGCAAAACAGATCTTATTTGTGCTACAGAGATGACCATATGTGGAATCCTTTTGGGAGGCCGTAATCAGTCGGATTAACATGATAATGAACTCTGATTTACCCAGCGATGAGAAGATCTTTGTCCTCAGAGACATCGCATTGCTCACTGAATATTAACAAAGATGACTTTTTTTTTTAATAACCACGGATATCACTTGACTGCGAGATTGTTAATCCCCCCAAAAGGTGATTTCCTAGGGAGAGGGAGGAGAGCCGTTCCAGGGCGTGAAGGACCCACACTACCAGAGGGGCCGACAGCGGAGCCCTCCCAATAAACCTGACCCTGCCTTCAGCAGAAAACGAGATACGGACACGAGCGCGGCGTGATGTATGCCTCCACGATGACAACGTTATTCTACCAACAACGCCGTGGAATAAACCTTAGTTGGCAGGCTGGGCGCTGCACAGAGTACCCGCAATCTCTTTCGGAGGGTCCCTCCCCGGTGAGAGCGGCCGCTCACGGGGCTGCAAAAGCATAAATTGGGGGGGACGGGCTGCAGTGAGCCCTCTTCCCAAAAAGAGCCCGGGAAGCCGCGCCAGCGTCGGGCTGCTCCGGGACGGCCCCTCACCGAGCGGGGATGTGCAGGCGCGGGGGAAGCAGCACCGGGAGCCGCTCTCCCGCAGCGAGAGCCCTGCTACCGCCCGCTCCCCTCTCCCCTTCCCCAAGAGACGCCTGCCCAGCGAGCCCAATTCGGGGCGCTGGGGTGGGTGGAAGCCAACACGCTCAGCCTGCGCCTCGCTGCCAGCGTCCTCATCGCCACCAAGGACGGCTTGGCCAAGGGCAGCAGGGGAAGCTCACGCAGGCGCTGCCGGACAGCATCACGAGATTAAAAAAACACAGCGGAGAGACCTTTGGAAGGGGAACCCACCGCAGTGCCACCGAGGACGGTGTCCCCCCAGGGATGCAGCAGCCCCACCAACCCCTCCATGGCACCTGGCAAGGGTGGGCAGCACCCTCCAGCCGCGTGCGTGAAGCAAGACCGCTCCATGGGACGGAGTGCCAGCACCGGCCCCTCTGCCCCCAAAGCCGAGGCTGAGAGGAGTGGGCAGGGGCTGTGGCGCAGGCAGGCAGCAGTGCAGGCAGCAGTGCAGGCAGCAGTGCATCGCCCCTGCCAGGCAGGGAGCCGCCTCTTGCCAGCTGTCGGTCCCGGGCCGGGGAGCGTGCGAGCGGAGACACGAGGCACGTTTGATCACAGCTCTGCTCCTCCACTAAACGCTTTACAAGCTTGTTGAGCGGCTGGGTGTCGACTTCAGAGCGCAGCAGAGCCCTTCTTTTATTCATCAGACGTCTGAGAAAAACATGTTCAGATGAGAACCCGTAACAGCGGCGGAGCCCCGTAACCGTTTATTTCACGGTGCCCACTCCTCCGAAGACCCGCTCTGGTTTGCACAGGACCGCTGCCCCCCGCCCCCCCTCGGCAAAGCCCGGCCAGTGGCCCCGGCAGCCCTTTGCCGTGCTGCCTCTGCGGACGTGGCCGGGCGAACGCTGCAGCTCCCGCAGGGAGCAACGCGGTGGCGGCAGCGACAGGTCAGCTCTCATCTCCCCGGGCGCTCAAAGCGCTGCCTGACACCAGCCCAGCGCCGGCGGGAATCAAAAGCGCTGACTCGGCGCAGAAGATCCACGCAGGACTCCTGCTGCCGGCAGCTCGTGGCATCAGAGACTGAGTGCCGACGCTGCCGCTCGCCGCAGCCCGAGCCCCGGCGAGCAGCCGTCCCCGATGGCAGCGAGTCGATGCCACGTGCTACGCCGCAGGGTCCAAAGGCTGCAGCGCCGGGCTCAGCACCCAGCCTGCCCACGGACGGGGTTTCGAGCAAATCCCCTGCAAATCCACCACAAATCCACCGATTCTTTTCTTTTATCATTTAAAGTTTCAGTTGCTCAGGTCCACATCAAGTATTTATGGTAGACTGTGGCTTTCAGAGAAGAAAAGGAAGAAAAACTGCTTCTGCTGACACGGTTTTATTTCTGAACGCTGGCTGGCGTAATGTCAGGAACAAGCACAAGCAGCAACGTATTTGTCATCTCAGCAAGGCTTTTATTTTGCCTGTGGGTTTAATGTCTCAAAATACATATTCATTTAAATGCAAATTTCTGGTTTCACCTGGGACCCAACAAAAGCTTTTGCCGAAATGAATGTTGACCTTTCCCATTTACTTTCCATCTCTCCCCGCTTTCTTCTGTAAATCAAAGCCTTTGAAGATGACCTGGACTTTCCGACCTTGCCAGGAAGCAAGCGGCGCTGCTCCTTGGTGAGCCGCAGCCACGAATTGCCAACCCCTCTCCACCTCCCCCAGCGCCGCGCAAGGCACCATCCTGCTCCGAGGCACCAGACTTCCGCAGGCAGAAGGCTCCCCGGAAAACCCACCGCAGCTGCCCGGAGCTGGCTCGCGGCTGGTGCCGCAGCACCGCGGTGCTGCCCTGCGGTCCGTGAACCGGACCTGGCCCTGGCCGGGTCTCGGGCACAAACCCTGCGGAGCTGCCGAGCAGCAGCAGCGTGGCACTTCCCGGCAGCAGTTCAGCGGGCAGAGGACGCCACGGTCCCCTCCCGGGGGGCACGGGGACACCCGGGCAGTCCCGCTGCATCACTTGGGCCACCGAGGAGCCTGGGGGTCTGCAGGGACCGCGCAGCCCTCGTCACCCTCCGTCTGCTCCCTGTGCTGGTGGCTCTGCTCCGGGACGAGCTGCAGGCACGGGGGTCTGCAAGACGCCGTCCTGCTGAAGATGTTTGTCCCCCACAGACCCCCTGGGAGCGGGGACGCCCCTGCCCGGCACAGCCGGCACCCTGCCAGAGCAACACGCGCAGCGCGCTGCCGCGGAGGAACGAGCCCAGGGAAGGGCTCGGCAGTGCCAGCGGGACATTTCCAGCTGCAAGGGAACAGGGCTTTGCTCCGCTGTTGCTATTTTTAAAGAAAAGCCCCCAAAAGGCCTCTGTCCTTCCAGTCACATGCCAGCGTCACGCACGACCTTTTCAGATTAACCCGAGAGGGCAAAAAACATTCTGTTGGTAACGTGATTTGGGGAATGGTTATGTGGGTTGACATCTCCCCTGAAAACACCCACAGGACTCAGCGCGGTGGTATTTTGCAGAAAACACGCCAGGGACCTCGAGGCCCTTTCGAGCTCCGAGCGGGCGCCTGGCAGGCGATGCAGCACCCCCCCCCCCCCAGGGTCTCCCCCACCTCCCCTCTGCAGCTGGGATCGCGTGGGGGGCCGCAGGGCACTCGGGCGTCGAGAACAACGTCGCTGCAGGGAGCGGAACCCCCGCTGGGGAAAAAAATCCTCAGCTCCTCCGCAGACTGCGAACAGAGATAAGGCGTTAGTTTGATATTTGCAGCTGTGGATTCAGGCTGGACGCGCAGTTAACGTCTGCGGGAAGGACGTGCCATCCTTCCTGGGAAACTCTTGGGGAAGCAGAAAGAAAACCGTTCCATCCATTTCCCAAGTTCTCTGGCAGGATCCAATTAACCGCAGCGAGCCATAAGCAGAATTACTTTTTGTCTTTTTTAAACAAAGAAATGACCTTATTTCTCTGTTCTGCCCTGAGCGCTGGCACGCGTCGCCCCCCCGGCCCCACCAGACCCTCTGGCAGGGGCAGCAGCAGAGACACGGGGGCCGTTTCCCCCCGCCAGGCAGGAGGATTACTCGTGTTCCCGTAGGAAAACACGTGTTTTCAGCCCGGACGGCTGCGTAAGCTCTACCGCAGCCGAGACCAGGGGATGAGAATCGCGGGACCTAACACTCGTCCCCCAGCCCAGCAAGCCGTGCCGTCGGGAGCGGCGCAGCCTGCAGCAGCCGAGCCCGGCCCCTGCCCACCCGGGGCTTCTGATCGCGCGTCCCTTCACCCAGCAGCGAAACACCCCTCCACCTGCACCGGGAAAGGTACGGGAAAGTCTTGTGAGAAAACGCGAGCCTCTTCGCAAACCCCCCAGCCCATCGCTGGCAGGCAAACGGGGGGAGCAGGGACCTGAGGTTGGGCACGAGAAAAGCACATAAGATCAGCCTGGATTTCTAAAAGCAGAAGTGCTTCCCATATTATATTCTGTAAAAGAAGCGATCCCATCCATGCTACCAACACCGCAGGCAGCGCATTGCTCTCATCGCTCTCTGTAGCGATTCACCTCCCGCGCACCGCGGCACCACGCACGCAGCACCCCCGAACGCTGAGCACTTGCGGCTTCAGAGGGCAGAGAAGGAGCCGAGGCCCGGCCCTGCTGCACGCTGAAACCCAAACGCCGTGAGAAAGATGCCTTCACGTTAACTTTTTTTGATATGGAAAGCGAACAAGACAGAATAAAGGATTCTCAACAACAAAAAGATGTTTGACAGCATCGTGCCTAGAGATGAGGAGCAGCCTGGGCGGGCTGAGGCTTTACAGGAGCGGTACTGCTGCATTTGCACAACAGAGCAGAACCAGGAGCATCCCGGGGTGGGGGGACCCCCCAGGCCCCGTAACCGCGCGCCAGCCCACCCATCCCCGCAGCCGAGGAGGAGCCAAAGGCACCGCCACGCGTCTAACGGATAAACCGCCCGCGGGAAAACAAGCCCGTAACCTGCGAAGGACAAAGCCACGAGCACTGGGTGCTCTGGAGCCCCGTGAAGCCCATTTCCAACCCGCCGGGCACAGCGCGGGTGGTGGGCGAGCAGCTCCCGGGGCAGCCGGGGCTCCCTGAGGGTTCAGCTTCCCAAGGCCTGGGGAAGCACCCGCCTTCCCTAAAAGCGGGAAAGGAGCGACGAGGTCACCAAACCCGCAGCTGCTCGCGTGCGGAGGCGCCCGGTCGAGCCCCTCTGCAGGGCTGGGTCCCCCCGGGCTCTTGGCCCCGCAGAGAAGCTGGCTCCAGCATCTGCCATCAGACCCCCAAACTCCCATCACGCCCCAAACCCCAAGCGCCCAAACCCAGCAGCATGAAATAACTTTTGCAAGGTCGCAAACAGGCACAGCCTCGGAAACGTCAGGTCCCAGGCTCCTGCCCGCCGCGGGCAGCAGGCAGGGCAGGCAGAGACACGTGGGGACCTGGGACCTGCCCGCCACGGCTCCGACATTTCTGCGTAACCTTCACTTAACTAAAATTAGACAAGCTCTTACGATTTAATGCCTTCATTTTATATCGGATCCATGAGCAATATGCAAAATCCCGTCTCAGAAGCCACGCGGGAGCCCCGTCCCACCGCACGTGCACCCCAAGGCTGAGCCTCCCGGGGTGCACCACCCTTCCCGTGGGCCCGAGGGGATGCCGGCAGCACACGGCTCCCCTGCCTGCTCCCTGCCCGTGGAGCAGGAGGCTCCGGCAATGACTGCTCCCTGCACGACGTGGTCGGCTGCCTATCGATCTATACGCAAATTAAAGATGCCATCTTTGCAACACCGAGCCCGCAGGCTGGGCCCATCCCGCCAGCGCCCGCACTTTGGGTACCAGCGCTCGTCTGAACGCACCCACATCGCCCCGCTGCCAAGCACGGCTCGCCCTCCGGAAAGCGGGCACGGGCAGAGGGGTGACCAGAAGTGCTTGAACAGTCACCGAGATTTTCATTTTCAATTGAAATCCCAAGCCGTTCCCACTCCCCGAATCATTGGGGAATGCCGGGGCGATCCCTGGGAGCACCCCGGGGAAGGGAGCCAAGGAGGAGCCAGGCAGAGACCTCGGCCGCAGCGCGGAGCGGGACGTCCCCGGGCAGCGTCCATGCCGCCAGGCAGCTGCTCTGGGAACGGGGTGGGACATTTTGGACACCGCAGTCCGGACGCAGCCAGAGGTGCAGGCAGCACGTGCAGACAGGTACGGGCAGCAGGACCGGTTCCCAGCGAGCGGCCGGCTCCCACCTCTCCCTTCACGGGGGGAAGCCAAGAGGCACCCGGGCACAGAGGGGGCCGAGCTGAGGAGTGGGGTGAGGTCACACACCCCCCCCCTCCCCAACGCTCCGTCGCCTGGCCAAAACCACAGCAGCGAGGGGACGGAGACGTTGTGTGAACCTGCAGCGTGCAAATCGGCGTGACCCTCCCGACACGGAGGGCAGCGCTGTGCCGCAGAGCCCGTCTGCTGCCTGACACGGCCCGAGCCGATTCCGGGGGCAATAAGTGGGAAATCGGGTCTTGCCAGTGTGTGGGGGGACGACACAGCGTGAACCTGGCAAAGCATCACCTCTGCCTGCACCCAGGGCAGCTGCCGCTCTCACCACCTCACACATCTGCTATTTTAAATACTGAAGGGGATTTTTAAGACCCCCAATTAAATGTACCACCAAGACGAGCAGAGCCAGGGGTGCTGCGGCCGGGTGCGAGCTGTGGGTGGGTGCATTCCCGCTCCCCGGACACGACCCACCAGCCTCTCGCAGAGAGATCCCAGCGCCGCCAGTCGCCTGCCGATGATTTACTGCCCGGGAGCATGCGGAGATGGGCTTAACCCAGTCTCGTGGGGATTTTCCCCCCGTTACTGAAACGCAGCCCCCCCCGAGCACGCACGGGCAGGAGGCGCAGCGCGGGGCTCGGGAATTGCAGAGGGGCAGAGCGTAAAAATCCCCTCTGAGCTTGGCCAGTTCGTTAAACAGACTCCAACAAGTTCAAATAAATTAGCACCTTTAAAAATCAACTCCCGGCAATACTAAAAATCACAGATATTAAAAGAAACCGTCTGAGTTCTCTTGCCAGAAGCCTCGCTTTCCGTGTTCACTCTGGTGTCCCGGGCAGCCACCGCCGCCAGCGCAATGACACTAGTTTTCAATGCTCTTCAGAGAGAATTTCGTATTTAGAGACAAAAATAACGCACAGAAACGTGGCCCAGGGCTCTCCCGTGGGCTCAGAAGCAGCCAGGGCTAAAGCTGAATTTTAGGACAGACCTCCACTGACGGCAGCGGTTTACAGGAGGGGCTGGCCCTGCTGCACCCCCCGCGGGTGCAACATCCCACCCTGAGCACCAACATCACCGGGGACCCCCGCACCCCGCTGCACACGTGGCCCTGGCCCCCCCTCCCGGCGCAGGACACGGCTCTCCGCCCCGCAGACCCCCCCCCGCTCGGGCACGGGGCGTTTGCCCTTCGCAGCAGCGTTGGGAACAAACTCCCCCCACGACCCGGTGCGCCTCTGATGCATTCCGACAAAATACTGATTAAATGATGTCAGGCAGCAGGATTACTCATGTTGGTGTAGAGAGTCACCGTTTTAAGCCCAGATGGCTGCGTGAGCTTTACCACAGCCCAGATCAGCGGATGAGCATTGCACGACTTAATGGAAGGAGACTTCCGATCGAGTCTCGAGTGAAGCTAACGCCAGCTGAACATCCAAACACGAAACGCCAGATTACTCGGCCAGCGACAGCTCAAGAGTAAATACAGCTTCGTCTGTTCCGTTTCCTCCAGAGCCGCCTTCCCTTGGGTGCCACAGGGCACGGGTTTTACAGGGGCTGCTTCGGGTGCCCACGAGACGAACGTTTCCTCCAGAAAGCCTTGGGCACGGGATGGGAGCCCGGCAAGGGCGGGCGAGCACGTGGGGAACCGGGATGCGGCGAGGGCAGCCGGAGGAGGCTGTGCGATGGAGTGGAAGCAGGCGGGAGCGTGCCGGTAGGTTTGATCTTGTCGAGTGAAACCAGAATCAGGTCCCAAGCCTAACGAGTCCTACCTATGAGTACTGTCCACCTCCCGACCTCCCGATGGGGTCCCAGCTTCAGCAGGGACATTTCCCATCCCTCAGCCCAAAGCCTAAGTTTAAAATCCTTGGTACAGCCTCGTGTGGCAAACATCTGAGGCCACCCCAATAATCTGGGGAAAAAGCAAACAAAGCTGGGTAAGCCTGGCATGGAGGAAAAACCGAACATTCGGTCCTTTAAGCAAAATGAAATAAAGCAGATGAAGATGTAACTCGAGGCATTGGCTCCCCAGTTTATTTTAAAACACAGGCCTGCAGAAGAAATAAAAATAATTACAGAAATGAAGTCATTGTGCCTGCACTATCACATCCAATTATCTCAAGGCTGACAAAAGATTAGGCCCCGAGGAAGAGTCTCCCTTTACGCAGCCGAGTCAGGAGCGCAGCCAGGACAGCTCCAGCATCGCCAGGGTCGGCGTCGCTCCCCGCTGCCACGGGGGTTTCGTTTGAAACGCTATTTTCCTTCCTCCGCAGCGAGCCGGTGATGAAGCGCATCCCTGCCCATCCCTGCGGGCAGAGGCTCTGCTCGGCAGCGGACACCGGAGCATTCCGCTCACCCTGTGCCACAAAGGGCACCGACCCTCTCCCAGCACCATCTCCTGCCCTGCACGCTGCAGAAATGTCCTTTCTCCAGCCTCCCTGCTACTACTGCTGGCTGGCACTTTATCTCAGCCGTCCCCAAGTTCAAAGAGCCTCTGGCGTTGTCTCTGAAAGGCACTTTGTAGGCTGCCCCAGGGCTCCCGGTGCAGCACTTCTGCCCCACCAGCTCCCAAACCAGAGCGTTTCCCCCCTTCGTCCGCTTCGCCAGTACTAAGGGAAAGCACGACAGCGCAGCCGGTGCCTGAGCAAGGCTGTGCCTGGGTTATTAAAGAGGAAAAATCCTTCCATCGCAGGCTTCAACAACCTTAACATGTTCCCTAAGACAGAACGACTCGTCAGAAAGTTCAGTGCTGTCACCGAGTTTCTGCAGAGCAAGGGGAGATGTGAAGGGGAGAAACCACTCAGTGGTGACTCAGCTCTGACAAAGTAGCTCCACGGTGACTATTTAAGAGATGCAAGAAAAAAGTGAGAACGCAGGAGCCCTAGCAAAGAGAAACCACAAAAGAAAACCCTCTCCTTTAGGCACAGCAAGCACAAGCATCTCAGAAGCTTCCCAGCACGGCTGTATCCTAGATGCCTCCGCAAATGAGACATCTGATCTGTTCCCCAAAGGACATCTTTCCGAATTAAACCCTCGCCTGGCTGGGATCTGCAGAGGGCAACAGATGTGCCAACAGTTGATAATGAATTTTCACCAACGCGAAGCAGTTAATCTGGGGGCAGCAGGCAGCCGAGACCTCTGTCAGCTTTCAACGCGCCATCCCGACAGCCCCTTCCGGCAGGTACAACGCCTGCGCCCCAACGCTGCAGAGACAGGGAGCGTGGGCCCAACCCCCCCGGGCTGCAGCCCAGCTGCGTGCAGAGAGGGGCACACGGGCTCCGGCATGCTCCGGCACGCCAAGGTCTGCGCCGCTGCCACGTCCCACGCTTGCCTTCAACACGGGGTGGGATCCCCTTGGAAAGGGCTGAAGCCTATTTCGGCCCTCCAATAATTAACGCTTCAGCTCCAAAAAGCTTCTGCAACGGGCAGATAGGAGAGGCACCCGCTCCACGAATTGCATCCTAGATTTCTAATCAGCACAGCCCAAAGACATTGCGGCGACCAGATACCGCAACGCGTGGAGAGCAGCAGCAAGAACCACGAACTCCCGGGACGCCGGAGCGGTGGGAGCGGGGTCAGACGGCTGCAGCGAGGGTCCTCTGCCCAAAGGCAAACCCCAGCAGAGCCCCGGGGGCACGCTCGCCCCAGCTGCGTGCGCATCAGCCCCGTCAGGTCCTGCACACGACTGCGTGCACGAGGTCTGCGGCGCTGGCCGGCCGTCCATCAGCAGCGTCCCAGGTACGCTCCAGCTTCGCGGCAGCCCCGCTGGACGGCTTCGTCGGCCACCAGCCAGGGCGTGCCATCACCGGGTTTGAAAAGGAATGATTTTTCCAAAGGGGAACGGTGAGAGAATTGGGAAGTGCAAGGTTTGCTTCCACAGAGGAAGTCGTAAGTGGTCTTGGACTGAAGTTTCAGCTGACCAGAGTCACCAGCCTCTTGTTCCTGTATATGCACACAGCTGTATATAGAGAGAAATAAAAAGAGATCCTTAAAGAAATAACAGGTGGTGGAAGCAGAGCTACGTTATCTTTCTGCAGCCTTCAACCTTGCAAATTTGCAGTATGCTGCCACGGTTCAAGAACCCAGCTTTTGCAACTGGTTTATCAGGGCAAAAATCACCCCCCGTGCAAGCCTGCCAAACCAGTGAGATCGCACAGAATTAAGTTCGCTCTGCCTCCGCCGAGTTCCTCCTGGAGAGACCGGGATCCTCAGCACCCCAGCGATGAGCCCAAGGCCTGGGACCTTCAGGCAAGCTTTGCAATATTTGAGCATTCCCTATAGGTTCCACCTTT
This sequence comes from Grus americana, assembly GCF_028858705.1. NCBI lineage: Eukaryota > Metazoa > Chordata > Aves > Gruiformes > Gruidae > Grus > Grus americana. Next base: position 23,919,879 of record NC_072861.1, on the reverse strand, counting down.
ATACCATTGTATAAAAACATGTACTTGAAGTATTACTGGAATATAAATTAATCTTATTTTCTCCACAACAAACAAGCGCATGAGGAACGAACACCAAAACATATTCCAGAAGCCACGCGATTCTGAGCAAACCTGCAATTACATACTGCGGCTGGCACGCCAAGTGCGAAGTTAAACCCATTCATTTGGGGGAGGTCTGTAACGCAGCACAACGTAGCTGGATTCAGAGATCAATTGTCATTTCAGATACAAAAAGGAAAAAGAGAATGTGATGAAACCAGTTTACACAGCAGGTGTTACTGGAGCCACCTTAGGTAGAGCTGATCTCATTTAAGCCCAGTCCTTGTAACCGCCGAACGACATCGGTTCCCATTTCCTTTTGCAGCGCGCTGCTCCTCACCTGCAACCGTTTGCAGAGGACGGCTTCGGGCAGCAAAAAGCTCCGTCAGCGACAAACGGAACAACTGGAGCCAGCAGACAGGGAGAAATAACAGCAATGCAGTCGCCGACGTGGCAAACCCGCGGTCGCCATCCGGGACGGCATCACCCCTGCCCGGAGCGCTGCGCCGTTTCCGTCCTCCCACCTGCAGAAACGTTACCCAGCAAGAAGGATTTCAGGAGCTAGGTCATGAAAAACGACCCAGCAACACACTCCACTGGATTTAGGTCTGCTTTTCTTTCTCTTCCTCCCAGTACGGGCACGGAACGCAGAATGACGTGGAATAAAACTCCAGAGATAAGAAGAGAACGATACGGAGGAATTCGCTAAAAAATCCAATTCTGACTAAACCGCCCTGGCCCCTCCCGTGGTGCTCAGCTGCAGCGAGCAGGGCTGGGGGGACAGGACCCCGGCCGAGCAGCGCAGCTCTCGGGAGCGTTTGCCGGAGCCGGGTTCGGAGGGCGAGAGCAAAGCGCAGCTCTGGCTGCAAACCCCCCACCTCCAGCAAACCCACCCAGGCTGCTGCTCTCCATCCCCGGCAACGCGTCCCTGAGAAACAGCTCCCAGGCTCAGCTCCAACGCCCGATACCAGAAATCCACCTTCAGCAGAACCTTACTGTTAATTTTAAAACATCGCCAGGTCCTGGGTGCGAAGACCCGTGTCCCCCCCGAGCCGCCCCGCGTCAGTGCGGGAAGAGGCAGCAAAACCACCCGGGAGCTCCTCTCCCCTCCCCTCCCGCTGCATCTTGTGCTGCTGAGCGCATTTCAAATTATTCATGTTAAAAAGGCCCCTCAACCCACATCAGCAATATTTACCTCCCTTAATTAAAGATGGCAGTAATAAACATGAAATATGGACAAAAAAGATTTTAATAAATACCGCCTCAGGGAGCTTGGAGTCTAGCTGGAAACACTTAATATCGGATGCTGCATTGTTATGAAATTAAAACAATATATTGCCACATAAAAGCGATATTAAAAATAATTATCATAAATTAGACTCGGGTAGGCTGGAAGCCCCCGGGCGGGAGGGGAAGCAGCTTTCCCAGGAAGAGGCAACGGGACCGGCCGGAGGGAGACCCAAGACCTGCGCCTCCGCCCAGGAGCCTGCGCCACGGCCCCCTCTTCCCCCCAGTGCTATGCTCGGTCACGGATTTCAAGGTGACCAAACCTGAAATAATTAGTCAACGCCTAATTAGCATTCCCCTGCCCTGCAGGTTTGCATTCGATGGCAGATTTCAAATATTTGCCTTCAGAAAGGGAAAACTTGTCAGACTCTGGGCTTAAGCATTTCAATTGCGATGTCTTTGGACAGGGACTGTCGGTCACTTCAGGGTTATGATTGCAAGGGAAACTGCAGAAATTCATCTCGTTTTACAGCTCCGCACGAGGAAGCTCCAAAAGCCTGAAGGAGCAGAAGAGCATCCTGCCAATAAATAAAGGACGGGTGTCAGCACGGGCGGTCGCCGTCCCTCCAGCCCAAACCTGATCACGGGGAAAAAAATAAAGGACCCGCCGACAAGCTGCTGACACCAAACGCGGCTTGTGAAAAATGAACCCTGTCAAATCCATTTGATTTTTTTGATGAGTTTAAAAATTGGTTAATAAAGGCAACAGTGTTGATTTAATATATTTAGACTTCCGTACGACACTTAACCTGGTATTGCATGACATTTTGATTAAAAATTAGAATGATACAACATCAACACGACACGCACTAAATGGATTAAAAGCCGTCTGCAACGCAATTAGGATGCCGAAACCGCTGGGTGCATGTTTAACAGGGATCCTTGAAAAAAATTGGTTCAATCCCCAAGATTTTAACCAAAAAATCTACAAGAAGACACAGCACTGCTGTGAAGCTGGCACACAGCGCAGAGCGGCAAACAGGCCAGCGGTACAGAGCAGTCGGAATTGCTCGATAAACTAAATACAAATTAAAAATCAACATTTTCTCTCTGCCAAGTGAAGCGCACACACCTGGGAACGGGAAGCACATACACACTTCTCCTTCGTTAAGGTAACGAAGTGCCCTGTCTCCTGGCAGAGAAGGAGCCAAAGGCCACGGGGCGGTGGGACGACGGACGGGGGAGGACCCAGGGATGTCACAGCCTGCCCGGCCCTCGTGGGAGCACCACCACCCCAGCGCCTCCAGACAATCACAGAGTCTTTAAGGTTGGAAAAGACCTCTACGATCAAGTCCAACCGTCGACCCAACACCACCGTGTCTACTAGACCATGTCCCAAAGGGCCACGTCTACGCGGGTTTTGGACACCTCCAGGGATGGCGACTCCACCACCTCTCTGGGCAGCCCGTTCGAATGCCTGACCGCTCTTTTGGCGAAGAAATTTTTCCTAACATCTAATCTAAACCTCCCCTGACGCAACTTGAGACCATTTCCTCTGAAGTGTCACAGGAACACACACAAAAAAAAAATAAATCATAACAACTTAGAAATATCCGCCCCAGGCCAGAGCAGAGCTTCAGCCCAGCCTGCCCCGACACCGACTGCCGGACAGGAGAATGCAGGGAAGAGCGGACACAGCGAGTCTTCCCCCAACGCCTGCACCCCGCGCTTCGGGGGTACCTCCCCCGGCTCCAGGCAGCCTCAGCACCCGCGCTCTCCCCAAGCCCGAAGCCACCCAACCTCGGGGAAAGAGCCGGGTTTGCCCTTGCTCCTTGACGGAGGAGCACGGCTTTCTGCTCCGCTCCTCCACGTCCCCGTGCTGCCATCGCCGGTGGTCCCTCCGGACCGCTCTCCTGCTCTTCACCTCCTCCGGTTTTACCCCATCCGTGAGGACCCACCTCATCTCCCAGCGCAGACCCTCGTCACGTCCCACCACAGCCCCTCCCTCTGAAAAATGGCCATTTCTGCCTCATCTCCTGTCATACCAGCCCCCCCGGCACCCCCTTCTACCCCCAACTTCCAGCTTTAGCGAAAGGTCTCGTCGGAAGCAGAGAAACCACGACGGGATCTAAATTAAAGATCAAACTGGATTCAGGAGAGGGATGCTTCCCAGACCACGGGAACGCCAGCCAAGGGGGCTCTACAGGGAGGAGAGACGCCCCAGCTCCTCGGCTGTGAAAATAACGACTGAATTAAAGGCAGGACGGGTGGTGGCAGCAAGGGAGGTGACACGGGCGGCGTTTGATGGAGCAGAGGCTGCAGGGACCAGCGGGGAGGAGGGATGCTGCCGCTGCGGGATGCGCTCCTCACGGGCTGAGCCCGCTGCAGAGTGGGGAGGAAAAGCGTTAAGTCTACTTTAACGGCCTGAATTTCTCCGGTACATCCCTACCAACATCAGGATTTCAACGTCTTTAAATCCACATCCGAATTCTGATGCTCTCCCAGGAGTTGCCAACAGCTTCAGACTTCCAGGATATTTACATCTAAGATAAAATTCAACCGCAAAACCGGAATGTATCACAGTTGATTTTGACTAAAAGGGATTTACTATGGCTTTTGGCCTGCAGATTGAGGAGATTATTACAGATGATCCCTCTGGTCAGAATTAAAGCAAAGACCAGCAGAGAGCAAACCAGAGCAAGCAGGAACCAAAGGGCTGCTGCTGCTGCGGCCGGGCACCGTGCCGGCCAGGACCACCGCTCCGACCTGCGCCGCTCGCTCTGCGGATCCCCCGCAGGCAGGGAGCACACCCGCCATGGGACACGGAGACCCTTCCCCAGCTCCCGGGAGCCCAGCGCCCGCTCAGCTCCTCCGGCTGCCTCTCGCGGGGCTGAAGTCGTCCCTCTTCCTCGCCAAGGGGAGATGAGAGGTGGACGGGAGCGGAGGGGAAACCCGAACGCGCGGCTGGAGGGGGGAGCCCCGCTCGGAGCCCCAGCGCCGTGCTGCGGGTGTGAGAGCTATTTATAATCCCACAGAAACCCAGACACTTGTGACTCAGCACCAGACGCGGTCCTGCAGACACAAACCCACTCGCTACAAGGCTTTGGAGTAGCTACTACTAACATCCACTTCATCTTCATTACAAAAGGCAGCAGAAGGGCGTCCGTAGCGATGACAACTGCAGCCAAGGACGCCCATGACACTGAGGCAAAGCGCTTGAGCTCCCAGACAAGCGAGATGAGGACCCCGCACGAACACCCTGCCCCTGCAGCAACCAGCGCTGCTGCCACTTAAGCCTCTGAGAGCTCAGCTCTTGCAAAGCCTTTGCCCCAGCCCCAGCCCAAGCAGGGACCCGAGAGCATCTCCCAGCACGCAGCCTTCCTCCCACCCCAGAGAAGTGCTGCAGGGGTCAAAAAAAAAAAATAAAAAAAATCCCACAACCTCCTGGAGAGCCAAAGGGCCTCCCACCCCACGGAGCTCAGCACGACTGGAGCACTTTGTGCAGCTTTGGACTCACCATACAAACATCCTGACAAGCACACAGCTACCAACAACCCCAAAGGGCTCCTTGCCCCACAGCTGCTCCCCATAAATAAAGCCCGGTCCCACCTCAGCGGGGTGGAGCAGAAGCTGCCCAGCTGGGTGCACTTGGGACCCATTAACCCCAGGGAGCAGCCCCCACCAGCCCTTGCTGGGAGGAACGGGGCTGAGCATCTGCTGCGGGGCAGGGAGGCACGTCCCATGGTCCCAGACCCATCCAGCTCACCCCGGTCATGGGTGCCCCTTTCTCAGGGTGCTCAGCACCATGCCCGAGGTCCTACAGGCTCAAATCTTTCCCCTTGACTTCAGGCGCAGCGTCAGTTTTGCGTAACACACGTCAGAGGAGGAACCATCTCACCACATACAAACCCCCCCGATATTTTCCCACGTTCCCAGCTAACACTGAATTATTTACCACCATCAGAGGGACCTCCCAGCAGACAGCAGCTCTCATCTCCGGATTTCCTTCCTTTTGCATTTCACCTCCAGCTCTGAACTGCTGCAAGAGCCGCCTTCCCAGGTTTCACTGCGACTGTACACGTTCGGCAAAGGTTCATCTTCGGTTTCCACGGGAGTCCTGGGACAGTCACTGAGCTGCAACGCCAATTCACAATTTCTCTCGATATATCGTGACAAGGAGAAGCTTGTGCATACAAGTGGCAATCTTTCTGGGGGTAAACCAGAATTTTTCGGTGCCATTAATGCTAGGAGAGCAAAGAAGCTGATTTCTCAGTTGCGCATCTCCATCTCCTGCGTCCTTGTGGTGGCATCAAAGTCCCCATCCCTGTCCACTGCAACTGCCACCCTGGACTTTGTCTTCTCAGGTGTGAACTTCAGTGTCAACGTCTGTCCCAAAGATGAATGTGATGCTCTCATCGTCTGACACTCAACTGAATAAAACCTCGCACCTTAATAACGTCAGCGGAAATGCAGATACCTCCTGGGACGCAGAGAGCGATCGGTGTTTCCCGGTCACAAACTCAATGCAGGTTATGGCCACACAGCGGGCACGGAGTCGTGCATCCGCTCCAAAATCTTCCAGGGCGGCTTTACCATTAAACTGGTTAAAGCACATCACCATACTTATCGCCCAGCTTAAACCAGGCGTGAAACGAGCCTCGGAGCCCACGGGCTCCAGCCGGCTGTAACTGAGGACCAAGGCACGGGGCCAGCCCGGCCGCCAGCCCCGAGGTGGGGACGCCCACCGCTGCTGGGCTGCGAGGGGCCAGGACGGGCAGCGACGGGCAGCGACGGGCAGCGGGCTGCGAAGGGCTGTCTGCCGCCAGCGTCTGTGCTCACAGACCTCCGGTGTCCGCGCGTTTGCCAAGACCGAGCTACGATGCCAGAGGTGCCAAATCGCTGCACTCCAGCAGCTGAGGCGACAATATCTGCTGATTATTTATACACAGAACAACATATGGCCGCTAGCAATAATTGCGTATTGAACAGAACAGCTCTACTCCATCCTTTGCAAACCTCCACCATCCATCAGCAGCACAGATTATTATTAATCATCTTTTCCGCCCTACCACGGAAGTCAATCAAATGGGAATGCTGAAAAATACTGTCCTATGATGAACCTGTTTTATAGGTACTGGTGATATCCAGTATTATTTTAATAGTAGCGATACTTCACCTTTCTGCGTAATAAAGAAGCTGTGCCCGGTTGTCTCTCATGCATGTGTAGACAGAAAATTAGGCCGGGGTCCTAGCCGTCACGGTTAGTGTAAGAGAGCACCGAGGGTTTGTCCCAGCAGAGGATCCGGTCTCAGCACCAGAAGGTCTCATCCCGAACGCGCGTCTGCAGAACAGCTACGGACACGTTCTGCTCCGCATCTTCGCTCGTATGGGAACATGAAGTAACGCTAAGGCAGGACTTCCCCCCTTTAGTAGATGAAAATAAAGCACAAAATGGGGTTTTTGTATGGGACTTGTGAGGGCTAAGCACCTTTGGCGTTGCAGATGCTCAGGCGGAGGCTGAGCCCCGGTGGCAGGAGGGGAAGCAGAGGAGCTGCGGGCAGGGGATGGGGCGCATCCCTCGGCCCCTCTGCGAGAGCGGCGCTAAGCCCTCACAGATTTGCATGTGTGCTTTTAATCAAAAGATCCATCTCCCTGAAGGTATTTCCTCCGACATCAGGGGCGACATCATCTGTCCCTCTGCAGTTCTAGGGAAAGGAAGACAAATGCCTCTTTTCTGCTCAATTCTGCGGCCGGTGACAAAGAGGAGCCGCAGCAGCCCGCAGCGCAGAGCCGCCTCCCTGAGCATCCCCCAGCGCGCGCAGGGTAAACCAGCGCCGGTGCTGCCAACCGCCCGCGGCCGCCTCCCGAAACGCAGACAGAGTCACAGCTCCACGCCGTACAACAACCGTGACATTGGCTGCACTAATTCCGTCTTGGCTTTCTGGAAAAAAAATCACAGACGACTCAAATTCCACTGCGACTCACCTCTTTTGAAGTCACCAGATAACTCTGACCTTCTAATTTTATCATTCCAATAAAATAAGCCACCCCACACACACAAAATTGCACGCGTGCGTTAACCACAGCGTGTAACAAAACTAGGCGCGTGGCTTTTAGAGAACTTGAATTAGACAGAGACAGAATTTCCATCATTTCCCTTGGTAATTTTTTTCCACCATTTCCCTTGGTAATTTTTTTCCACACTTAAGTACACCTTCTGCCGAAAAATGCACAATCCTGCCAACCTTACACTAATGTCAGCCCCCGGTGACTAGATCTTGGCGTATTTTGGGGACTAACTGGGATTAAAGCCATATTTAATATTGGGTTTCCTCCCCAAGCCCCTCTACCTCCCTCCACCTAGACTGAACTTTTAAACTTACTGTTCCTATTCTTCAATTTTTTATTATTTTTTGCTATCGCGTCTGGGCCTGACCGAACAGCCTGGCTCCAGCAGATGTCACAGCATCCCGCCGGGTGCCTTAACACGCAAGCGCAACTTTTCGGTAGGAAAAAAGGTCACGTTTTTTTCCCCTCTGGAGAAAAGGTTTTAGCATTTGAGTCCCACACCCTCATTACCTGCTGTAGTTATTGCCACCTTCAAAATCTGCGGGGAGGTGTCCTTGCTGAGCCGCGCGGCATGGCTTGCAGCTATCAAACAGGAATCCCAGGGCAGCTTTGCCTAACGCTCATCACGGCAATACTTTTTGACTAATTACTGCTATAAAAAAAAAAAAAAAAGCTGTCAGAGAGAATTATTCAAATTTTGCAAGGCTGAAACAGAGACATTTGTGCTAGGAAATGGTGCCCCTTAGGACTCCGGTTGTGCCTGCAATAATTAAATCAACCCTCGCAGCACCTACTAATGACATTGTTTACCACGTCCACCTTAAAATGCTGAAAGTGCAGGGAAAACGTGGGGTAAGGCAGCTCGGGCAGGAAACCCAGCCCGAGGGGTTTCACTCCAAGCTCTGGCTACTACAACCCAAATATCACCCCTGCAGCAGCAGAAACCCCACGGGGCTCCAGCCACGGCTCCTCGGGGCCGTAATTCCCATTTCCCTTGCTGGGATGCGCCCGGCTGCTGGACCCAGGTCTGCCCACTAAAAGCTGGTGGTGACGGACGTGGGGGCACGTCGCTTCTGCCTCCCTTCGCCCCTCTAACAAAGAGATCCCGATTTGCCAAGCATCGAGCAGCTTGGAAAGTTTTGAACTCAGCATTTCATACCCGCGCGGAGCAGAAGCAGCCTGCCGCCTCCTCCTCGGGCACCCTGCAGCGAAGCCGTTTGTGAAGGGCAGGATTTAAACCCCAGACCTCTGGCACCAAAAAAGTGCGTTTTCCGTCACAGTCTCACAAACAGATTCCGCAGCGAAGTGCCTGAGCTGGCGCCCGCAGCACCTCCCGGCGCAGCCCCCGCGCAGGCGCTGAAGCAGGACAGCCAAGGAAGACCTCAGCCTGGCCCCAGCACGGACCCTGTCAAGACTTACACGGGGTATTTAAACATTCCAAACCAGAGGGTCTCCTGAAAATGAAATGTGGGGAGGATACACGAAGCTTGCTCTCTTCAAGGGGAAATGCCTGCACTCTTCCCTGTTAAAAATGCAATTTTCTTGCAGCCACCTTGTCATGTGGAAAGAATGAGCAATTTCAGATTTCAGAGTGACTCCGAGCAGTAATTACACAAGTGCCTAACGGGTTTATCGGCATCGCGGTCAGCCTTCACGGGACGTTTCTGCAGCCTCCAGATCCTCTGGTGTGATCCTGCCCATGGCGTCTGAGCCAGGACAGTCCCGAGCATCCTCAGACCTCCAGCCAAGCTGGCTGCCGTCCGCCTCGGGGGCCTCATCCTGCGTAGCCCCGAGAACAGGGTTCCTGCGGGCACTAGAGGTTTAGGGCAGCGTGACTTGGTCTGTAACGGAGCACAGCAAAGCGCTGGGGACCAACGTGTCTCAGAGGTGACGCGGAAGGGGGCTTGCTCTCCCGCCGCCCCCGGCCAGGCGATGGCTGGACCCCGTGGCAACGCTCGGATCCCTGGACAGCCTCCTCTGTCTCGGCAAGAGCCAAGGCGAATGCTCAGCCGGACCACAGGATCTGCTCCGCAGGCTTCCCAAGCGCACACCAGCCACTGATGGGACACCACCGCTTCCCCTCCGGCTCCTCCGGCCTGCTGACCGCAGGGAAACGGGGATTTTCCATTAGCTCTGGCAGCCGCTGAGGAGGAGGAAGAGATAAACCTGCTTGAAAACTGAAATCCTTGAGAATTTGCTGTTGGGATTTTGTTGTGAGTCCCAGGCAACGCATCAATCCAGCACCATGCAGGTCTGTTTATCGTAGCATCTCTTCCCTGCAGCGGTGGAAGCTGCTGCTTTTCCTGCTGCTCCCATCATTAAATAATCCCAGAGATCGACCCGGACCCTCGGCCACCGTTTGAGCACGGGAGAGGAGCCCGGGAGATGCTGCGGGGCTGCTGCCCGGCGTGCTGCCCGCGGGGCGGCTGGGGAAGATGGAGCTCGGGTCAAGAGGCACAAGTCCACGGAGACCCTCAGAGACAGGCGGAGGGGAGCAGGAGGTAACGGAGATGGACGGGAAGGAGCCGGAGGAGCTGGAGCGATGGGGAAAGCTGGGACTCTGCCGGGGGGCTCCTCCACCATCACGGGGGAATCCAAACGGAGCGGCGGCGGGTCCAGGGCTGCTCCCCTCGCTGCGTCCCCGGGGAGCTGCAGGGCTGCAGGCCGTCCCACCGCCCGTCTCCAGGAAGCGCGGTGTTTAAAGGAGGCAGTTTGCTTTCCCAGGGTTTATTTTCCTTGCTGTGCAAACACGGTGACTCAGAGGCTCCCCGGGGGGAAGGCTGGCTGCCATCCTCGCCTGACCCTCGGTGTACAGAACAGCTCTAAACGAGAGTGTCTGCAAAGATCTGTCCACCGCTGCCAGGCTACAGCTTACTGTGGTTTGGCTTTGGGGGGGTTGCATAAGATGAGAACAAAGAGAAGTGAAGGGATTTGGGAATGGGCCCGTATAATTAGGAGCATCTCAGCTGAGCAGAGCTGTGTCTCGGTGTCCTGCCCTGCGCGGATGCTGCAGAGCCCCGAACCTGCTGGGAAAGACAGGAGGGCATGGCAGAACGTTTCTAAACGCCGCCTTCAGTGTGCTAAACACTACCTTCAGTATCGCCCTAAAACTTCATTTATTACCGGTCAAGTCATCTGGAAACAGCAGCAGCAGCTTCGTTCCCCACGTACTGCCCCTGTCAGTCAGAAAAGCCTGTTCTTCAGCAGCAAACTTATTTCAAATACTTCCCTGTAACTCTAAATATTGCCATCTGCTCTTTCTGCCAGCACGGCTCCCCGTGCTCAATTAATCCTTGTCTCTCCATCCTCTCTGCCAAGCATGACCTATAAATCGTCCCGTCCCCTTCCTCCGTGCCTCGGCAGCGCTGAGCCGCTGCACCATCACCGTGCTGCCCGGCCGCCAGCCCCGCATCCCTCCCGCTGCCCGTCTCCCTGCGCTGCCGCCTCCTCCTCCTCCTCGCTTGCACCACGCCAGCCTAGTCCCTGCCTCATGAATTAGCACCACGCCAGCCTAGTCCCTGCCTCATGAATTAGCAACACGCCTTGGCACAAAACGTCCCCAGTCTGCACCGCTTACGGAGTGACCCTTGTGGGCGCCTGGCGGCTGGAGGAGCCTTCCAGACCATTCCAGTGCCTTACGCTGGAGTGCTGATGTCCTGTGGCACATAAGGTGACCTTGCAAAGGACTCGTAAAGGCTCTATATATGGGCTTTTCTACATATGTGTGTATATATGTGTTTGTATACACCCCCCCGGCAGGCACAGGCAGCACAGTCCCACCCCGGGTGCGCAGCGGGGGGCAGGGAGGCCAGGGTGTCAAGGGGGAGCTCTCAGACAAGTTTTTAGAGGGAGACCAGGATTTGGAAGAGGCACTTCTGCTAAGAGAGCCGGTAGCCATCCCACGACACGTGGCCACGTCGCAGCTCTGCTTCCCCGCAGTGAAGGGGCACGCGTACCGTCCGGAGGATGCTGCAGACGGCGTTGCGTCCCTCTCCCTCCTTTGCGCTGCAGAGACGAGGCCGCGTCCCCCCACGGCGCACACGTGGCTCTGCCCCGACCACGGGCCAGCGCTGAAGGGTTTGTTTGCAAACCCAAATGGTGGGGAGAGAAGAAAAGGGACAAAAAGGGCATTTGCAGCTCACCCACCTTGACAGCCTTGTCCTCATGCAGAGCTGTCACCGGTACCGTCACCCCAGCGCACGATGCAAACGAGTGACAACCGTTCTGCTCCCCCAACCGTCGGACGCCCTGCCCGTCACAACCAAGCTGGTGGCTACGCCTGCCTGCTACTGACTGACAAAAATCAGATCTTGCAGTGTTAGAACCTCTTTTGTCTACCTCGCGCTCCTGGGGGAGACGGGCTCGGGCTGAATAAAATTATTAACTGCACACGACAATATGGAAATTCACTGCCGTGGGCACCACAGCCACTGATGCCCCAGATTCGGCTGTTGCCGGCTGTGGCTGTACAAAGATCTCGGTGGACAGCCATGAGTATTTTTGTATGAGTGTGACATCATGTGCAAAATTGTCACATTGTTTTATGTCCACGAACGAGCCCGCACGCCTGCCAAGGGGAAGCAGCAATCTGCTTCTGCAGCCCGACCAGAAGGTAAGACCACAAACGAGCCCACGCAGCCGCAAATACCCCCCGGGGCCGATGGGCGGGGGCGGGCAGTTGCTTTTCCAAAAATCCCTGCGACCCTCTCTTTTCCAGCAGATGCCCTGGGCTCTGGGATCCGGCCCCAAAACCCTCCGGGTGAGGCAGACGCCAGCCGGTGCTGCGCCCGCGTCTGCGCCCGCCCTGCTCCCTCCATCCCACTCGGTGGGACCAGCCCGGACCTGCCAGGGCAGCCCCTCATTAAAATCAAAACCTCGAAACCAGTTCCAGCCCCTCATTAAAATCAGAGGGAGCAACACGGGCAGAGTAAACCTGGAAAGCCCCTCCGCAGTGTAGGAATCAACCTTCCACTAACCGTCCGGGGGGAGAAAAAGGCAACTAGCTCATTTTTGGCTGAGCTCTATTTCCAACCACGCGATGTCTTGTATGTCACAGGCCTCTTCCCCTTGTTCCACTGAGTTTGTTTTCCAATTTGTTCGCTCTAAAGCCTCTCTTTGTGTTTTCATTTAAATTTTCACCTTCACTGCTTTCCTGAGCAAAGCGCCGTCGGATGAGAAAGGAGCTGAGAAATCCTGCCCAGGCCCACGGGACGTGCCCGCCGTGCCCACCGCTGGATTAAGCAGCTACGGTCAAAGTGCTGCTCTTGGCTCTGCAATCAGATTCCCGACCGGAGGAGTTATCCCAGCGTCCAGGGCATCTCCTTCCCTGCGGCCAGGTCCGGATGCAACGAGGAGCAGCACCTCTGCCCCAAAGCTCCCTCCCTGGCGAAGGCAGGACGGTGATCTCGGCAGCGGGACGTGCTGACCCTGGGCTCATTCCCGGGGGGGGGGATGCCCAGAGCCCCTGCCCAGCACCGCGCAGGCAGGCGCGGTTTCAAACACCACAAGCGACTGGGTTCCCTATGTGCTTGTCCTAGGCTTGATGATCTGCGACGTGTGCCGGGCACACTCCGACTCTGAGAAATAATGTGATTTGTGCAAACAGCCTCCCGGCTCGCAGACAGGAGCCACGCGAGCATCCCCCGCCTGCCTCGCTAGGAGCCCTTCCCGCTCCTGGCCCCTCCGCCGTGGGAACACCCACAGGAATAAAGATGCTTCTGACCTTTGCTGTTTTCACTTTTCATCTATTCGATTTAGCCCGTCTGTATTTTTTCCTTTGTGGTTTGGCAGTAAATTATAGGTGTACTTTGCTGAAGGAACCAGTTACGTGAGCTCCTCTCCGTTCTCCAGTACAGAAGAAATATTGCCACAAGATTTTGCTTTCTGCTGAGCTCTTCCAATCAGGCAAATGCTGTGGATTGCTTTCAAGCATTGAGGCAGGGGCTGGTCCCTCCGGGGGCTGCCGCAGGCAGGGGAGGGGAGACGGGGAGCGAAACGCCGCAGAGCGCACTGCCGAATTCGGACGGGATCCGCTGGCGGTCGTTCTGACACCTCTGTGCTGGCGTTGGCTTTGGGTACCAGGCTCCCTCCCGGGAAGCGGCTTTGAAAAATCAGGAGACGCACAGACCGCAGGATAAACACGTGCCGTTCGTCAAACACCGTAACTTCACTTCTCTGCAGTCCCGAGCACACGGCTGCCTGCGAGGAAGTCGTCGTCGTTAAAGGCTGCCTGGGAAATTGGAACATTGCGTTTTGCAAGTTTGCTCTCGAGGAGAAGGACAAGACTGGCCGCGTGTGCCACACAGCCGCGCCTGGCCTCGGTACCGGCAGCGCGGAGGGGCGGTGAGATACCGGGGAGGCTGCAAAAAGAGACAGAAATTGTTTGGAAGCCGGAGAAGCCGCCTTGCAGTGGGAGTGCTGAAGAGCTCAGTCTCTAATAGATCACAAAGAAGAGTGAGAGGTGACATGATTATCATCGGTAAGTGCCTTCACAGAGAGAAGATACCAGCTACTAAAGGGCTCTTCAATCAAGTGAAGAAAAGCAGCACAAGAACCAGCCCCTGGGAGCTGGAAGCAGACGAATTTCAATTAGAAACACGATGCGGTTTTCTTAAAAAAGGGCGATTAGGTAGAGGAATAAACTGCCCCAGGAGGTGGTGGATCCCGCAGCTCGTGGTGCCCCCAAATCAAGACTAGCACTGCTCCGAATGCGGCCCCAGACAGCGTCCCTGGCTGCCCGCTGCCCGCACCGCCGCTCGCACCCACAGCCGGTGGCCCACGGCAGCCCCCCGAGGTGACGCGGGTCCGGGCACCCAGCCGCCGGTGGGCGAGGTGGCAGGGATGCGCACGGTGGGGACGCTCCGCCGACACGGTGTACGGACACGTGCTGGAGACCTCCCTGCAGTGCATAGAATCGTAGAACCCCAGCCTGGTTTGGTTGGAAGGGACCTCCGAGCCCATCCAGTGCCACCCCTGCCATGGGCAGGGACACCCTCCACTAGCCCAGGTTGCCCAAAGCCCCATCCAACCTGGCCTTGAACACATCCTCCATTTTAAATAACCTGATTGGCACCTTGCCTCTAAACGAACTTCCAGCGTCAGCACTGCCGGCACGGGGCACGCGTGGCTTCTCTGGAAAGGAAACACCAATGGCTGAGAGACGGAGTGGGTGGGCCGGGGGGCCGAGGGTGCGGGAGCTCGCATGGAGCCGAGGGAGGCAGCTGGGGGGACGGGGGCACCCCCCTGCACCCCGTGCCCAGCGGCGGAGCCACCCATGCCGCTGCCGCAGGGGCCGGTGAAGAGGTGCCCTCCTGGTACCCAGCCCAACCCTCCGCCACTGACTTCCACGTACAGGGATTTTTAAAAAAAGGCAAACAATCCAACTGGCTGTAAATTTGCCTTTTGGAGACGGCTCTCCCTGCCCTGCGGGGCGGTGGCACTCGACGCTTTGCCTTGGGGAAGGGTATTCTGCTCACAGCAACCCCAGTGCTTGGGAAAAATGGGAATACTTAGTAAAATGGCTGTGAATCCGTGTGTGAAGGCATTCCTGATGGTTTAAAATGCAGATACCCCAGCCCGAGAAGATACAGATCTGAGAAAGCGTTAATGTGAGCAGGCTCCGAGGCAGCAGCTGGGAGCATCGCTGGAGGATGCCGTAGCCATGGCAACGGGAGGGAACACGCTACCGCACAAATCAAGGACACAATTTTATTGTCCAAGCGCCGAGTTTTTTAGACCAGTTTCTAGGGACCGCGTGTTAATAACAGTTGCATCCTATTTATCATGGGCCTTTATTGTCTCTGTAATGAGCTCTCCAGGAAAACCTGGAGAGTGTTTCCTCAGAGGCTGAACGCCAGAAACGCAACTCCAAGTTAAGTGGTTTGCTTCGCTGGCAATTCCCTCCCATGCCCGCACGCTTTGAAATACAGAGCAGACCGATTAATTATTAATAACAGGACAGTTACAAACAACATATTACGCCCCATTTTGTGCCATTTTGTTCCAAACGCACCCGGAGCTTTCCCCTTCATGGGAGCTGCCGGCGGCGCGGGAGGGCGAGCAGCGGCGAGGCTCCTCACCGCACAGCAGGGATTACCAGCCACCCTCGCCGAAATCTGCCTGGAAACCTCCAACGTGTCCGTCTCCTGCGAGCCCAGACAAAACCCCACGCAGGGCGAAGGCACATATTCACTTAGCGTGAACATCTCTGCATAAAAGAAACGCTCACGCTACCGCTGAATGATTTATTTCCCTGAGCGCGCTGTTTCTAGGAGCAATTTTGTTGGATGAACGAGACCATTGGCTTTGAGCAGGAGTATAAATGTCACCCTGAAGCGATGAACGTTGCCCAGCTGTGGCTGGAGAAGGGAAGCCCGTTGCTGACTGAGGTTATTGATTTCCCCACTCCTGCCACCTTCCCAGCTTGGGGGGCTTGGGGGGAAAGCATCTCCAGCTCAGCAGCGGCACGACTGTGCCGCTGCTGAGCTGGAGATGCTTTCCCCCCATGTCGTTAGTTTAAATCCCGGTGGTCCTTGCAGCACCAAGGAAGAGGGATCAGCTCAGCAAACCTACGGGCAGCAGGCTCTGCCAAGCCCAGCTTTGCAGCGGCTTTACCTCTGTGCAGCCCGGCTGCTCCCAAAGACCCGGGATTTACCACCCCTGCCTGGGGCAGAGCTGCCCTGTCCGACCCCGTGCCAACAGCCCAGGCCCCTCCAGCATGGAAATCCCCATCAGACCACAACAGAGAGCTGGGCTGCAGCCACGGGCAGCTGCCAACGGCTCGTCCCGCAGCCTCGGACAACTCGAGCATCCCACGAGTGCCCTGCGCTGGCCCGTGCCTGGTGCTCCCCGGCCAGGGGACGGCTCGGAGCGGAGCTCGGCAGAGCCCTGGCACTATGTGCCATCGCTGAGGGTGGCTGCCGGCTGCTCTCGGGGCTGAGCAGAGCTGCAGGTTTACCAAGGTGCAGCTCAGAGGGCAGGCTCAGCTTAAACTCGCTCACCTCGCCCTGCTCTGGCAGGAGGTGGCTGGTGTGGAGCCTGAAACCATCGCCCTCAGGAAGGCTCCGGAGAAATAGCACCTGAAAATGTCTTTAAGACGTATTTCATCTCACGTACGTACTCATGTTGTGAGCAGCTCTTCATCCCAGCAATCACCACGTTTCTGCACGACTGTCGCCAGCTACAGGAACGGGGCAGCAGGTTTGGTTTTACATTCAGCGTTTTCCAGAAACTCTTATCCCTCCGCGGCATTGCCAGCTTTCCGCTCCATGACGAGCCCAAACCGACCGTGGTCAACACCTCGGCCATTCAAACCTATGGAAAAGCTTTCTTTTTCAACCGACAAACACAGTCACCGAACCCCCCTTTCTGCTTAACGCAGTTTTGCATCAAAACACCTACAAGGCAATTAATTTATACCAGCCAAACTTCTAAGGCTTGCATTTTCCCTGATGGCACTGCTGGAAGGCTACAATACCCCAGCAGGTCAACAAGTTGAAAGCAGTATTTCATCTGGCAATTTATTCAAATAAATCTTTCAAAACCATAAAATAAACTACAAAGATGGAGACTGTCAAATCGGCTGCGCTAGCCGAGCTCCTGAGCGGAATGACCAAGCACAAAAAGCAGCAGCAGTAACCTGCAGGGCGTCAAACGCCGCGGCCCGGCTGCCCGTGCCTCTCCGGTGAGCTCGGCGGGGCAGAGGATTAACCAGCCGAGTGTGCAGAGCACTCAGCGAGATAAAAGCCATAGGTTTAAAGATGAAAAAGTGTTTTCATTAATTACTATCATTATCATCATCATAGCACTGATGTTGTTCCTGCTATTTCCATCCAAAGCCATGGTCAGAAAAATGGGAAGCTGAGTCCTTTGCCGCATGGGGAAGATTTTCCGTCAGCTCCCCCAGGACGGCGCGTGGGGGCTGGCGCCTGCCCACCGACGCTACGTCTCTGCTTCCCATGTACCCACCACCATCCTGCAACACCTTCACGCAGTTCGTACCATCTATTGACCTAAAATGACATTCTTCCTGTATTGTTTATGTGGGTGGGACCGGACAGACGCGAGGGGTCTGGAGCAGGGTGGGTCGGGAACCCGCCGCGGGGTTTTTGGGGACAGGATGGAGCCCCGCTCCAGCTGCAGGCACAGGAGGTGCTGCCTCAGCACGCGTAACGGGGCAAAGCCATGGGCTTTCCTTCTGTGTCGGCACGGGGCGGGAGAGGGCACGAGCTGACCATGCCACCACCGCAGCGCGTGTTCGGGGACCGAGCCCCTGGGGGCTCCGGGAGCGGTGCGGGGGGCTGCAAGGCAATGCGCAGGACGAGGACTGGCTCTGCCCCGGCTCACACCACGGGGACGGGCACCACCTGGATGCTCAAGACACAAACTGACCGACTTGTGCGGAAGCCACCAGCTGCTCCGTGGCACGGGGATTTTTTTAAGAAGGCTACGAACCCCCCAGGTCTGAGCTCATCCGAGACCGCACAGCCCCTGCCTGGGTTACGATGAGAGCAACCAAGGGGAACTCCAGCGCAAATAAAGGGTTTCCTGCCATTGTTTGGGGGAAAAAGAGGAGCTGGAGCAAGTGGCTGTGCATGCTTTGGGTGAAGAAAAGCCCCTTTGTGCAGCGCACATCGTGGGCATTGTTCGCTGCCCGCTCACCCTCGCACCAGGGCTGCCCTGCTCGGCTGGCAAGGTTAGCGGGAGCCTGAGTCATCGGTCACGTAAGAGCTGCCTCTATTTGTGCCATCTGCTTCTCTTTTCCAACATTTTACAATTAGGCTCGGCTCCCTGACTAATTCTTCTTTCCTCTTCGCTGTGTTACATTGAGGAAGAGAAGAAACGATGGAGACTTACCTAATACACATTGAATCATTAGCACTTGTGTTGGATCCGTCGTTTACTCCAAAAATCTCAGCCTCTTCCAAACTGGGCAGCGGGAAATGGCTTTCCTAACACCAGCAAGGGCTGACCCGGCTCCGGCTCCTGTTTAACTGGAAATTCTGAAATTTGGAGGAGAAGAGAGCAGGCAGCTGTGTGTTTCCGCTGGCGATGCACCTCTACCTCAGCATGAGTAAGGCTACCGAAAGGCAAATGCTCGGGGCCCTCCCCGCTCACCCCGATGGTGCCGTGGCGGAGGGCGCGGAGTCGTGGCCGGCTCGCAGCGCTGCCCGTCGGACCAGGAGCCCACAGTGCCGGGAAGCGGATGGGCTGCTCAGGGAAAACCAGGAATCGAAGGTTACTCCAGCAGCTGATTGCACTGACGGCCGTTGTGAAGATTAAAGACCTGCCAGGATCCGTGGTCTTCGCTCTTCTTTCATGGATCCCCCCAAATTAAAAGCTGTTTAGAAAATCCTGGAATTATTGTGCCTTAACCCTGGATCACACCGTGCGCATTTGATGGCCCCGACCCATTTCTGCAGCATCTGGTTCAGCCCCACTCTCCAGTCTGACAAGGAGCTTCAGGACCTGCCTCCCAGTTCCCCCAGCAGGAGATGGGGTCTCCTCCGTCCCCCCTCGCAGCATCAGCCCCTGCCTGCCTACGGCACGTCCCTGCCGTGCCACCCCTGCTCCCGCTCCCCCACTGCTCACGGCACGGCATGGCTTCGCTGTGCTGGGAAGTCGCTCTGGTGATGCCCGTCAGCGGTAATGAGAAGCTACACTGCCATTACTCCCAGCAGGGCTAACTGGGCGCTGTGCAGATGATGCGGTTACCTCTGCAGACACACAGCAACTTCCCCGTCAGCGAAGCAGACCACCAGGGTCACGAGCCACAGCCTAATTCTAACTAACCAGATTAGTCCGTGCCATGGACTGGCAAAGAAGTTCATTAAAGCAGGATGATGCAAGATGAGCGCTGGGCATCGTCCTTCATCCCGCAGCCCCCGCGCTGCCCCGAAGCACAGAGAGACGTCCCGAGCCAAAGCGGGGAGAGACCTGGGGCAGCCCCGCAGACTCCTCATCCCCTGCTCAGCACGATAGCACCCTGCAGGGATCGACATCCCCAAAACTGTAAAAGTCTCTGGGCTTGGAAGAATCCTGTTGGCTAGAGGGAGGGATGTGGGGCAGGGGCAGCCGCGTAGGGAGCACTCAGCATCCTGCTCCAGCATCCTGCTCCAGCACCCCGCTCCAGCATCCCACTCCAGCACCCCGCTCCAGCACCCCGCTCCAGCACCCCGCTCTGCCGGACCAATCACTTCCCACTGTCCAGGCAGCAGATACGATGATTCCTTGTTCATTTGTTTCACACATTATTCACATTCACTTCAAGTTAATTCAGCCTGCCTGCTGGGTCATGAAAGGATTTCCACATTTATCTCCGCTTACGAATTCAGGATAAACTACAACTTTTTGTCAGGCTGCAGGGAGAGGGAGCCGCTTTTCTTCTCCCCCGGATCCAGCCCAACCTGCTCTCTGGAGCAGTTTGCAAGGCTGAACTCTTGATCCTCCCCAAACATCTTGGATTCTGAAGAGAAACTTGATTGTTTCTGGGTCTACTTTGATGTTATGTTTTCATAATGAAGCCATTTGCAGCATGCGAATTAGGATTGTATAACGATTTATACTGGAGATAACGGCGTTGCAGGAGCTGCTAGCTGAGAGCACTGGCACTCAACGGAACTTGCAATGGAGGATCCCAGCCTTGGGAACGTGGGGGTTTTTTTAAGTGTTAGTATTTACTAAAAAATATTTTGATTTCCAATTCCAGAAAAATAAAGTAGCTGGAGAGATTTGCCAGTCTGCTTTGGGCTTGCGACAGCACGACATGGCCTGGAGGTTGGCACCGCTGCTTGGCAGGCTGATGCGGCAGTCTGCTCACATCCAGCATCCCGTGGGCGACGGGAAACCGTCCAGAATGCAAACCCAGGGAATGCTGCATTTCTTCCCTCCACAAACTTACTACCTTCCTCCCCAGGAACGGAATACACAGAAGCAGCCCCATGCAGACGATAAGGTTCCTGACTGCCTGGAGACGCGCCGGGCACTTACTGGCCGCCTTCGGCACCGACATCCGTATTGCGATAGTGCTGCAGACCCCCAGCGCGATGCTGCCGAGCGGACAGGGCAGGAGAGGTGAGACCCGCCTCGGCGCAGCACGGCCGCTCCGTTCCAGCTCCTCTGCAATTGCTAAGAAAGTATTTTCACAACAAGAAGGTGGTGAAAATGATGCATCTGCCCGGCCCGGCCGCTGCCTGCCTTCCGCTTCTTGGGTGCCGCTGTGTGCTCAGCTGCTCGGCGCAGCCGGCCCAGACACCGCGGCAGCTGCTGCCTGAAAACCAGCGGCATACACCGAAGCCGTGCCTGCGCTCTCCCTGCACAGCCCAGCCGTGCCCACGGGCTCCCTGTGCAAGCCGGGTCAAGGCACCGCTCCCAAGACCCACCGGCTCCTCCGAGCAGAGACAGAGGGGAACCAAACCCCCGGAGCCACCAGAGCCACCGCGTGCCCCAGTGAGACGGAGCCAAGGGCACGGCTGTGCCAGCGCGGCCGCAGCACCCCCCGCTCCCCACCCTCCCGCCCAAACTGGGAGCCCCAACGTGAAACTGGTGCCGCTCCTCCACTGGGATATTTCGATAATATCGAAGGACGGAGCGTCTTCTGTCAGCAGGGGCCAGGCTGAGCGCTGCCAGCTCTGCCTCTTCCAGGGCACACGGCAGCATCGGCGCGTGATGCGAACGGAAAACGAAGAGCAAAGGTGCATCACCTCCAGCACCCATCGCGGCCCCAAACCGCGTCTCTCTGACACCGGGGGCATGCGGCTTGTTTTAACAGAAAACACGACATTAAAAGGCTTGGGCCCCTCTGCAACGGCAGCGCCTCGAAATCACCGTGCTGCTGGCAGGCGCGAGAACGCGCTGCTGGTCTGCAGCGGCTGGGGCACCTCAGGGCGGCTTCGCTGAGGAACGCCTCGGTCTTCCCCCGGAGCAGCCGACAGCCACCGCTCCCAGCATCCAGCTGAAACCCGGACGGGGCAGACCGGGGAGCGACCTCGCCAAGGGGCAGCACAAGGAACAACGACTTCTGCAAAGGCGGCTGCTGCTGCTCGGGGGTGACACGGCTGGAACAGGGCAGAGCTGCGTGTGCACCAGCACGTGAGTGTGCCCCGGCGCTCCGGCGATGCTCCCAGGGCACGTGAGGGCCAACCGAACCTACCTCGGTAACCCACACCGAGACTCTTACTGGATGAAACTAATAGTTATGAATAAAAATAGGACTGGAGTTTCTGGGTTGCGTAATGAGGAACCGTGACAGAACAAGCCTGGGGGACCAAGCCTGGGGGGTGCTCGGGTTCGGTCAAACGGCTCTTACAGCTCCAGCGTGGTCAGTGCCTTGTTTTGCTGCGGGAGCCGTGACTGCAGCTGGGCTGGCAGCTGAACCCAAAAAAAAAAAGGACAAAAAAGCTACCACAGCCCAGAAAGTTGCAGATGGCCTGGAGCAGAAACACGCCGGAGCGATGAGCTTATCCCCGCTCGAGTTCAGCTGCAGAGAGCGCACAGCCCATCAGCCCCGCTCCGAGCCGGGGGCTCATCCCACCGCGGGGGCCAGGGCACGGGCAGGAGCCCCCCAGGAGGGCGGCACGAACCCGCGTGTGAGCTGCAGCAGAAAGGGATGGTTACGAAGAAGTCAGGAAAGAGAATAAAAAGGGGCTTTGCAAATGAGGCCAGCGCAGTGAAATGATATGGGGAAGGGGAACCGAGGGTCCCAGTTTGCTCCCGAAATGGGAAAGGTGGCAGAAGGGGGCTGGGTGTGCCGGCAGCGGCACCGGCTCTGCCTGCGCTGGAGAGGGGTCGAGCGCAGCCTTTAGCTGGGGAGGAATTAGCCCAAACCGTGGCCTCCAGGCAGAAGCAGTGGGAACCCCCACTCCTGCAGCAGGAAGGACGATCCCGACACGGCGGCCCCGGGGGGGCTCCAAGGCAGAGGGGTCTCAGCAGAGGAGCGGGGCTTGATCCCGGGAAACGGCCTCGTGTCCGTGTTCCTGCGGAGCAGCAGCCTGGCTCCCGCGGGCCAGCTCTGCCCGGGACCCTCGGCTGGGGGAGTGTCAGGAGCCGGGACGTGTGCCCCCCGCCCCGGCAGACACCTGCCTGCAGGCAGCCCCCTGCCCTCTCTTTTGCTGGAGCAGAACAAACTCTGCATTCGTGTAACATCGCACCAGCAGTGCGACGCCTCTGCGGTACGCACGCTCGCAGCGTGCAACGTGCAATTAAATATTTAAGCATCTCGTTAAACATTCAAATTGAGGGTGACCCAATGGCATCACCGGCATCCATCAGGGCAAGAAAATAACGAACGTCAGCAACAAATCTTCAGCTCTAAAACCTGCATGCCAAACTGTCCCTGGTTTTAGCGCCAGGCGCTCAGAGCCCAACGCCCAGCCGGGCTGGAGGACGGAGCATCACGGCTGGAGCCCTCCGGCTTCTGCCCGGCACCCAGGGCACCCCGACTCAGGACCACTCTGTGCTGCCCTCGCACGAGCCGACCGGTGCCCAATTCCCTGCAAGGGGTGGATGCACTGCGTGGGCGCTGGGGCTCACGGTGACAAACGGCACCCGTTTCCCCCACGTGTTTGTCCATCACGCTGCACATCCCCTTATTCCTCCGCGATGGGCAGCCCTTGCCCGCGGTCTGGGGCTCGCCACGGTCTCGGAGGCGGCGGCAGCGCCGGCAGGTCGGGCAGCCGAGCGCAGGTGTGGCGGCGTTTCCTCGAAAGCCGCTCGCCAGCCGCCCGCAGAGAGGGACCAAGGCCAAGGGCAGGGCTGGGGCCGGTGCCGGCACCCCGCGCAGCCCGGGACCGCGTCCCTAGCCGCTCTGCCAGCCGCCTCCAGACCGCTCTCCCTGCCAGCCTGGCCCCCCCCGCCCTTGCCGAGCTCTCCGTACGCCCCGTTTCCCCACAGCCCCCCCCAGCCTGGCCAGGGTTTTAACCTTCCCGGGGCTCCGGCCGTCCCTCTCCCTGCGTTTGCATCACGTCCCTGCACGAACGCCACCCGAGCGCCACAAGACAGGAGCACTGTGCAAACACCGAGCGCTGTTTGCACGCCAGAGTCCTCCTCAAACACAGCTCAATCTCCGGTGCTCTCTGGGACTCTTCTGCGTACATTTTAAAACAGCCCCTGGTTGCTCCTGTGCTGGGAAGCGAACCATTTACAGCCCCATCACCACCACCACCCCCCGTCCCATTTTAACCCCACTAACGAGGTCCAGCATCCTCCCAGGCGCCCGGACTGGAGCCGTGCCGACGGCAGCAGCTTTCGCCATGACAGGTTTCCCATCAGGTGCTCCGTGAACCGCAGTTCAGCACAAGAAATCTCAGCCTGACGCTCCCCCAGCGATCCCTTCGCAGCCGTATTTGGGTAAACGGCCCAACGCTGCGCTGAGCCCCGCGCTCCGGCAGAGCCACTGCCGCCCAGCACCACTGAACCAGCGCTAACATTTTGTGCTTGGTTCACACCCTGCCCGCTCGCAAGGCGATGGGAAAAATGAGATAGGGGCTCCCAATGTAATTTCAGCTTTTAAATCCCCTCGCCGCTTATCAGCAGGGATGCAGACACCTGAACGAGAGCCGACTCCCATCCGGAGCACCGCGTTTGTCACGGGCACTTCAGGAAAGGGAGGAATCCCCTCCCCGCGCAGCCACCCGGCTGCCTCCTGCCGCCCACGCACATGGGGGCGACCAGTGGGCACGCACCAGCGTTTGCAACCGCAGTCCCGCCGGTAAACTGGAAGCACAAAATGGGAAGTTAATTGTGACGATCAGACCCAAGGAACCACCAAATCCCAAACCGACGCCTACGTGCAGCCGCGGTGCCCAGGGGGGCTTTCCGGGCGCCCGGCTCTCCTTCGCCAAGGGACGCAGGAGCACGAGCTGCAACGCTCCCAGCTGCCGGGTAGGATCCCACTCGGCAGGTGGAAGGTTGGGAACATCCACCTTGACTTCCCAGACATAATTCTCCCATAAAAGACGACAAGATTTGCTCTATAACGTTTGAGAAGAGCAACAGGGAGCAATCCCGCTGAACGAGCCTTGTGCGACGGAGCTTCCTGCACGGGCTTTCCTCTCCTCTGGACCCTCCTACAAGGGCTCTTCTCCTCCCGGTAAAGGAACTGAAGTGAGCTGCTACACAAACGTCCTTCTGGAAATACAACAGAGTTCTGTGAAAGTACAATTTAATTTTTAAACCTCATGGCATTTTTGCATTTTCCTGTATGAATTCATTGCTGTCTCCAAGGTCTGCAGATGAAGCTAAAGCTTTTCATCGCTGTTATACAGAGAAAAACTGCATTATAGGCTGCAAACCTTCTTAGGCCAGGCTATTTAAATGAAATTTTTCATGTTTGCTTTTTACCCCACCTTTCTGTGCAGTCAGTGCACCGAATCATCTCTGTTTGATTAACGCCTAATTCATTTTAAGAAGTCCACGCACTCTAAAGACACATTAGCTGAAAAAGTCTGTCTGTGTGGGTGAGGGTCATTGATCTGTCACTCGTTTGCAAAGACAAATGCCTCACTTTCAATTGGGACATGCGAAACGTTCCATTGAAATTTTATTTTTTCTGCACATTCCTAACCCGCCCCAGCGGAGCGGCAGGGACACCTCCCCACAGATACGCACCTTCTCCCACGTGAACAGGGGCTCGGGAGGCTGCTCTGCAATAAACTACCGAATTTGTTTCGAGAACTTACATCAGCAACTCTGAGCTTGTCAAGCGGTGTTTATCCACTCCAAAGGAAACAAACTATTTATCTCTCAATCTTTAAATTCTGCCCCGGACTGGAAGCAGACCCAGTAACTGCTGACCCGAAGGCACTCCAAAGCCAAGCTGGGACTCTCTCCTCTGCTGCGCTCGGATGGTTGGAGCGATATCGGAGAAACTAGTCCAGCTCCACGACGGCAGCAGAAGCAGAGAGACACAGAAAAAAAAAAATCTCTTGTGAATTCTGGATCCAATTAAAATTATTTCAGGCTTAATGATTTGAGGTGCTGCTGGTGACGGAGAGCTCCAAACTTTATTGCAGTGCGTAACTCCTATTTTTATGCTGTCCCTCAGAAGGAAACCAGAAAGGGAGCGTTCCCCGCAGCAACGGGTCTCCTGGACCCCAGGCAAAAGCTTCAAAGGTGCCTGCGGCAGGGAGAGACCCCGCGGCAGGGGACGGACCCTCGCGTCCACCCCCGGGGCGTGGAAGGTCCCAGCCAGCCCCACGCCTTTCAGCGGGGTGCAGGTTACCAGCTCCCCATCTAGAGCACAGATTACTAAAACGGGGAAAACGTGATGCTTTCCTCAATAAAAGATAAAAAAAGCAAATTCTTTGTCTTGGCACCTGGTTACGGGCACGGGCTTTCAGTATGTGGCACCAAGCGGGTGAGGGAAGCTGCCCCGGAGAGCGGAAGGCAGCACGGACACGCGGAGTCCCGCTGTTTGTGAACCTTCCGCGTGCCCAACGCATCGCCAGGCCCCCGAGCATTGCTGCGGTGCAAGAGGAGAGCATTTAATGCACGAGCATGCAAGGAGCTCCTCTGACCCACGGCAAACCCCCCCTCCCCTGGGCAGGCAGCCGTGACTTTGGCCAGGTGTAGGCAGAGCCTGGCAGCGGGCAGGGACAGCAGCACCGCTCGGGGGGGGGGGGGCGAGGGGAGACCCTGCCCCAGAGCACTCGGGTGCTGGGTGCATCCCGGGCGAATCGCTCTTCAGGAGCCTCCCCAGAGCAGCCCAGCATCTCCCCGCCGGCAGCGGTCGTGCCAGCGACCCTGCGGAGATGGGACGCGGGAGGCAGAACTGCCGCCAACCCACCGGACCACGAGTTCCTCCCACATTTCACCGCACTCGGACGCCTGGAGGGATGGGGAGGACTTTTCATCTGAGCTCAACGCACGGCGCTCAGGCACCGTCCCAAGGGCTCCACAAATTGCAGCAATCTCCTCCTCTCTCTTGGCCTTCCTTCTCACTCTCGTTCCTCCTCCCCCTCTTTGCTGTTCTAACATTGACCCAGGCTGACAGCCTTTTTTTACCCTCTAGGAGCTCCTGCAAACGCTTTGCCCAGAGCTCTTAAGCCTTTAAGATACCACCGAGCCCACAGGAACAAGCGTTACCAGGACCTGCAGCCATCCCCTCCCAGCTTCAGCTCCGCCAGGACCTCGAAGGGTAGTTACGGACCAGCCAGCGGAGGTGGAGATAACCTGGTTGGGTTTGCTGTTTGCATCAGTCAAGGCTTTGTCCCCATAACGCTGCCGGTAAAGTTTGCTGGTAAAGCCGGGACCGTGCGTCCTCGCCGGTGCCGCCCGCAGCAGAGGGGCCACGGGACACCGAGCGGGAAGCCCGGATGGTCGGGGCAGACATCCACCACCCAAACTGAGCTGCGTTTGTCTTCAGCGTGAATTCTGCAGGTGAAAAAACACCACATGAAATTCCAAATCGAATGTTGTTTCATTTCACCTTTGCTTATCTCCTGGAAGGAGAGCGGAGCAAAACTACCAAACCTACGGCACCGATCCATGGCGCTACCTCTCCGGGTGGGCATCGAGCTGGGAAGGATCCCTGCTCCCAGGGGCTCCCCCCGGGGCTCGGCAGTGCTGGGGACCCCACACGGGGGGTGCTGTGCCCGACCGTCCTCCCACCCCACACCTGGGAGGGACGGGGCAGACCCGGGCGCGGGGACAGGCAGCACCGTGTCCTGCCAGGCTGGCAGCGATGCTCCCACCCGGGAGGGGTCCCTGCCGCCCCCCTGAGCCCTGCTGAAGCCCACCGCTCCTGGGTGCATCCCTGGCACCCGCCTGCCCATCTTCCCCACATCTCCAACCTCCGTCTCCCTCGCTGCACCTCCAGCCTGCAGCGCCCTGCCCTGCCCGCCTGCGCAGAGCGCAGCCCTCCTCCTCCTCCTCCCCGGCAGCAGTACCCCCTTTGCTTTGCTCCCGCTCATCGCCTTTTCCCCGGCGCTTGCACGCAGCGACACCTCTGCGCCCCACCTCGGGGGCTGTTTCCTGCCCCTGCTCACCCCAGCTCCCGGGGGGGGTTATGTTCTGCCCGGAGCAGCCCCTCGTGACCCGTACGCCCAGCCCGCGCTAACGGGCAGACCCACCGGTGCTGGCGGGTCGCCTCAGCCCTGGGAGAGCCGCAGGCAGCGCGAGACCCGAGGGCGATGCGGGGAGGGAGAGCACGTGCGGCGATTCCTCCATGGTCTGCGGGACAGCAAGCGACGGCTCGGCTGGCTCGCCCGGCGCTCCCCACGCAGCAAAGGCCGGCCGCGGCCCCACGGGACCTCCCGAGATGTGCCAGCACGACCGCAGGTCGACTCCTGCACTTAACGGCCTTGGACGTGCCCTTAAAAAAAAACCACCCACCCAAACGAGTTGCACTTCAAGCGCGATCGGATTGGAACGCAAACCCAAGTTGGACAAAGGGATGCTTTTTCTTTTTCAACGGCCACAACAAAGCAGGCGAGGGAAGCTCTCTGAAGAGTTCAGCTTCATAATTTTCAGCAAGCGAGCGAGCCGTGCTGTTTCCGAAGTGCAGCCGTGTATCCTGAGAGCGCGTAAAGCCAAGGTATCACGTCTGCAGATAACGCTCACCCAGCACAGCGTGCGCACAAGACTCTGCGACTCGAGTTTAATGTAAAAAAGGTTCTGCCTGTCTGTTCCACTTACTCACATCAGACCAGGTTTCACATGTGATTAGAGAGTGTCTCTGCTAAAGGGAAGCAATGTTTTGTGAAACCCGCGGGAAGAAAAAAGAAAATACACCTAAGGAACGCTCGCACGGGTTAGAGAAATCAATGCTAGTCGCACTAATTTGATCAAGAATAAACGTTCTGATTTACGGTGCGCACGACACACATTGGATTTGGTGGGGTGTTTGGTTTTTTTTGGGAAACTCCAATATTAGAAAATTCCTGGGAGTTGTGGTTCTTCAAAATGAGATGTTATTTGCTGAAACAGCAGTAAAAAAACACAACCAAGTGCTGCTCTGCGTGGTCCTACAGAGAACAAGATGCACTGCAGCATGGACGCGCTTCCCACCCACTGAAACTCCACAGAAGAATTCGGGCTTAAATAGCTGGGAAAGGGGGAGTCGAGAGGGCCCTTTCACTGCCGCCCACGGAGAAAAGGCAGCGTGCCCAAATTCACCCACCGCAGACACGGGGACCTCGCTCGGGGAAACGGTGGAGCAATTCCACCAACTCCAACCAAGTTACTCTGGAGTGATGAGAGAAGGATGAGTGTCACGAGGACGCAGGGGTCCCCAATTCGTTAGCAGGAGAAAAGACGCCGGGCGGAGAGCACCGGCACCCTGACGCTGCTGCCCAAGCCGAGCCGTGCCATCTCACAACTGCGTCGATACCAGCGTGCCCTGGCATAAATATAAACCACATGTTGGTCGCAGATGAAGAGACGGAAGCGAGTTTTGTATTATATATGCATTGGAGAAAGTGCAGCCCTTAAAAATGCCGCATGTGCACTTCACCCTTTACTGGACCCAGCTCGGTTCCTGCGCACGCCTTCTCCTGCGAGAGTCCAATGCCGCGTCACTACGGCGTATTTCGTAAACCCTGGTCCTGCAGGCAGTGCTGCCTTCGGACACAGAGCACGCTGAATCCCACCCACCTCGCTGACCAAACCTCCCTCTCCGACCCCCCCCGCAGCTCCGGGCCCGCAGAGCTCGGCAGGTGAGGACGGCCGGCAGCCGCCCCGCGTCCGTCTGTCCGTCCCGCGCAGCCCCCGGGTCACGAGAAAGGAACCGCATGCCTGGGGCTGCTGCTGTCGCTGATGCCTCCGCACCCTGCGGGCACGGCCTCGCCGTTGCCATTTCCATCAATAATTTTCTCTAAACCGCAGAGACGCACGAAGCAGCCACCCCAAGACACGAGAGTCTGCTCTAAAGCTGCTCTGCTGCGGCATTCAAATAACGGTGGACAGAGAACAGCGCCGGCTCTGCCAGCAGCCGCGGGCAGGGCTGCATCCACCACGTCCCTCATCCCCGACTCTGTTCGAAACGGGAGAACGCGTTTCGGAAGGCTGAGTCAAGTCTGTGTATGCAAGGGCTGCTCAAGCTGCTTTATTTCACAGAATGCACCTAAACCCGGGCAGTTTCTGCCCCTGCGGCGATGATCCCTCGTGCCGATGCTGCTCCGGAGGGGGAGGCAGAAGGGCACCATCCAGCGCCGTTCCCATCCCGCTCCGGCTTCAGAGGAGTTTTGCTGTAATAAGGGGAAACGAGAGCGAGACCTTCCCAGCCGCAGCCTGGTCTGGTGCCGCAGCTCGGTATTTGCGTGTGTGCAAAGCACGGCTGCTGCTGGGGCACGTCTACAGCCCACGGTGTACGTGGGAACGCCGTCCTCCCCATCGCCTGTCTGCTGCTCGTTTAAACGGCCCAGAATCACAGCGCAGCGCCCCATCCGTGTTTTCAGCCCGTACTCGGTCCTCTGTGGGTCTCACTGCAAATCCCGACTGCCCAGGTTCTCCTTGTAACCTCCTGGAGCAGAGACCACCTCCTGGAGCAGAGACCATCTCCTGGAGCAGAGACCACCTCCTGGAGCAGAGACCACCTCAGTTGCACCTTGAAGACACGGATCCATCCTCAGCTGTTGCTGTTTCTGGAGAAGCAGGAAAGGCAAAGCAGAAACCAAGCAGACTTCAGCAAAGGCCGGCTCAGCAGGGATGACTCACGCTGGGCTGGTTACATATTGCACGTTACTGACCTTTAAAAACCCTCAAGGACTTTTCAAATTGTGTCAGTCACTTGCCTGATTAGGAAACGCAATCATATTTCACTTAGCTACGCAGGGGGGTTCTGGTTGGAGATTTCACTTTTCCAGCCGCAAGAGCTGATGTTTGCACAGCAAAACCAGACCCAAGACAAGAGGAACCGTTCCTCTGGGCTCAGCACTCCCGGAACGTGGGTTCCCGGTGGTTTGCCAAGGACTGGGCTTTGCTCACGTCTGGAAGAGGGTGTTGGCTTCGCTCAGCATCTCCCCAGGGGCTGAGAGGCCACGTGAGCTCCAGGGTACCAGCGCCGAGCCGAGATCCCACCGAGGAACCGCTCTGACCCGGCGACCCCCCGGGTCCGATCTCCCCTTTCCGAGGGGAACAGGGGTGTTTGTACCAGGGGTGTTTGCTGGGCTCGGTCTGAGCGTGCCAGGGACTGACGCTGCGGTCCCTGGGGCCAAAGCAGACTTGCTCCAGCGCCCTGTCCCCACGGTACAGACCGGTGACCCCCGCGTCGGGTGCTGGAGACCCCCGGGGAGCGGGGCCCTGGCTGGACGCGTGACCCGCGCTCGCCCCGAGCAGGGACCGGGACCATCCATCAGTGACTGAGTGCCCGGCGTGGGCACACCGCAAATGGCTCAGAATAAAAAGCTTTCCCCAAAATACAAAGTGCTGTGCAATGGCTTTCCAGAGCCGTCAGCTCGTACATTATTCGCTCAATTAGGTCCTTACTCTGCAGAAATAGATGGGTAAATAGATAGAGGAGTACAATCCTGTCATTCTAAGCTGCTAAAAAATTAAGGCGACTGCACGGTCAGTGCTGATGGCGTGTCAGAAATACACGGGGCGGGGGGAGAAAGGGAAGCTCTGCCTGGCAGTACAAGAATTGTGATCTCCTCTTGCAATCGAGGCAGCAGCCTTCCCTACAAGCAAGGCTTTGTATCAGGCCCGATGCAGAAACACATTTTCAAACTGCTCGCTATCTCTAAGATCCACTGCTCCCTATCTATCACTCGGACAAAGTTCCTGGAGTTTAGCAAAGGAAATAAAGGCTCTGCAGTGTCGCAGATTTAATTCAAAGCCTCTGCGAAGATGCACGTAACTAAACCGTCTTCAGAAACACCCCCGGATTTTAGCAGGGTGCCGAGGCAGACCTTCCAGCATGCCCAGGGGCACCTTCGCTTAGCCAGTCGTGCACAAAACCGCGTCCTTCGCAGCATCACGGAGATGGTAACCGCAAACAAAAGGCGGTGGAGGACGGGGGGGGGACCCACCAAGGAAACAAGCAGGTGCCTGTCCCAGTGCTCCCAGCTTAGCAAGGCGAAGGGCAGAGCGGGAGCAGCCAGCCCGTGCCCGGCAGGGACGCAGGCATTGCCCACGCAACCTGGGGACGTTTAGGGGAGGGGAGCAGCCTGGGAATGGCGGGGCTTCGGGGGAAAGCTGGTGATGGGACGTGGGGAGGAGCGAGCGTTTCGTGGCGATCACGAACATTCTCAGCCTCTCAGGGCACCTTCTCCCAGCACAGTCCCAGTCAAACCCCCACGGGTCAGAAACTGCCGAAGGACGCCTTGTCTTTCTGCCAGCACCAAGAGCCCCTGGACTGGCCCTCGGAGCCCGGATGACAACACGCGCCCCCCCCATGCACGCCAACGCGCGCCGACAGCCAGCGCTCAGAGGTGCAGGAGCCCGTCCTACGTTACGCTGCTCTCACGCCAACGGGCTGCCGCGCGCTTGCCAGATACTCAGACTTTGCTCATCTCTAGCCGGCGTGGTTTGCTCCCTCCAGGCAGCGGCTCAAGCACTTTACTACACAATGATAATGGAAGGGCAAAAAAATAAGATGATAAAACTCATCATCTTATCCATTCTCAGCTGCTTTGCAACATCATATAAATCACATTTGAGTCACCACGGGTACGGAGCTGCGACAGCCTGACCACCTCTGGTAGGTCTGCAGCTCCACAAACCTCCCGCGACCAGAAGCGTTCTGCGTTTGAGCAGCCCGATAACGCCATGGCGCCGGTCTTGCTCCGGCAGCGCAGACTGTGCCCGGCACGGGGACCCAACGCATCCCAGGGGAGCTGCTTCCCGGCCCTCGCAGAGGGTGCGGACCCCGGGGGTGGCGAGGCTGGGGGGCACGGGTGAGCTCAAGGGGCGGCGTTCCCATGGCACGGCAGGGTCTGGGTGCCAGCCCAGCCTCGGGGCACAGCACCCGCAGCTCTCCAGTCCCAGCAGCGCTCAGCACCACAGATACTCGGAGCGAGATGCCCAGGGCTTGGTGTCAAGCAAGCCAGCAGAAAGCCCCTTCAGACGAGGCGGGAGGGAAAAAGGCAATCAGCTCTGTAAGCAGCCCCTGGTTTCCTCATCTGGGCAGCAGGTCCTGCCCTCCCCAGGACGTGCAGGGGCTCTCGGCCAGCGCTGACGGCCGCAGCGAGCTCCTGTTCCCGGCGAGGTGACGGAGGGCTCCGCTCTGCCCCACTGATGGCAGGGACGCTCCCGCCGGGGAGGCAGGAGGAAATTTCCCGGCAGGTCCCCCAGCCCTGGCCGCACGCCGGGACACTGAGCCCTGGAGTGTCACCAGCACCCCTGGCCCAGCGCCTTTCCACGCCACAGAAACGGGCAGGTTGGGCTTTGGGGGTCTGGTCAAAACCAAAACAGTAATAAAGGAAGACTGCACAGGATGAAGGGCTTCCCACCGCATCCTCCAACAGACGTGTTCATTAGTATTAATTACGGCGAACATCCTGCGCCAGCCAAGGTGATGAAACACGGCGTTACCCAATTAAAAGATAAAGATTTCGTGCCTTGGCCTGTAACCCCACGCTCTGAAACACGTCCCACCACCGCCACATCCTTCTAACAGCGAGGACCACGATCGTTATTAACCTAATTCTTTGCTCATGTTGATACCACCCTACAGTTGTTACCTGCAAGCAACGGATCACTCTGGTTTTATTAAAGCGACGATATTTATATTGCAAAGGTGCTGCTCTAATTGCGCGCAGGCACCGCAGCCTCTCCTCTCCCGAGCACAGCAATTCCTGCTCCGTACGGTGCACAGCTCCCCGTGAGGAGCTGCAGCAGCCGCGGGGCAGCACCTCGTCCTCCCGCTGAGGCTTTGGGCCCCAGCAGACCCCCGAGCTGGGGATGGGGGGGTTGTAATTTCCCCCAGGCCTGGGGGCATCCGCAGATGGAGCCGGGCAAAGGCATCCAGCCACGTCCCAGCCTCCTGCCCAGAGGATCTCATTAAACACCGCCCGTCGTCAGCGCTGCTCTGCTCGTCAGCGCCGGCTGTCAGTCCGTCCTACAGCACCCGTCACTCCGCCGACTGCATCGGGAGCCGCTTCGGAGGGCGTCAAGGGAAGGGCAGGGATCCTTCCCCCTCCGCAGGGATTGCATAAGCAGCCGGCTTTTGTCCTCGGAGCCGCACAGCCGGCGAAGGCACGTCAAGCAAACCGCGCTCGATCCTCCCTGACAGCTTCTTCCTGAAGAACAACGGTCACGACGTGGCTATTAAGCCTGATTTCAAATACGGGCCTTGATTTTAAAAAAGGTTGTGCAAAATAATATGCAACGCTGACAAGTCCAGGACTTCAAAATCCCATCGCTCGCGTTAGCCCAGGGCGGAAACATGAGCGGCGCACGAGGTGCCGTGCGGGAGAAGCAAAATCGCCCTCCTGTCCAGATTCTCTGATGTCTGATAGAAAGCTTTAACCCGCACCCGCTGCCCTCACCGATGCCGGCAGGAGTGGGGTGGGTTTATACGAGCACTTTACTGGCTATAGCCACGCTCGGAAAAACCAGAAATAAGAGGAAATGCTGTCTCCATAAAGCCTGAATGATGGCTTTACAAACCTTTCCCCTCGTAGCAAGGCACTTGCATTCCTGGGGCGGCTGTGGAACCCGAAGCTGGAGAGGTTATATCCCAGCATCGCCGGGCGGGAACGAAACTGCAGATATATAAATCTGGCTGTAATTGTGGAAATACATTGGAGACCGCGATAAAGAAAAGCCACAGGATTACACAGGATTGGGAAACGCGTTGTACTGTAAGATCAGCACCTCTGCCTTACAAAAGGAAAATTGATTCAGACAAAAACATTCTAAATGGTTTATATTCTTAATATGTTATCAAATTAGTTACAAAGCCGTAACAGCAGTAGATGTAATTTACCTATTTCATGCACGCACTAGATACTCTACGAGACGGTAAATTGATTTACAAAGCTGGGAGGCAAAGCGGTACTACAAGAGATTATTTATTGACCCAGGGATTGCAAACCGTGCGCAGGGGAAAGGCGGGTCCGTCCCCTCCCTGCCCACCCCAGCAGCCTCCCGGGGCTGACGGGGACAGAGGCTCCGCAGGACGCACGGGGGACGTGGCAGCTTTCGGGGGAACCTCTTGTAGGGCAAAGCTTGATAGTGGGTGGCACGTCGTACCTTCTCAATCTATATCATAATTCCCGTTAAGATAACCCCTTAGCTACAGAAAAGCACTTTTAAACACGGCTTTGAAGAAATTAAATACATTAGAACATTCTTTTATAGATGGGAAGCGGCAGGCGTCCATGTGGACAGCTGGTTCCTGCCACCTCCCCGACCACCTTCCCAGCGGACGTTCGCCCCTCACATACGGCAACGATGCTCGCTCCAGCATCTCCCTTACAAGCGGCGCGGGCTGGGGTGATGTGCCGTGGGGCCGTCCTTCCCCCAGCGCCCCTGGAGAAATGGGGGAAGCGCGGATGTGCCGCCTTATCTCCCCGCAGATGCTTCACCCCTGCTGTGGGGCGGCTGCCCTTTCACGGAGCATGGAATCGGTTGGGCTTAGTGAAAACCCTCCCTTTGTCAGCCCAAGACACCCTATCTTCAGCTCTTTCCTACCAAAAGGTAATTACCTTAAGAGCTCATTACGACTACAGGATGTGCAATTACTGCCTGGAAATAATGCGCTATTTTTAGCCCATCAGAGTAAAAAGTGGCAGATTGACAAGAATTATCCCTCAAGCAGTAAGGCAACTAGCTTGTTAAAAATGACTTTTTTTTTTTTGCTAGAAAATAAGTTCCCATCCCTTCAGAGCGGGTGGGGCACCACCAGCAGAGCCGGTGCAGAGTCCGCGGCTGCTGACGGTCCTCTCCTGCATCCTGCCCCGGTCCCCCGGCTGGCGTCACGCCTGGGCTGGGCACCTACGGCTCTGCCTCTGGCTCTTCTGCCATGTCTTCAGGCGTGGACTGGTTACAGTAAAGCCTTCGTGGTCCCAGGGCCACCCCGGCCGGGTGTCACATCTCCCTTCCAGGGCTGGCCTGGAGCACGTGTCTCCTGTCTGCGGTGACACGGCCCGGAGTCACCCATCCCGCTGGAGCAACCCTGTCTCCTACGTGGATCCACGCAGAGATCGTGGGTGTCCTCAGGACCTGAGGAGGGAAACAGTCCGGTCTTGCCTTCCTGGCAGCCACCAAAATGCAAAGACCAATGGCCAAATGTCCAAGGCGGAGAGGACGGAGGATGAGCCCAGGAACGGTGTAGTGCCCAAGGAAAGGAAGATGCTCGACTGGACACCCAAAATAACAAATATCCCAAAGACGCTGCTCAGGTCTCTGGAATTGCCCCTGTGTCTGAGGAGACCCTTTTGAATGTCCTGCCCCTCCTATCGCCTGTCACGGACGTCGTCCCGATGACAAACACCAGGGTGTCATCCCGCACCAGCCTGGGGACGGGCACAAGAGCTGGACATGCCGGCAGCCACGGTGGCCGCCCCACTGCCCACCGCAGACCCCGACAGGGCAGATAAGGCTGCCCGGGGCTCACCACCGCCTGGGACGGGGCCATGGGAACGGTCTTCCCAAAAAAGAAAACGCCCTACTATCCCATTCCCACGGAGACCGTCACGAGCACAAAACCCTCTCGCCGTGCTCCGCAGCCCCGGCACGGAGCAGCCCGTGGTCACCACAGACAACTGCAGGCAGACAGAAATATTGCTGGGTCAAGAAAAAGCCCAGAAGGTGAAATGCTTGGAGATTTCAGACTCCAGGGGAGAAAAAGGTAAAAGAAGGGCTGATGCAGATGCAAATAACGGTGTCCCCGGCTGGAAGCAGCCCACCTCCCCGATCCCTGCCAAGAATTCCCCGTTCTCCTCCCCAGACCACGGGAACAGGTAATGGTCTCACACCACCTTCCCTCCCGCAGCTCCAGGCAGAGGTTTATTTATTCACACACCCAGGGCGCACACACACGTCCCTGCTGAGCACTGGAGCTTTCGCCACACCGATACAGCTCAGAACGGTGGCACTCCTGCTCCCGAGCCTGGGTTTTCAGCAGGCAGGTGACGCCACGTAACGTGCTCCATGGAGGTGAACTTACGCTACGGGCACGGTAAAACGGCCTCCCAGTGCATCATCCCAGGATGTGAGACAAATTCCACCAGGCACCCCCGGGGCATCACCACCTCCTCTGCCACCGCCCAGCCCACGTCCTCCTGCCCTTGGGCAGCTCCTCTGCCCCTCCTCAGAGCCTTGCCGCAGCTTCCGAAAAACACCAAGCACCCGGCAGGGAGACCGCCGCGCAGACTCGATGGGGGCTGAGCTCTGCCACACGCACGGATCACCCTGTCCCTCCCGTTGCTGCTGCCACCGGCTGAAGCGGCTTCAGGAGAGGTTTCACCCCACGCACCCGTCCGGCTTCCCCTTCTCCCGCACCCCAGGTCAGCTCAGCAGACGAATCCCAAGGCCGAAGCTATTCAGCAGGCAGCAGCCTCTGTGCATCGCGTGATGCTCAGGGTGGCACGGCCGTGTCCGCACGAGGATGGCAAAACTGACGAGCCACGAGACCGCACGAGAAACGGGCTTTTGCTTTTTGCAGTCCATCTCCCTGATTTTCGGTGGTTTTGTATATCTGTCCCTCAGCACCGCAGGGAAAATCACCGCACGCGTGGAGCCAAGCAGCAAGACATCGTCTCAGGAACATTTGCTTACGGCAGTTTGGGTATGGTGGAAGGGGCAGAAGTGAGGAGGGCGATGGAGGAGATACAGTGCAGAGGAAAAGGGGAGATGTTGGAGTACGTCTGATGTAATCTGACATAAGAGGGTTTTCTCTGGGCTATCCTTTTAAAAAAAAAAAAAGTGGTTTACCATGAGAAGAAATATCCAGTCGGTTTTTAAATTAAAAAATGCAGCTCTGTGCCATGGCAGAGGGGAAGGAAGCATAACATTTCCAGTTCTGATGATTTTTTAAATCTCCTGCACAGTAACTTAGCCCAATTTCCAAGGAACCAGCACCCAGTGGGGCCTCATGGACCACGTGCAGGCGCTGGTGCCGTCCCCCTCCATGCACTGGTACTGCCCCGGGGGAACCCGCAGCCCAACGCCCGCAGGATGCACAGCCCGTCCCTCAAACCAGCACCGCACGTCCCGGCCCTCGGCAGCATTTCCCCCACCACCGGAGGAGGAGGAGGAGGAGGAGGTGGCAGCTGCTCTCTCGGCCACGCAGGACACAACTGAAAACCAGCAAGGGAGGATGGAGGGAGGGAGGATGGAGGGAGGGAGGATGGAGGGAGGGAGGATGGAGGGAGGGAGGAGGGAGGGGGGAGGGAGGGGGGAGGGAGGGAGGATGGAGGGAGGATGGAGGGAGGATGGAGGGAGGAGTGCTGCCTTGCAGCTGCACAGGCAAATGGCCCAGCCGAAGAGACGATCGACCCTGTTTCATTGGGGTTTGGTAGGTTTGAAGAACCCAAACCCCTCCCAGCTGTGCCGAGAGCTGCACAGTTTCCCCAACCCGGCTGCTGGGACGTGACAGCCCGTGGGGCCCCACCACGTGGCACTCGCGGCCGTGGTGACAGGTCCTCCAGCACCCCTGGGCAGGGGAAGGCGCTTCGGGAATGCAGATAACAAGGGGGTGACTCTGAGTCACTGAAGAAACATCTCAGACATCTTCTTCTCCTCAGGCTGCTTCACTTCGGAGAGCCGGGGGGCGGCTGGGCGTGCAAGGAGGGGACGAGCCCCGCAGCCGAAACCCTCCTCGCCCAGCCAGCGCCGGCACGTATCCTGCACCCCAATCCCATCTGCTGCATGAGCAGTCAGTCACCTTTGCAAGTGCTGTGCAGAGCCCCTCCTCACGCTGTAACGAGCTCTCCAGGAACAGACTTTATGAGTCCTTTCTAAATCTCAGCTATAAAAATACACATGCAATGCATGGCTACCTGCAGCTACCTCCCACCAGCCGTACAGCGATGCTCTCTGGAGTCTCTCCATAAGCAATGACAGATACAAGAGCAGTGTAGGATGATGTCAAATATGCTTAAAATGTGTATGGATTACAACGCCATAAATATTTTAAGGGCTTGAGTGAATCTGTTGCTAACCCTGCACCAAGCTCCACTGGCCCTCTCAGCCCTTCCCTCGGCAGTGGATGCAATCCAGGCTAAAGCATCGTATTTTTACCCCGGTGCTTTCACCGTGTCTGGCTGACACTCTAAATAAAGGCCAGAATAATTGTAGCACTTAGAGAAGAATCGAGTGCATTCAAAGTAGTCTCTCTTGGCTTCCGTAGTTTATCAGATGATTTTATTTTCCCAAAGAAACCTAAAGCCAGCATGCCATAAGCACTCACCCTCTTCGTGCTCGCTCGGTGTAAGTGTTATTTCATGCCAGCTTGCTCACTTGGAAGAACACAACAGCAAAATGGCACCATATTTCCTTTGCCTGGCCACGGAGAAAATACCGGAACAGGGAACTGCACAGCGCCTTCAGCAACATCGGCACGCCAGTGCTACCAGCGCCCAGCGCACGGTGCGCCAGCACAAGTTTTCCCAGGAAGCTGTCACGGATCTTAAATAATCCCATCGTTTGCAGACAAGCTGCTATGGTCATCAGGGACAATTTGGGTCGATTCTGGCCAACGCTGAAGAGAAACTCATCCCTTTGGAACGGGCATGCTGGAGCATCCAACGGCGCAGGATTTGCAAATCCCGTACTCCAACAAGCCCAGAGCATCGCTCCTTGTGCCCCCCCTTGCTCAGGTCCCGCAGAGGTGGGGAGTTTGGTCCCAGCCTGCTGCCAGGAGAAGGAACATACGCCCACCCACCCCTGCCCTGCAGCTTTTACCCGGGTACGACCAGAGGGACATCTGGTTTGGCCAAAACAACCCTTGCCATGCGGTTATGTCGTGTCACAGCCCGTCCTGCTAAGGTCTGTGTGCATGAGAGACTGGCCAAAGGGAACCGGACCTTCTACAACCGTAGTGTAGGACGCTAAAAGAAATAAAGATGGTAGCCACAGGAATGAAAACCAGCCAACTCCACCAGCCCCAAGAATGCCACCAGCCAGCAGAGCCAGCACTTGGAAAACTGTGAGCAGAAATAAGAATAAAGACAGCCTTTTAAATCATCAACCCTTACATACTGTGTGCGCAACTGCCTCCCCACAACATACGGCAGCGTCACTAGTATCTACGTACCCAGCAAAAAGCATCTCGGTGCGTGCCTCCCAGCGAAGAGTAACCTTGCCTTGGCTGGCAACGAGGTACCCGCTACGGCAGGCGGGGAACCGGCAGGGAGGTGGCAAGGACGGCGCGATCGGTACGTGCAACGC
Organism: Grus americana; assembly: GCF_028858705.1. Lineage (NCBI taxonomy): Eukaryota > Metazoa > Chordata > Aves > Gruiformes > Gruidae > Grus > Grus americana. The sequence goes on along the minus strand of NC_072861.1, from coordinate 23,880,252 downwards.
CGCAAAACAAGGGAGCGCCGCAAACGCCCTTGGATGCACCAGTGCAATCACAAACTCCCCTTCCCGCTCCCTAATTTAACAGATTCAAGAGAATGCTTCAAATATGCATTTTATTTATTATCATGGTAGCACAAAAAATATCCAACTGTGGATACTGTTATAAAAGCATAAAGAAAAGGAGGCAGCAGCACTGGCAGCTGCCTGCGCTGCCTGCAGAATCCCACCACGCAGTATGGAGTAGGAGACCATTCCAGTAAGGCAGGCATGACAAAATTAATAAAAACGACTAATAGTAACTGACAGGCGGCCGTACTTCAGGCGCCACAGGCCCGACAGAAAAATCACGCGCTGCAGTACGCAGACCATCTCTGATGTGCTCTCCCGCCTGCCGCCTCTGTGCCCACCGCCAGCACGCTCAAACCTAGCAAGACCGCAGCGCAAAGCGTGCATCCCATCAGCGAAGCTCTCCCAGCACCTCGGCAGTTAGCGCTTTAGAGCTGCGCGTTTAGCTACTCCAAACCCAAGTGCAAGGGGGCTTATTTATTTACTTCCTTCCACGTTTACTTTTGCCCGCTTCATTCGTTACTGGAGCGCAAGCTGGATCCTTCCCCGCTTGCCCTAAGGATGCTGCTCATCAGCTGCGTCTCTGAAGGGGCCGTCAGCAGGATGCTGTGCCGGGATGCTCACCCTGAGCACCGCCACCAGACGTGCTGCCGCTGCTCCCTGCAAAAACACACCTGGATGTTTTTTACCTCTAGCGCTGAACTCCCGTCCGCCCCTGGCACAGCACCCGGGACAGGCGGTGCAGCCTTCAGCACCGCGGAGGTTTGCAGTCTCAAAGCAGAATGGCTTCCGCTGGGAAAAAAGCCCAACCGCGGCAGGACAAGGAACTTCAGGTAACAACTAATTTAAGGAAAGGTTTATCTGTGGTTCTGGTTAACCTGACTGCATTAAAGAAATGCTACTCCAGCACAACTGATTTGCCTCAATGGTGCTTTAAGCCCAGGCGACCTTTTCCAGCCGCTCAGAGGGCAAGGTCCCTCAGTCTGTGCGAGGCTCAGCGCTCCCCAGCCAGCACCACAGCCACCAGCCTGCAGGAGCCGAGCTCTTCATCCCCGCGGGCAGGGATACTCCCACGCCAGGCAGCAGCTCCGCACTTCGGCTTCCACGAGCAAGTGCCCCATTCAGATGAAACTGCGGGTTTTACAGATGAAAGAGGGAATAAAGAGGAGGGACAAGATCCCATCCATCAGCGGTCCCAATGCCCTGCGCTAGATGTGGGCACCCCAGGCACCCATCCGGGGTGAGGCCCACGGAGGAGCTCAGCCCCCTCCTCCCTCCATCGCCGGTGCCGAGGACCCGACCGATGCCGGGGGCCACGTTGGCAGGGACGTGAGGAGCCCCGCGGAGGAGTCCCCGCAGCCCAGCGGCTGGGACGAGGCTGGATCTGCGCTAACACCTCCTCGTTAGCGCTTCCAGGGGCTGGACGTGAAGTTCCAGCGCGATGTCCCCAAAGGGGCAGCGGGGACGAGGGCATCTCCCAGGCGATGGCAGTGTCCCCTGCTCACCATCACCCTGTTCCTCCGTTCCCATGGCAATCCCCGGCCCCGCCAGCTGCACCACGGCGTTGACTTTTCCTCTCTCTCCATAGAGATCCGTGGAACAAAGCAAAATCAAACAATTAGGCAGTGTCTGGGGGGGGTCAACGTGCAGTCACTCCTTTCAGGCTGATTTACGGTTTCCCAAGTCCCACGCAGAAGCCGACGCTGGAGCCATTCTCGGCTGCTTTTTACTCTCATCCCTGTCTCGTGGAAACGGCACAGAGCGCAGAACTGCAGCCCAGCTCAACTCACCCCCTAATCCTCACGTCTGTCCTACAGGCACCACAACCCCCGAGCCACGGCCAACGCCTCCGCCGAGCCCCCGGGGCCGGCCCCGAGGCCGTGCTGCTGGGGATGGCGAGGAACAAGCAGACAGAGAAACAGAGGGAATGGAAAATCCCGAGCTAACGGGGCTGGTTAGAAGAACAACCCATCGTTCCAGTTAAGGTCCAGCACTGGTGCTGGGTCCCGGAGGGACACACCAGCACCCTTGCACCCAGGGAAGCTTTTCGGCTGCTACACCTGAGCGATGGGAAAAACAGCCCGTTTTCTAGACCTGGGGCACAACATTCACATCCATCCTGGGGAATCTGAATTTTGACTCAGAACTGAAGTCAAGGAGAGCTCGATGAGCTGTAACCAAGAGTCACGGAAGGAAGACGGTGGCCTGGCAGAAGCAGCCGAGCCCTCCCCAGCCCAGGCAGCCATCGAACCTGCCAGCGACGCGAAGGACACCAAAGAGGGCTGCAGAAGACCAGGGCCACCAGCTGCCACTCAGCAGCTTCCTCGCCTTCCAGCGTGCCCTCCCCACCCGGGCTCCCCCAGCCCCCGCCGAAGCCCCCGCCGGGGGCTAATCCCACTGCCAGCTCCCGGCACCGGCTCTCCCAGCCCCCTGTGCCTGGGACGGGCACCGGCTCTGCTGGATGCGCCTGGCCCTGCTCGCGGCACCGTCCTTCCCGCACCCAAGGTGAGGGAATAATAACACAGCGGATTAGTCGCAGAGAATACATCTTCTCCCTGTTCGCTTCCCGGGGGTGAACGGAGAGCCAGAGGGATTTGGAAATTTCTGCCTTGAGTGCGCGAGGTTTAACCGCTCACGCTCTCCGTTACTAATGCACTCCCGTAGCAAAACACGCGTCCGCTCCCTCTTTGCCCAGCGATGCAGGAACCGTAACTGAGCTGCAGCTCGGCCGTGGTAAGCCTTCCTGCGGCGAGGCTTGGGGGGAACCAGCCCTGCCCCAGGACGGAGCCGTCCCTGCGCTCGTCCCTGCGCTGCCACCGATGCCAGCGGAGCTTCGGCACTGCCATCCCCTTCGCAGTTATCCCTTACGGGGACCTGCTCGCTGCTGCTGGGTTTTCTACTGCTTTGTACCCAAGAATGGATCACCTCCTCCTTAAAAACACTGCAGTGTCGGGCTCAGAACCGTATTTCTGGGGGTTTGCAGGTCTCAGGTTGGTTATGGAGGAGGAGCTGTGACCACAGCACTGGCGCTCGCTGCTCAACCCCTCCCGAGGTCCCGCACGCTGCAAAGGGCCGCAGGGCAGCGAGGGGGCACGATGGGAGCCGAGGGCTTCAGCCTCCTCGCCTGGTGCGAGACACGAAGGGTCGGGATGCGCCCTGCGCTGGGATGAGCAAAAAGCTCCACTGCAGGCTGCTCTGCTTCTCCTTCGCTTGCAACCCTGCAGTGCAAAGCAACGTCGACCCTGCACAGTGAAATCACCCTCGCTGCAAAAGCAACATCGACCCTGCACAGTGAAATCACCCTCGCTGCCCACAGCATTCACCCTGGCAAGCCCAGGAACCCGAGCACCGCGTCGGGCCAGCACCACGTCCCTCCTCATGCTCTCCCCGCACGCAGTGTCTCCTGACCGTGTCCTCAGAGAAACTGTGGTGGAACAAGGACGAGCTGTTAGCCCAGTTCTGCAGCTGAGGGAGGCTGCGGTGCAGGGAGGAGCCGTGGAGGACCCCGAGGCGCAGGGGCTGCGCTGCCGCTTCCCCGAGTGCGTCGTGTCCCCCCCCCACCCCGGCAGCCCCAGGACACTGGCAGGACATGACACGGATCATCAGCATCAGCTCACGGATGCGAAGATTAACCGTGTCCAAAAACTACATCTCTTTGGAAAAGCCCAGCAGGGCTGACTGAGAATTTCACACCGCCCGCAGAAGTTTAAAACCAAACCAGCCCAAAATGCCTGAGACATCGTTCCACGTTACACTCAAGGACATCCCTGCAACAAAATGCCACGTGTTAATGAAAAAGCCCTGTAGAAATAGGAACGCTCTCCGCTCGGTGGTACTGGGGGTCACTAAGGAAAGCCTTAACCTTATTTCTTTCCTCCGAGCCCCGTTGGTTGCATCTTTATTTAATTCTGGGGGGCTTTGTGGTAGCACTGACAGCGGGAAGCAACCCGTAAGGGCAGAGGGAAATCACTGTCATCGTTATTTAAGGTCCACAGACCTGGACCAGAAGACAGAAAAGTCGACTCTAGGTCAGGAGAAGAACCGTAATACTGAGGAACAGCCCGGGAACACAGGGATTTAGGTTGGGGAGAGCCGCCTTCCGAGCGAGGTCCGACAGTGCCGCTGCAAGGGAGGAGCCGGGCTTGGTTCAGACAGCAGTGCCGGCGGCGCGGGGCGATGGGCGTCCCTGTACGGATGGAGGAGGACGGGCTGGCACGGCGGGGACACACACCAACATCCATTGCTCCCCTGTGGCCCCGATCCTGCTCCAACCCCATCCCTCTCCTCCGCCGCCGTGCTCTCCGTCGCCCTCACCATGCCTCCTGTCCACCGCCCGCGGCCCCGGGAGCTCCGGGGTTCCAGACCCCAAAGACATTCTGTTGTCATTACCCGTTTCCTTTGGAAAGCCATGGCTGTTTGCAGGCCAGAAATATTAGTCAGCATGCTATACGGTGCAACGCTAATGAGAATTAAATCGATTCATGAAAAGTACCTGCTCAGCATGTTTCTTATCTATTTTTCAAATATAACTATATTGGATTCTGGCTTTTTTTTTTTTTTTTTCCCAGTTCCAATACACTGTCCATTCTCTAAGTTAAGCGTATAGATAACATATAGTTACAATCACTATAAACTACCTAATCTATATATTCCTAAAGTCTCTCTCTAGCTCCAGAATGGCTTAATCAATTTTTGTAATTTTTTTTTCTTAAAGAAGAATTTCATATAGGCAGCTAGATGGGTATTTCCTTTGGGATCCAAGCTTATGTGCCAAGCTAAAAGCCAATACGATCTGAAATAGCCTTGCTATAAACCCCTGAAAAATAGAAAAACCTCATCGATAGGACAGCTATGCCACTATAATTAAAGTCTTTGGTAGCAGACGTTGTGCAGCCAAAACATTCTATTTCCAGCTGCAGCATTGATCAAATTTTGACATTCCACATTAACTAGCTGAGGTCTTTCTGGCCTCGCAAAGCACGACGCCACAAAGCTTTTTGTTAATTATCGTTTATAAAAATGCCTCGTGTATCCGGCGAGACACCGGTACCCGGCGAGCACCGGCCCACCTTATTTCACTCCTTCCTGCAGCATCCCAACCCAGCCTACGACTCTTCTCCACGCTCAGGAGTCCAGCGCTTACGTTCCTTACCGCCGGGTGTGAAAGACTAACGCGCGTGCCAACCTCGCCTTCCCAGCGGGACGCTCAGCCAGCGCAGAGAACCGGCTCTCCCAGGGAAAGAAAATGGGTCTCAGCCTAACGCCCAGCTCCGGCGAGACCGCAACGTGGCCGGGAGCGGAGGGAGGCTCCCAGCTCAGAAATCTAAAGAAAATATGTTAAAATGACTATGTTAAAATTATTAGGGTGCAGCCGGCCCACAGCTCTGCAATGCTCGCGCCTCTTTGGGAGGGATTTCCTAACCTTTGCACTCGCACAACGCGACGTCCGTCCTGCAGACCCAGCCAGGTTTTCCAGCCCGTTCCCTCGCCTGCAGAAGAGCCGTTTCCATTTACACCAGCATTACCACGACTTTCCCGGGCAGGACCAAAGACTGAATGACTTGGGAGAACAGACCCCCCAGTTCCCGTAGGGAGAACCGGGGGCACCCACTAATGGAAGGACAGAGTTGACCCTCGGAGCAGCTAAAAGATCCCGTGGCTTGAAATACGGCCCCGCTTTACAAGCTGATTATGTAAAAATGGCACCGTCTTGCTCAGCAGCGCAGCTCCTGATGTCTATCTGGAGAGACAGCTGCTGGCTTTATTGAGTAAAATAAGATTTTACTGTATTTCACCCCTGCTGTCCCTACAGATAACGAGCCAGAGGAAGCACGATGGCATCTTGCATTTTGCGTGTGCGTAGCATAAACTGCATTCCTCACGAAATTTCAGCTGCCAAGTCACTTCTGCAAATGAAGACAATGGTTACCGGTGAAGGTAATCTACACGGACGGTAATTGCCCAAGTGCAATTAAGGGCAAAGGACAGTCTGTATCTTTAAAACGATGATGCAGGAGGAACAAAGCACCCAGCTGCTCCGCAGGATCGCACCAGTTCAGCCCACCGGCAGTCACAAAAATCCTGGTTTTGCTTAGAAAAAAAAGAGCCGTTCTCCCCTGGCAGTCTGAAGCACAGTTCACCCAACTTCCCCCCCGCGCTGGCCCCTCTCAGAAGAACTCAGACTCTAAGGACCAGGCACTTTTTGCAGGTATTCAGTTCAGTCTTGGCCGTAATTACACGACAGACACAACAACCCCTGTGCCAGACGCAGGAAAACTCCCTGGCCAGCCCCAGATCCTCCAGGTCACCTCAGAAACAACCATATCCTGGTACAACTCACCCAGTAAATTCCTGGAAATCCAGACCATCCCAAAAGCCTGCGCCACAGAGCAACGAACGGGACAGAACGATTGCACGTGCCTGTCACGTATCCACCCGTCCCCGACTCCAGACCTCACCGCTCTCCCTCTCGTTTCCGAACGGTACCGAATGCAAAAGGCAGCGGCCGCTCTGCTCTCTGGAAACGAAAGCCCCGTAACGGATATTTAATAGCTGCCTTCAGCTGCATGAACCCCTTGTGTCAATGCCCAAAATGTACGAAATAAAAGACAGGCTTGTTTGAACAGGAGGCGGGTGGTGGCAGTGGGGGGGGGGGGACAGGCAGAATTTGAGTGTGAAGCTTAAAAATATGTTTTCATTTGAGAGGGTGAGGCAGGCAGGTGCCTGCCAGCCCGGGGAGGGTTTATGGGCAGCGATTTCACGCACACACAAACCCCGGAACGGGGAGGACGGAGGAGAAGAACCATCTCCCAACCAGCCGGGGCGGCCACTGCCCCGACCCCGCTGCCCGCACAGATGGATGCAGAAATCTGGAAAGAAAGGCGCTTCCGAACTCCTCCATTCCAGAGAGGAAGCAGCTGATCTTTGGGATTTGCCTCCCGTCCCGTGGCTGCCCGCTCCCCCGCGCTTCTGCCCCCGCCACCCTCCACACCCCGAACAAACCCCTCTGGGGTGGCGTATTTCATGAGATTGTAGTTCTATTTTTTTTTTTAATGAGCAAAATATTGTAAACATAGACAGAACTGTCTAATACCCACATTTTTATTTTCTAGAAACACCAGTACTTTGCACCCTGCCAGAGCACGGCTCAGCAAACCGGCGGGGGCACGCGTAGCCGGGGATCTTCACTCTGCCATTGCAACCCGCTCGCCGCAGCATAACAACAAAAACCCCTCGTGCCCGTGAGTCCCAGCAAACGCGCTTCCGCGTGGGGCCAGCTCGCGCGTCCCTCCCTGCCCCACGGTGTCTGGACGCTGCCCTTCGCGCTCCTCTTCCTCACCGTGCAAAGACGCCCCGGCAGCCGCGGGCCCGTGCAGGGGGTGACTCGCACCTTGTTCCGCGCGGCTCCATCCTCCGCAAGGCTGCTCTCGCCACCGTGCCCGCGGCCCTGGCGAAGGCAGGGCGGTTACTGCAGGAGGTTCGGCTCGAGGCATCGCCCAGCCTGCAGCAACGCCGTCACCTCTGCCCACGGGCTTCAGAATTGGTTAGACAGACCATCACCTCCGAAAGCAAAACCTGGCTTGTGTTTCACGCTCAGAACATACCCCTGGGTTTCTGTATAGCTGCAGGTGACCGTATCAGCCCTAATTCTGACATCCTCACTTGTGCGCACGGGGTCTTCTGACTTCTTCAGACCTTTCTGAAAACTCGCCCCATCTCTTCCACATCTCCCGCTTTGTCCCGGTGCTCAGAGCAAAGCAAGCTTCGCTTCAGCCCGGCTTCCACCAGCCGTGTGCTCTGCAGCCCTGGCTGGGTCTGTAGCTGGTTATCCAGTTCGGTAAGGGACGTAGTAAGACCAGACCGCACCGGCTGACAGCGCCTCGTGCAAGGTTAGGGTTGGTTAAGGTGTTGCCGTGTTTAGGTGAAAGCCCCAATAAGTGTTCCAAGTATTGATTCCTTTCTGTCGTGACCGAAGACGGAGGGTTTGCCTTTCTCCTGGGCCCTGGCAGAAGCTGGCAGAGCTCTGCTGACACGGTGAGGGACCACAAGCAAAAATGGCTGCTGGGATGAGGAAGGTGCCATATAAATTTGAGTAGATTTTAGAAAGTCACCTGTCAGCTGTAACTCGTTGGGAACACAAGGGGGGAACTCACAAGAGGTGGCACACGAAGAAACAAATTACAATATATTTTCCCAAGTTCTGGAGCTGCTAAGAGGCTGGTAGGAACAACCACCAAAATTAAATAACTAACTACAAATCCTGCCTCGTGAGGGGATTCAGCCCCATCCTTTCGAACCTCCCCCCAGCCCTGGCAGGACAAACCCAGGCCCACGTATACGCACACGTTCTGCACCAGCCAGAACCCGCTCCCCATCTCCTTCTTGCCACGCAAGAGCCCCAGTCTCTGCAGACACTCGCTGTGGATTCGCCAGCCTTGCAGGCAATTCCAGATCATCAATATGAAATTGCTGTCGTACTGCTGCGATAATTTGGAAAAATTTCAAAGAAAAGAATTTGACCTGAAACCTCCTTATTTGCAGAAGCAGCTCCAAAGCTTTCTGTAACCAAACAATAATTGGGTTTTTTGACCACAAACAAGTGGCTGATGACAGAAGCACCGTTCGGTTCTCTCTGCAACAGCACCAGCGTCTGACCCCTGCACTAACGAGGTATTGTCTATTCTTGACAAAACTGATAGCGAATAAAATATAGCACTCCTCCTCGCATGGCAAATCCCTGCTCGCCCCAGAACGCGCTGTCATTTCTAACGAGTGACGGCAGTGCCACGCTTCCTCTGCCATTTGGAAGCCAGGAGGGCGGCGATTCCGGGGGTTTGCTTTGCAACGCCAGCCCCGCTCAGACACAGCCGCCCCGCGCGAGGCAGAGGGGCCGCTCTGGCGGATTCCCACCAGTCCTGCACAGCCTGTGCTCACCACGGCGTACGTGACACTCCTGCAGGTCCCACGGGAGGCTGAAGGGTTGAGCGGCAAACTCTGCTTAGGGCAGGTTTTACCCCAGGGTTTGGGTTTCCCACTGGCAAACTCCCACCTCTCAGATAAGCACACGGCATCCTCGAACGCGTAGGGCCAGGTGCCTGTCGGCTATCGACTATCTCCCCCGCCACGCCAACAGGGCCTCCACCTCCCGTCGGCACCCGAACTCACCCAACGCTGCGCAGGAGGGGCCATCCTCAGCGCCCCATCCGTGCTTGGGAACCCACCTTCACGCACGGTGCTACGCACCCCGGGGAGGACACCCGTCCCTACGCGAGCTGCGGACGCTTCCACCAACTGATGGCATCTCCATCAGGACCCTGCCCTGCTACCGCTGCCGACACCTCAGTGAGGGTCCTACTCGCTGCACAGCCTTTGCCCATCTTTGTGCACGGCTTCCAGGAGAAACCAATCTGCGAGGCTTCGGCTAGAGAACTGCCGGGCGCACAACGGAGAGGGATCACAGACACTTTGTGGGCCTCTAGTCTTGCAAACCACGGCATCCTGCAAATTTCCATGGAAGGAGATGGCTTTGCTGGACCGTGGCCACAGACGTCATTCCCATATACACGATCACTTTAAGCTCCTGACGAATGAGTCAAAAATTAAAAATAAGTGGGCTGCTCAAGGCACTTCTACTATTCCCCAGACACCTTAAAAAAGGCCTCCTACTGTGCATTACCTAATTTTTACATGACAGAAGCAGCAAATTTCTTCTTTCATGATGCTATTGTACATGTCTTTCAACAACGGTCTTACCGTATGCGTGTGTGTGTGCGCATATCTGTGTGTCCGTGCGTGCACATCTATATTTGCCTTCAACACCTTATACAGGAAAGCGATAACCAAAGGCGTTCTTTCAGGAGCCTGGCTCCTAAGAGGGGGGTAGCTGGCAGTTTCACAGCAGGTGACATTGTAAAACAGGTAGGAAAAGTTAACAGAAAACAGCCATTTCAGCCGGTGAAGAAATAGCAGCACTAGAAATATTTCCAACGGGTCTCCATAACAACTTGCGGTTCTGCCTCCCATTAAAATGCAAGTAAATGTGTCACTAGTTTTTCAGTGGACATTTAGGGGATGTTTTCCTCAGCTGCCTTCTGTATCCTTTGTATTTAAAATTATGTACTTGGAAATGAATTTAAAAGGTCAAAGGAGATGCAGGGCATGAAACTCTCAGCTTTGACTGTCACTTTGTCTTCAAAGTTACCGTGCATCTCAGGCAGTTTCCTTCCGAGCCCACGACCAGATGTACAGAAATGTCGAGCAGGGAACGAAGGATGTGCCCTGCTGAGATTTACCTGAGTGAGAACGACAGGTTTCGGTTACAAATACATTTCCAATGCTATAAATAAAAACACGCCTTTGAATAGAGCCGACAGCAAACCGGCCAGAGGTATTGCTTTCGCCAGGCCGGGAGGGGTGCGATCCTGCACCCGCTGCAGCCCAGAGATTGCGCCGATGGACTTCTCGAGGGCCAGGACTTCTCCTCGCTGCCACCAACGCACCGGCGGGGCCGCAATGGCTTTGCCGGCACCTCGCTGGTGCTGGACCACGAGACCAGGGGATGCTCAGAGACCGGCAGCCTTGGACCCAAAGTCCGCCTTACTCCACGTTTCTGACCGCAGGCTTTGCGCCCCGGGTTCAGGCTGCGGGAGGGAGGGGAAGGCTCCGGGAGCAGACGTAAACTTCTCGGCACGAAGCCTCGTGGTTTCCAACGCTCTCGGCAGCGGGGAGCAACCTCCGGTGCAGAACGCATCACCTGTGCTCAGGACGTCAGACAAGAGACCCCACTGCGTAAGCAGCGGTCTGCAAACCTATTTCCCAGCAAAAGCAACTGGAAACTCTCAGAAGATAAAAAGATAATGAACAAATAACCTTCACAGTAGCCAGCGCTGCAAAAACCCAAGGTTCCCCTTTGTGTTGACTGCCTGTTATTAATGATCCTGTCAGGTCTCCTAATGAACTTTGTGCTTCATGTGGAAAACGTGGGGTTTGTCCAAGAGCATGGGCAAGAGCTCGTTTTCACTTATTTCCAATCTTACGTAAGGAAGTTCTTACATTCAGAATCTAAGAAACCACATTTTTATATTTATTTTCTCACATCTCCACGTTCTCGTAGTACTACTGAGGTTTGAAACAAAACACCGCTGTCTCTTCAGGAAAATGCTTGATGCATCGAGCAATGGCAAATCATTAATTATTTCAAGCCTTTTATACCACCACTGACACCACAGTGAAGAATTTAAAACATTTCCTCAGACAAGCAGCTCAGTCACAGCAAAACCACAGCACAAGAGCATCGCTTCGTTTGTTCAAAGCTTGCTTTATTCTGACAACGGCTGCAAGGCTGCCTGGCTGGCAAACTGCTGCGCGGTTGTTCAGAGACACGGAGCACAAGGTGGCAAATATAAATTAACTATACTGCTCGACCAGACCCTTGCCATGGGGGAACAAAAAGCCCTTGGGAACGGCTGCCCCCCTCTGCCAGCCATTCCGGTCCCCAGGGACGTGTCTGGGGACAGTGACACCCACGGGACCAGGGTCCCCAGCACCCGAGGCCAGCAAGGGACGGAACATCGACGGGCATCGCTGCGTTCTCACACCTGATGGTGCCCGCGCTGCAAACTACCGCCTGTATTGCTTTTTAAAGGTGCCTCCATGGCATGCCATATTATTAAAATATAAGCTTTTCTGAGTCAGGCAAGCCCAACATCTTCATGTTCCGGCAGCTGCTGGGAGCCCCCGAGTCCTGGCAAGCGGCTGAGACCCGCAGCCCTGCTCGCCGGCAGACACAGACCGTCCCCAGAGCCCAGCAGAGAGGGACGCTGGGACAGTGTCCTCCCCAAAACAGCAAACTACTGGAATATGCAAAAAAAACCCAACAACAAAACCATTTACGGAGGTCCTGACCCAGCTGCCCCCGAACGACAGCACACGCTCCCTCTGCCTGCAGCAGCTCTGTCCCCCCAACACTGTCCCCAAACCCGCCGGGGCCAGGGGACCCGGGACGAGCTCTCCAGGCTCCTCTGCCTGCTCAGATGGGCTGTTCGGGAGTGGAAATTAGGGCAAAAGAGAGGAAGGATTCAGCCAAGCTCAGACAATGAACCGCTCGTTCGACATGGGAATATTACCAAAGTACACTTCAGATAACCAAATAAAAAAGGCTTTATTTAGAAACGGAATATTCAGGTACTACCTAGCAGCACCAAACCCCTGCTCACATGCCTTTATCAAGCGTGCCAGAGGTTAATTTTCTGACAGGTTTAACCAGTGCCATTATCTGAAACCTAAATAAGACCTCTTAAAATCAGCTCTGCCTCCGAGAGCTTCTTTCTCTTCCCCAGCAATGGAGAAGCCAGACGACACATCAGACGGGTCAGGGGGTCTAAAGCCCCTCCACGTCCCCAGGGCGAGCGGCACAAACACACAGCTACAGCAGCAAAAACACTCATCCCAAACTTCCAGCGAGCAGCTTCGCTCCCAAATGTGCGCCGTGATTAACAGCACTGCCTATGAAAATGATGACTTATGCTTTGGACAGTTTCTCCATATTTAAGTAAAAATAGAAATACATAAATTAGAAACAACAGGCGTAGAAACAGCCTGGGTGAGGAAACACTATGGATCTCAGCAAGACGTGAAATATCTGCACTCGTGAGGGAATGACCTTCAAAACTCATTCACCGCTCGCAGCCTGGATGGTGATGGTTTTTCTCACTTGCGAGACATTATATATTCCTACTATGTACGCTTTAATTTTGCATGGACTATAAATACTTGGCTCATAAAGTAGCATGAAAGCAACAGAAAACAAATATTTCAGTGGGGTAACCTTGATTGTGAGGGTAATACAAGCTAATTCTTTATGCCTTAGGTCGTGCATACTAAACACCAGGATCTACTATTTACTATGCTGAACATAAAAAGCCACTGAAATAGGTGATCAAGTATTATTTTCTCTTAAAAAAAAAAAAAGGACACGCAAAATGACGACACCTTGTTAAATTATCTTAAGGACAGAAAATCCAGATTTTTCTCAACTGCATTGCCTACACTTTGTCTCCCAAACTACAGTTTTCCATTTAATTTGTATCAAAAACAACCTCTGAGAGACAAATTAGTTTTGCTTATGCAAAATAAACTGGGTTGCCGTTATAGTTGTTTACTGGGTCACACTTTACAACCAGGTGGGGGAGGTGAGGAAGGAAGGAGCATTAGCATTCTTCAGCCGGTTTTTTGCACAAAACACGGTATTTATCTATTTTGGACTACTTAAGCAAAAAATGACGGTGCCTCCCCTAGCCTGCAGCATTCCTCGGTAACCATTATCACTTAGCGCATGTTTCTGCCTGTAAATGAAGAGATGCTCCCTCTTCCTCGGAGTTGCAGGACAGCGAGGACTGGGGGGACCCGGCGAAGGCTGGGAGGTGGGAGTCGTTGCTATTTACATGTTGAGTCACCTTTACTCAAAACTCTGCCCTGAATTTTCCATTGCCTACGGACTGGGCTGAAGCCAGCTGATACCAGCAGGAATAGTTGCAAGCGCTATAGCGTCCAGGTTTTCGGCGAGCTGCCTTGCAGGGATGATGATAATTGCAGGGATGATGATAATTGCAGGAACGAAGAGCAGGAGCAGCCGGACCGGGGATGCTCCCCGCCGCCCGCCACTCACACGGTCCCGTTACCTAACTAGTTGCAGCGGAGAGGGGAGCGTGGTTGCTAGTTTTTAGAAATACGACATCCCACGGTCCCTGCGCGCTGAGCGATGGCCCCGCGCAGCCCGGGCAGCAACCGGGCGGGGGGGGACGGACCCGGGTCCCGGTCCGGTCCTGGTCCCGGTCCTGCCCGGCACAGGGGGCGCGGGCAGCGGGAAATGCGCACCCCGTCCCCGCCGCTCCGGACTATTACAAAACCAAACCCCTCATTGGGGCAGAGCTGGGCGCTAATGAGGGAGGCAGAGCGGGGGGGGGCACCCCGGGATGCGGCGGAGGCCGGGGGGAGCCCATCCCTGCCCAGCAGCACCCCCGGCACTTTACTTTGCACCCAAGTCCTCCCCGCCATGCGCGGAGCCTCCGCGGCCGGCAGAGAAGGGCGAGCACCGCCTGGCTCCGCGGGGCACGGCCGAGGCTCTCCCCGGCCCCGGGGTGGCCGTACCGGGCTGCCCCTGCCTCGCTCCGGGGGCTGCGGGCACCGCGCCGGGTGACGGCGGGCGGCTCTCCGCGTTATCCCCGCACGCCTCCGCGGCGAGGGGGGGGACGACACTCGCAGGTGGGGGGGGCTCTGCCCCGGGGCTCCTCGCCGCCGGCAGCCGCGGCCCGTCTCCCGCAGCGATACTCCGGTCCCCTCCCGAGAGCCGGGGGGCCGCGGGAGCCTCCCCCCACCCCCCCGGTCCGCCTTTGTTCGCGGCGGCGGGGCAGGACCGGGCCGCCCCCGCCGCTCCGCTCCTTTTGTCCGCCGGCTCCGGGCGGCAGCGCGACCCCTGCGCGGGGCTGTGCCGGCCCCCCCCGAGCCCCGCGGGACGCTGACCTGGATGGTGCAGGTGTACTCGCTGTCGTCCAGCAGCCGCACGGTGCAGTTGTACTCGCGGTCCAGGTTCCTGCTGCTGCCACTCATCCACCTGCTCAGCATCTTCCCGAGCCGGGCGGCGGGGCGCGGCGGGGCGCGGAGCGAGCGCGGAGCGGCGGGCGCTGCCGGCGGAGCCTCCGTTCACATCCCCGCTGCCAGCGCGGCGAGGCGCGGTACGGTACGGTACGGCACGGCACGGCACGGCACGGCACGGCGGGCGCGCCCCCCCGCCCGGCTCGGCTCGGCCCGGCCCTGTCCCCGCTGCGGGCCGAGCGGAGCGGCGCGGAGCGGCGCGGAACGGAGCGCAGTGCCCGTGCCCGGGCCGCGGCGCTCGGCGGGCGGGGTGGAGGCCGGCCCGGGGGGGCGCCCGCCGCCGGCTGCGGGGGCCAATCTCGGCGCCGCGGCGGTGACGGGCTCCGCCGCAAACCAATGCGGCAGGGGCGGCGCGGATCCACCGCCTCCGCTGGGCAGCCCCGCGCGGGAGGGGGCTCCGCGGGCGCGGAGGGGCGGGGAGGGGGGGGGGAGCTGCGTGCGCGGCGCTGCACGGGCCGGCGGGAGGGGGCGGCGGGGTGCGGGGCCCCCCGGGGACAGCGGGGCACGCTGCGAGCTGCGGGGTTCTGCTGCAGGTGTCCTCAGCCCCTGCCCGCAACTTCTGCCCGCGGGGGTGGCCCCGCTCCCCGCAGCGTGACGCCCCCCGAGGGGCTGCCCCGCACCCGGGGGGGGGGGGTTGGCGGGGCAGGGAGGGGGAGGGCAGCCCCCCCAGTCTGCGGGGGCAGCCGGCGCTGAGAGCGCTGCGGGTGTGCTGAGCCTGGCGTGTCGCAAGCGATGCTGAGCGGGGTCGGGTGCGTGCGGCCGGGGGTGTCCTCACCCTGGACCTCCTGAGCAGAGAGACGGGGAGCTCCATCCCCGTCCCGTGAAAGAGGAGGCCGCGTCCCAGGGGACGGCAGGTGAACAAGCGCGACCCTCAGGCCTGCAAGTCACCGCCGAAGCACCGGCCTGCACCCGGCTCTCTCCCCAGAGACAGATTCGGGTTAATAGGATGGTATTCCAACAGCGGGGTCAGCTCTCACAGCCCTTTGAGCAGAGCGGTACGCCCGCCCAAATGCTGAGGTAGTCCCCAGGGCACGAGCGTCTCTCTTAGTGTTCATTCGCTCTGGAAGGAAACTTTTAAATCTCTGGTTATTAGACAAAATGGACTCTAAAAGTGATAGTGTTGCTCAGATGCGGTTGGTGCTGCAGTTGGTGCTACGCTGGAGGAGTGAAATACCTGGCGGCAGTGTCAGCAGCGAGCAGGGATGGGAGCCCGGCCGGCAGCGCTGCAGATCTCTGCCTCCCGGCCTGGCCATTCCCCATCTGGGTGTCACGCTCTGTCCACGGCCATCCCCACATAGAGGGGGGATGAACCCCCAGCGAGGGGTTCAGCATCGCTCCCACCACCCCCCTGGCTCTGCACACGCTGAGAAATGCTCGAACCAAACAGGCCGCAGTGAGGGTCTGTGTTAAGCTGCCTCTGGTCTATCCCACTGCACCACGGGCCCTGTCCCTGCTGCACCTTCCTGCCCCGGCTCACCTTTGCCTGGAGACACGTTCATCCCCTCCAGCTGCGTTTGCAGGCTGCAGTGCAGCTCCCGCCCTCCCTCCATGAGCCCCAGCCCTAGACTCCAACTGTGAGGCTGTCCAACTGGTCCCTGTATTATCTCTGCTCCAACTTTGCACATTCCCCACCTTCCCAGCCGGAAAGATGGTTTACAAAGCCACGCTCCTCGCCTTTCCCCCGGCAGCGCAGGCTCCCTTCCCGCCAACCCTTCCAGACCTCTCCCGGCTGCAGGCTGGGACCGCAACGCCCAGCTGAGCTCGAAAGGAGAACTGCTCCAAGGCACCGGTGGCTCTCCGAGCTCTCGTATCCCTGACGCACCGTCCTCACTGTGGGAAGCCCGCACTCCACGCGTGGGGCTGGGCCCCCGGTGATTTTCTTTAGGGCCACCAGTTCAGGAGTTGTCCCCGTGCCGAGTAACGAGATGAGTCTTTCCCAGCCAGCCTCCCAGTCCCCAGCCAGGCTGCGCACATCCCTGCACGGCTGTGCTGGTGGAGGGACCACAGAGGAGGGCCAGGCTCTGTGATCTTAGTGTCCAACAGGCAATTAAACTAAACATCCAATTAATGTAAGTGACGGAGTGGGAAGGAGATGTTGCAGGCAGTGGTGCTGCAGCAGTGAGACGCGGACAGTGGGCAATATCCTGAAGATGACATTATTCTGCTGGAAAACATGATGGCAAACCCAGAGGCTGGGCCTGGGGGGGTGTCTGTCGGGAGAGTGAATTCTGCAGCTCCCCGGGAAGCTGGGTTGTGCCCGGCACGTTGTTAGGAGGCGTGATGCGGAGCCCAGAACAACAACGGCGCTTTTCACAAAGAATGGGACTCGCTCCTGAACCATCTGGGCACTTTTACAAAGATGCTTGTATTCGCTAAAGTAGCTGCTACTTTGTCATGTATCCCACTCTGCATAAATTGTTCATCTGCCTCAGAGCTCCCCTTCTGAACCAGCTGAACTGTTAATGAAGAATGGGATCCTCAGCATTAGCAGGTGCTGCTTTCATCAAGAACAGAAGCTTCTGAGCCAGCTGAGCGGCTTAATGAAGAAAGCATTCATGCCACGGCAGCCACGGCTTTGTCGGGGAGCCTCTCACCCATGCCACGGCTCGGCTATTAACTTTGTTCCTCGACCAAGTGAACAGTTTTGCTGAGGTTCCAGTTTTTGACAGAGAAACGGCGGGGTTTTTTTAAAGCCTCTGGCTGAGGCAATGCAGGAGCCCCTTGGCCGAGTTCATCCCCCTCCGCTGCCTCAGACTCGTCCTCAGAACAGGGAACGTTGCTGGAGCCAGACATCTGAGGGCAGCTCTACGCTTCTCTCTCAAACTACCTGAAAGGGTTTCCACCGAGCCTATCAAAGGCTGGGAGATGCCTTTATAAAAATGCTCTCTGTTCTCCAGCTTTGATCGACGAGAATGCAGTTTTGATGAGTAATATCTTTTTTTTTCTTTTTAATAATTAACACAGTAAATCCTACAAATTCTCTATATTTGGATTCTATGTTACTTGCCGTTTTGAACTCAAATATCCAAAATGCAGCTTTCCAACTGTGTGTTTAAAGTGAATTCTTAGATGCGTTGCTTGTTTTCCACTAGGTTACACTTCACTAAGAGGTTGTGTCCCCAAACCCTGGGAGGACACAACGGGGCTGCCTGCTGCTCAGAGGAGCAGAACGCTCCCCACAAGCGCAGCGTGAGCCCCCGTCCCGAGGACGGCACTTGCGTTACAAACCGTTGCAGAGCACCCAGCATGCAGCGGGACGAGCGTTTGCAGAGCCGTGCCCGAGAAACCGTGCCGAGGTGCGGTCAGGACGCTCTTTGCCTCTGCTGCGGGGCAGAAACTGGGCTCCGGCGGGTTCGTGCTGCGGACCAAGGCTGCACCAGCAGCCCCGTCCCGTCCCGCCCTGCTCGGCAGCCCCGCTCCGGCTCCGAGCTTTGCCAGGCTGCCTCGGGCTCGAACCGCCATGGTCAGGCCTAAGTATCTCTGATGTATTTCAGAGTATGAACAGCCAATTACGTGTCTTACTTTGCATTTATTTGGTGCAAAAATAGATGGTGCATTGACAAAGTTAATGCTGGTGTGTTCAGGGGATGTCTGGAAAGTACTCAGTTGTCTGAATATTTAATGTTAACAGAAGCGAAGATGCAATAACTGCCTTAAATTCCAAAGTGATGCATTGCTCTTTACCTATCATCTCGGGTATTTCAGGAGAAAATGTCGCTCATTATCTATTTATCGTCCATAATCCATATATTTATCAGCCATTATGATTTATCACCCGCACCTAGCTGTAGCTTTGAGAGCGGATGCAGTTGTACGGGAGGCGCGCAGAACAAAACCCGGGTGTTTCCCGAGGTCGGGCCGGCAGCAGAGCGCTGCTGCTGGGGGATGCCCGAGCGCTCCGGGATTTGGCTCCATTTAACCAGCAGCCGCACTCTGACTTGGCACAGCGATAAAGGATGACTGTTCATCTTTAAATTATGCTAATGTTTGTAAGTAATAACTACTTACTGTGCTCAAGATGACCAAAATACGGACCTCTGCTTTAACTGGCATTTCTTGTTTAACTGCAGCCTGTTCTGTTTAGGTACTTTCTGCATTTTCTTCATCCGGAGCCAGGAAACGAGGCTGTCAGCTTTGCTTTGCTTTTCAGCAGGTGCCTGAATCTGAAATTATATAAAAGCAACGGTTCTTACCGTCTGAGCTCCACACGAGCCCAGCGCCATCCAGATGAGATGTCAAAACGTGGCCCAGCTCACGGGGTCTGCCCCTAATTTAAATGGTCAACAGTACCGTCAGCGTTATCATCGGAATTCCAAATCAGCTTGAACTCAGAGTCCCTCCCCTGCTCTCCCAGGCTATCTGCAGCGCGAAGCGGGCATCGATTCACCAGTTCATGCTTGCTCTCAGTTTTCTGTACGCTGAGAAGAGATGGAAACCAAAGACCAAATTCTCTGTTAATCCCTTAATTACTTTTTGTTGATGAAAAGTTGTGGGAAAGAAGACGTAACCTCTTCTCGACAGAGTCTCACCTAGCTATTGCAACAGCCCACTGCGTATCTGAGTTCCTTTACATTTACCTGGTCTGAATTCAGAATAAATGCTTGTATATTCTTCATACGGTGTTTTTCTACAATAATGAATAATTATAAACACTATGGTAACCGACGAGGGCCCCATCGCTGGCTTTCGGCCAGTATTTCAGAATTGCACTCTGGTTACAGACGGGAGATTTTTCCAGGGGATGCAGAGGAGGGAACGTTCCACCATCAGTTCATCTTTGCGGAGTGTGGAAGCCCTTTAGCGAGTGTTTGCACATCTTTCATCCTCAGCTGAGCACGAATGGCCATGGGAAACATTTGGACGAGCAACTGAGTTACCTCCTCCAGCAAAATTCGGTCAATAAGTTCTAGTTACTTAGGCTTAGGCGATGTCCCTTGGACACATCTCATGCAGCGGTGGCTGCCTGGGGAGCAGACGTGCTGTACCAACAAGAAACCCCCCAAGTCTTATTTTTCCCATGATTTCGCCCAGCACAGGGGGGGAGAAGGATGACATGTCCCACACGTATTTGTATGTGCACCTTCGGTCCCACGATTATTTCTACGTGTCCTGATACTCCTTCTAGCTGCACCATCTGATAGAAGGTGCTGCTGTTCTCCGAAGTGGCTTCATGTGCCCCAAGGAACCATCACCTCCCACCACACTCCTGGAGGGTGTTTCATGCTGAGCTGAAGAGAAAAGAAGGAGGTAAAGGAAGGTGAGGAAAGGAGGAGACTCAGAATGAGAGAATGGGAAGAAAAGGGGATGAGGGAGGAGAGAAGGGCGGCGAGGGTGGAAGTCAGCTGTAAGAGGGCCAGGAGGGAAAGAAGGGGCTGGAACTGTCCCAGCAACCGCCCCGCGTGTACCCATGGGGGAACAGGCTGTAACATCCAGCTTCCTGACTCCCAGGCATTTCAAATTTTAACCATAATTTGCAATTATAACCAGAGGTTAAAATTTCAGCCTGTTAGGAGGAGGTGGGAACCTGCAGGGCGATGCACATTAATTACTGCTGACATACAGGGACAGGCTCATTAGACAGAGGTCTCCTTCAGTTCTAGCACACAATTTTTGGCTCGAGGCAGGTATTTCGGGGAGTAATTACAGAGCCTGTGCTGCTAGGGGGGTCACACCAGTCGGCCACATAGACCTTTTCACTCCTCCCTGAGCTGCAGGGCTGCAGAGCAGCTCTGGGCCGGGGAAGGGGTGGGACGAGCCTGGCCAGGAGCAGTGGCGAGGCTCAGCCCTCCTCTCTGCAGCCCCACGTACGCGGGGGGTTCAGCGTGGGTCCTCACTGCAGGTCACCTGTGGCAATGACGATGGAGAAAGAAGGGGAGGGGGGTCCTGTGCTCAGGGACCACCGTCCTGGGTACAGTCCAGGGAAAACCTTGCTCAGTCTCAGTTCTGAGCAGCGTGATTTGTTACCAAAGGCCTCTGCTCGGCAGGACCGGCCGTGAGCCTCCGTAAACGATCCGGTTTACAGCAACGTGATGTCCACGCTAGCAAGGCTTACAAGTCTCCATCTGATGTCACACCCTGTAACACGCTGCTTCTTCGGCACAACCTGTCGCCCAGAGAAGGAGCATCTCCCCGGAGGGCGTTTGCTGCCACGCTCCCCAGCCGACAACGGGACAAGGCAGAATTCCTTCCAGGGGCGCTTCTCCCGGCTGGAGGATGCCAGCAGTGGAGTCCTCCTGCAGCAGATGCAGTCTGTACCGCTGGGTCGCTCCGGAGTGTCTTCTTCGTTCTCCTCTGCCGGCGTTGCTGCGGGCCGGCACCTCTCCAGGGGACCCCCCCAAGCTCTCCGGGCAGTTCTGGACACCCCGCAATGCCTTGAGCCGTGGGCAGTGCCACACGTGCCTCCCCACTTCACTCCTGGTTGCATCCAGTGAGGTCTCCCCGGGAAATGGTTTCCTCCACAAGGCAGAGCCTGTATCTTCTACCAGGTTCTCTGTGGGATTGAAGTCGCCAGCCTTTTTTTTGGTCCTAAAGAGCCTTTTTAGGCTCTTCATCCCTGGATTTCTTCACTTTCCTTAGGGAGCTCCTTACGGCCGAGCCCCTCGCGGTGGGGAGCTCGCTGCCCGCTCTCGGCATTGCGCCCACGGCATCACGCGTCTCCCCTTGGAGAGGGAGGTGCTCGTGGAGGAGAGAGACAGCGCAAAGTGCGACTGTTCAGGTCGGCAGTTCACAGCAAACAATTGCTTTGACTTTTTTCCCTGCTTGCAGAGCCAATCGTAAGTATGTCAGAAGAAGCTTTGCTGCGTGTGCTCACGGCAGAGACTCCAGATTGGAGGTGCTGTGCTTGTGACTGGCTAGATGGGGCACGCAGGATTTTATCCTCTTTCTGAGTCACTGCTTTGGCAGACATTTACATCACCAGTCCCTAAAAGTGCAAATACAACTTTCACTTTCCTTGGGTACTCACTGAAAAACGCTCTCGGCAGCTTTTTGCTAGCAAGATACGCTCTGGTTTATACTTAGAGAATACAAATAGGGAATAGTTCTGAACCCAGCCCAGAAATCCATTTAAAATATTCCTGTAATTCTGTTTACAGATCATTTCTGTAAATGTTGTAACAGGCAGAAAGAAGGGTATCTCTGTGTCTGGGACTCTGTACTGTGAACTGGGGGGTCCATACAAACACCTTACTGGGGTCGTGTGTCCCCACCAACACACCCAGTGGAATTTTGCCATGACCCACCTCTGTGCATCACAGCCAGCGCTTCTGATTTATGATTCTCATGGTATTTTGTGGTATTTTTCTGAAAGTCCTGCTGCTTCTTGTTCTCCATGGCTAAGTAGTAATCACAGTCTCCATCAAAAAAAAAAAAAAAAAAAAAAAGGTCTCTCCCTCCTGATTGCAAAAGAAGGCTTGAAAATGTGAGGCATATGGACCAGAGTGTGCTCAGCAGGGGTCAGAAATAAGACAGCAGGGAAAGCAGCCCTGGGGTTTTTTTTGCTCTCCGTCTCAGGCTTTGCACCCCTGGCTCCTGATTTTCAGGCACGAGGTCTTGGATTTGCTAATGCTGTCCCTGATGTGAATGCAAGAATTTAAGTGTGAGTAAATAGTTACTTTTCAAGGACGCTTGGTGGAGTTGGGCACATAATCCAACAAGATTTGGGCACCATAACTCTGTTCAGCTCTGCTGAAGCCCCATCCTTCATGTGCCCAGGGGAACCCTGGTCTGTGTGGGGCTCCCATCCTGCCGCCTCCCCAGGACCAGGACCAGGACTGGGCTCCCTGGGCGTTCGCAGGCGCTGAGAGGCAGCAGAAGAGCCCTCGCAATGCTAGAGCCAGCGTTCCAACGACCAAAACGAGTGGGAGTGTGCAAAGTACGGGAGGACCCAGGCACTGCAGGAATCTGGGCAGCATTTCACTGCAGGGGAAGATGGTACCCACTTACAGCAGCTGCCAAGGGCAGGAACGGGGGGACCATCCAGCGCTGGTTTGGGGTGCTGTACATCTGGAGCCAAGATGAGTAGGAAAAGCTGAGTGTCTGGTTCTGGGTCCAGCTGCACGTGATGTGACAGCAGGAGGCTGATGCAGGGCGACAGATGGGATGGGATGGGATGGGGTGGGATGGGATAGGATGGGATGGGATGGGATGGGGATGGGGATGGGATGGGGATGGGATGGGGATGGGGATGGGATGGGGATGGGATGGGATGGGATGGGGATGGGATGGGGATGGGGATGGGGATGGGATGGGATGGGATGGGGATGGGGATGGGATGGGATGGGATGGGATGGGGATGGGGATGGGATGGGGATGGGATGGGATGGGGATGGGGATGGGGATGGGATGGGATGGGATGGGATGGGGATGGGGATGGGGATGGGATGGGGATGGGATGGGGTGGGATGGGATGGGATGGGGTGGGATGGGGTGGGGTGAACTGAGATGGGGTGGGATGGGGTGGGGTGAACTGAGATGGGGTGGGATGGATGTCAGCAAGCAAGGATGGTATGGGGAGATGGGGCAGGGTTTGGGGACCAGGTATCAGGTATGACTCTTCTCACCTTAACCAGCCAGGCCACCCTATAGTGAGACGCTTGATGAGCCCTTGCAAAAAAAAAAAAAAAAAAAAATTTTGCCTGAACTCTGCGTTTTTCCAAGCTGCAGAAGAGCGGCCGTTGCCGCCTCTACGGGCCCCATCTGCCTGCGAGCTGCCAGCCCTGTTTTGAGCTGACCCAGGCTCGGAGCTGTGCACAGAGTGCAGCCAAGCTGGCGTATTTCCCACAGAAAAAACCACGGCTTATCCTCCGGTGTTAATTCAAGCTTGCTCCCCAGCCCCTGCGAGGGGATGGCAGGATATGAGCCTTTGGGAACCCTCCTAAAATATCTCTTTCCGTGAGCAGGGCAGGGAGGTGTGCTGCCCCGAGGTAGAGCCATTCTGCTCAGCAGCAGCCTGACCCTATTAATAGCAACCAGCCGAGCGCTCTGCTCCAGCCACTCCTCGCAGTAGCACAAGGTTTGACAAGCATTGGATTTAATTTGGATTTAATCTAAACTACTCGTGGCATTTCTGCTTTGAACTCTGCCCGATTCTTGCAGCGGCAGGCGCAGAGGCTGTCGCTTCGGCTCTCGTACAGGCTCCCCGTAAGGGTGAAACACCCCCCCCCCCCCCGAGTTTCTCGGCGCACGGAGCTCCCCTGGGCAGGGCAGGACAGCCGCAGAGAGACAGTCGGGAGCACCGGGCTCTTCAGCCCATGTTGCCGTTCCGCCTTGGCCGCAGGAGTATTTCTGTGGCTCTTGGGTGAAACGGGGCTGGAGACTCTTCCTTTCCATTTGTAAAACATCTCCGTAGCCGTGGTGGGAAGAGGACGTCTGCTCCGGCAGCCCCCGCGGTGGCTCCGCAGATAAATGCGGAATGACAACTGCCTGCCCTGGCGTGCTCCAGCCCGGGGGTCTCATCCTGCCGTCCTCGACGGGCTGTCCGCAGGGCACGGCGCTATCCCACCGACATGCGGGAGAATCAAATGCTCAATTAGTATTTTTTCCAAAGGAAGGAGGAACGGGTGAAGCTCCGCAACTGAAACACATGTTGCACAGATCCGATATCCTGTAAAATAATGTTTGCCAGGGGAAGAGAGAGGAGGAAGCTAGCCAGCCTCAGATGTCTTCCTACAACAACCAGTGCTTGGGCACCGTGGAAAGAAAGTGCATTTGCATGACGAGTGTTTCAGGCAATGGGCATTGCTGTTCCTAACTTGCTTTTATTTGTCTCTTAAATATGTTTAAAATTACTATCTTAAAAATATTTCTAGTAGAACCCTGTTGTCTGAAGAAAATGGACCCCCAGGGTGCTTCTACATCTAAAAAGCCAACAGCCTGGGCTGAATATTTACTGCTTATTATCTTCATTTTATATACAGATTTTTGGCAATTGTAGCTGCAAGAGAACCGCAAAGATAATTTGTGCATTTGCAGACACGTCATTAGGCTGCCAGCAGGGAGCGGATAATCCCTTGCATTTCTGGGGCTCGCGCATTTACTGCACATTTTGGGCGGGAACAGATAAAGAGGTTTGTGATAGCTGGTCAGGGCCCACCTGGAAAGGCGGCGAACGCGCTGAGGTGCTGCTGCCCCTGTAGAGGATCTTCCAAACCTGAGGCGTTTTGATGACACAAACGTATTTGACCGTTTCAGAGCGCGCAGGCGGCCGCGATAACGAAGCCCGGGCTGGGCCCGCGGGGTGAGCAGGCGGAGGCGATGGGTGATGCATCCCGCCGGCTCGGCCAGCAGTCCCATTGTCTTCATTCTGCCCTTCTGCAAACACAGTGACCACGGAGCTGGCTTTCGTTAGAGCCTAACGAGGTAAATTCAGTGTGTCAGTCCCCAGCCTCCAGTCCGCCTGACTTAATACTGTTCCTATTGGTAAGACCCTGGAAAATCAATGCAGCGATGATGTCCACTTGTTATTTCTGCAAATGGCCTTTTCTCCACAAAACAGATCCTTTTTCCAGGTTAATGAATCATAAGGAAAAAGATGCATTTCAAACGATTTTACTCGCAGGAGAGGATGGGGGGAGGATGAAAGCTCACGCAGTCTCGTGGTGCTGCAGCAGGGCTGTTCTCTGGGAGCTACGGCAGCGGCGCTGGGTAACAAATTAAACCTTCCTTTCCACTTTAGGAAACCCTGGGGTTTTTGCTTCTGCTTTGTTTGGATTTTTTTTTTTGTCTTTGTGTAAAGTTCCCCTTTTATTTAGAGTCAATATGAAATTCTCTCGTCCCTGTGGATTTCTGAATGCTGTCTGGGAGTCAGAGATTGCGCCGAGCTACAGAAAAGAAATCAAAGAGTAGGTATTGAGCATAGGAAACGTAAGTAGTTCCCGTAAGGAAAAAACACCCCAGTGGAAGCGTATTTAGGAAAGCAGTTGGCATCTGTATTAGCTGGTCTCCACGATGCAAGAAGCCCGTTTATCTGGGCTATTATCACCCCTTTGGGTTCACAATACAGAGAGCTCCTCTTCCCCTTGTCCGCCTTGTTCCTGCTTGTCCTAACCTAGCCGGGGGTGCCGCATCCTGCTCCCGCAGTCCGGTGCTGGGGAACATGGCGGGGCTCTTCAGGCCTGAGCCGAGCCCAAAGGCTGCAGCTCTTTCCTGGGCTTCGTTAGGAGGAATGAAGAGGAACTGGGCAGCACGCGGGAGGAGCGCGGCTGCTCCCGGATCAGCAGTCACCACCCGACTGCATTAGCCTGAGCAGGAGAGGATGGTCCAGCCCAGAAGGTACGGATGGACGTACTGACAGATGTACCTCATGCGCTGAAGAAGTTGGGTTCTGGATAATTGCAATCAGAATATCATCTGTGCTAAGCCAAACCTCTACAAAAATGCAAGTGCATTACATTTACACGGTTGTAGTCAAGATGGTATTAAACACACCTACACACACATTTATTACATGAGCACATTCATTAACTGTAGTAATATTTTTGTATACTTGAAGGTTCTAATGAGTCGAATTAGGAACAAAGGGATTGAGAAGAAAACAGAGGGAGAAAAATCTGCCTGAAAGCTAACGCTCTTTGAGAGGAGCTCACTCGGCAGCCGATCACCACTGCAATCAAGAGCAACGTATTTCTGAGTAGAAATGTGTCCTGGTTCTGCGCTTAGAAACTAAAACCCAATACCTGGCAAATGAGAGATGGGGAAGCGGACGTTAGCTGATCAATTAGAAGTCATAAAACATACAAAATTGATGAAGAGAAAACCCCACCAGATGGGAAGGATCAGACACAACCAGCAGACCTGTGTGCTTATCGGGAGCGATCGGATAACAACGGGTCGGACCGCGGCTCCTCCAAAATAGCGGGACGGTTGATTTTTGTGCGCAGAGAGCAGCCGGGGCAGTGAGCATTGTGTTCTGCACCGGGCAAGGAGCAGCGTGCCTGAATCACGGAAGAATGACGAACACATTTCCTAGCAGCAACCAGGGAAACGTAAAAGAGTCACAGTCAGAAACACCTGAATTGGAAAAGAGTCGCTTGGCCCAATGCTGTTGATTTTGAATACGCTTTTGAGTACTGGGGAAAATCCGAAAGAAAGCAAAGGGCTGATGCCGCACTGGTATTCAAGCAGACTGGCAGGTTTCTAGACAGGAAAGCGAATGGAAAAAATCGAGACAGAATTGAGGGACAAAAATATAATAATTGCCAATACAGTTTCGTAGACAGCAGATTCTGTCAAATGAGCGTGCTTTCATTCCTTGATAAGATCACAATTAAGTGAAGTTGTGCAGATCTGCTATAATATGGGGTCTGTGAAGATGAGCATCACCCCGAGGTCCAGGCTGAGGAGGTGCTGGCAGGTCTGTGCCCTCACCGCGGTGCAGCCCCGTTGCTGCGCGGCACCGCTGCCGGAGGGCTTCGCTGGGGACTGGAGTCATTTATCAGCAAATTGTTAGCAAATGCAAGATGACTGCTGATAAAACATACGGATGATGAACAGCCTGGCAGGACAGTCACTACCAGGGAAGAGCAGCTGAGGCACACAGTGCTCCGAAACGCTCCGCTCATCCAAACAGAGAGTGTTTGAGTACAGCTGAGAATTACATCGGACAGGCGAGGGCAGGTTCCGGTGGCTGTGCCGCGGCGGTGGGGCATGGCGAGGATGGCGGGGCTGCTCCCGGAAAGCCCTGGGAGAGCACGGGGGGCAAAGCAACGCACCGGCAGCGTGCAGGGTGCTCCCTGGCAAGCAAAGCCACGAGCGAGAAGAGCAGGGCAGTAAATTCGCCCATGGAAAATTCAGTTACCCAGTGTTTAGACCAATGCTGGAAATCTGCATTCAGGTTTGGTGTTTGAGTTCTTAACAGAGATGTGCAGAGAGCGTAGAAGAGAATGAGTAAAATCACTGAGAGGCTGGCAAAAATACTCTGTGAGCTCCATCTGGTTAGCTTATAGAGAATACCAAGAGCTGACTTTATTAAGGTATATAAATATCTTTATGGTAAGGAAAACACCTCATGGTTAAAGGTTCTTTCATCTGACACAGAAAAGCAGAGACAGTGCTGATGGCTGGGAGTCAAAGCAGAGAAGCTGAGACAAGCGACGAGGGACACGGTGCTTGCAGCCACCCTCGGGAGCTGGGCTCAACGTCCGCACCCTTCAAGCCTATTTCTATAAAATCTGTCTTACTGGAATGCAGGTTCCTGCTTGTGGGACCACCGCAGCCCTGAGATGGGTCTCCTCGGTTTATTCTCACTGGTCCTGAACCTGCAACTGGTTTGGACCCTGAAAAACTGCGAATTGATCGATGTTCTTCAAAAAGCAGCCGAGGAAGATGAAAGAGAGAGGAGTTAAAAAATGAGATAAAGGCTTTGAAAGCAAATAGCAATTAACCTTCCTGTTCTGAAAATCTGGCTTCCCAGGGCTCAGCCACATCGCACCAGGGAGGGGGAGCACCCCGTCTCTCCTCCGGCTGCGGCACAGCACTGCCGGGGGTGCGGTGCCGGCTGAGCACCGCAGCTGGCACAGCTCGGCGTTAGCACCGGCTCTGTTGCAACTGCAGGCGCTGCAGCGTGCGTGCCAGGAGCAGGGAGGGATGTCCCCTCCATACCCAGGTGGCACCGAGAACAGGGTCCATGTTCCAGCTCCATGAAGCCAGGACGATGGAGGGGGGAGGCTTTTTGCCTGCTCCTGCTCAGCGCTGGCCCGGCGGCTGCCACGGGTGGCCGGTGGGGATGGGAGCACAACCCAGCGTAGCCTGGATGGAGCTCCCCGCAGCCTGGGCGTGAGCGCGCTGGGGGGACGGTGTGTCAGGAGGATGCTGGGCACGAGAGTGGTGGCTGGGCTGTGCCCAGGTCTGGGGGGGGCAGGAGAGGGCAGGACCCCGCCGCAGGCAGGGCTGCTGTCTCCTGCCTGGAAGTGCTCCCCTCCACACCCCTGCCTGCTGCAGCATCTCTTCAGGGGGGGAACCACCCTTCCCGGGGATTTAATGTCCATGTAGGTCTCCCAGCAGAACAGGAAGATTGCATTATGCAGTGCTGCACTTTATTAGTCAGCTCAAACGACCGCAGTACACCCTTGCATAATAAATCCATTACTGTGCCGCTGAAGAATCCCTGC
Source organism: Grus americana (assembly GCF_028858705.1). Taxonomy (NCBI): domain Eukaryota; kingdom Metazoa; phylum Chordata; class Aves; order Gruiformes; family Gruidae; genus Grus; species Grus americana. Next base: position 23,851,429 of record NC_072861.1, on the reverse strand, counting down.
ACAACACGGAGCATCAGATGCGCTTCAGCAGGGAACACCGTGGCAGAGCAGAAATCACCAGTGGCTGCATCCACAGGTACTGGCAGGATCCCAGAGCAAAGACCTGTGGCCACAAGGTCGGAAGGAGCCGGAGGGTGCGGGACGGTGACAGCACGGCACGGGGCAGGCATGGCCACGAGGACCGGGCACGCAGCCTCGTGGGGCTCTTCCCTTCGGGCCAGGGGCAATGACCGAGGCGGTCTCTTTTTCTCAGCTCCGACACAGCAGCTCTGACAAGCTGCAATTGTATTTTTGCACCTGCCGAGGAGTTAGCAAAACTATGCCCCACTAAAGAGTAACCGTGCCGGGCCCGGCACAGCCGGTGGCACCTTTTGGTGCACAGCTCCTCAGGACCAGGAGCACGGTGGCACAGCTTGACCGTTAGAAAGGTCTCGTGCAAAACGAAGGGAGCTGAGAGGCCAAGTGAGACAAAAAGCAGAAGGTAAAGCTTCCCCTGCACGTGTCGTGAGCACGGGCAGCTTCAGGGAAGGGCTCTGGAGGCAGGCAGGCGCAGGCTGGGGCACGGATCAGCTGGAAACGGCGGGGCGTGAGCGCTATCCCAGCGCGTCGGTGGTGGGACCCTGATCCCAGCATCACTTCTCAGGCTGGCGCCTCGGCACGGTGCGTGTCCCCGGCTCCCACCGTCCCCGACCCGCGTGCTGGGTGCAGACAGAGCTGCGGCCTGATTCCCTCTGCCCGGCAGAAACAGGGGTACGGGCTGCACGCCCCCGGCCCGAGACATTAGCAATATCTGGCAGAGCTGTTGGCATCCTTCAGGAGTGGGAATGCTCATAAATATGGAGTGAAAAATGGTTCAGTCAATCGGAGCGGCAGCCCCGAAGAGTGGCGCAGCTCCTGGCAGAGCCCATTGCCATGGTACCTGTCAGCAGTTCGCAGCATTGTTTCACACGTCCTACTGCTCTGAAAGGATCTTTTTTAAGAAGCAGCATTTTAAAACCGGGCGATGAAGAGAAGCATCTTGCAGCCCCACCCTGGCACCCATAAACCCAGTGAACTCAGCGTGCGTTTGCTGAATTACATTAACCCAACGTATTCCAGAGTATAAACCCGAGAAGTACTGACCGGCTGAACCTCACCAAGTCTGTTACTGACAGTCTGGCACATCACAGATGACTTCAGTAGCGAATGGATCCTCCTAACTTGGTTCCTAACTCCGAGATTTATAACAGTAGCAAAATCTGGTTTTTACTCAAACACCGCGAGTTTCATCATCAGAAACGCATTTCGCCGGGGTGCTTATGTATCCGCCACGCTTCCCTCCGTACCGGGAAGATCCTGTACTCTCCCATGAGCTCACCGGGAACTTCGAAGAGAGCTTACAGTCAGGCCCACAGTGGTTCTCAATCAGCTCCTGAGTCCTTCTCCCGGTTACGCCTTTTGCTGAGGCTGCCCCCGCAAGCCCAGGGCCGCTGGGCTCGGCCCCGCTCGGGGCAGTCGGAGGAGCCGGATGCCCGGGGAAGGACCGGGGTTGCCACATCCAGCCCCCTCTGCTGAGCCGGGAGCCGGGAATGGTCGGCACACGGTTCCAGACAGACCACAGCCCCTCCAGTCCCAGCATCTTTAAATGCAACGGAGTGCCAATGGAAGAGACAGGGTTCCCATGGGAACGGAAAGTGCTGACATTTCTAAACTAAAAAAGGAAAGAAGCAGCAAAGTATGTGCTCAGCAGGACTACGTGGACGTGGACGTGTGGGCATATTGCCTTTCTCCCTCTCCTGCGCTTGGAGGTAAGATACTTTTAAATTAATTCACGTTAGGACGCTGGAACGGTTCATAGCCACGACGCAAGCAAAGTTTCTGTTTATCTGGTTTGGGTGCTTTAATTCAGGCCAATTGCCTGCAAGATTAATTTTTATGCAGGGATGTATTGTGCAGCCTTTACCTGTAACCACATTAAAGGAGACGAAGCGTCCATATGAAATCATGCTGAGGCATTTATCTCTCTCATGCAAAATGATTGAGATAAATAAGGCAAATTAAACTGCCATATTGTTGTAGCTAAATTATTTGTAATGGCAATATACAATGTACTCGCTGCATGGTAATTAAGTGTCCTAGAGTTTCAGACAGGAAGATCGTTAGCTCAGAGAAATGTTTCTCTTTCTGTCAGATCAAAGTGACATTAGAAGTGGATGGTGACTCAACGGGGACGCTGGCATTGGACACCCGTTTCTCCAGCAAACGAGCACGGTGCTGCCCGGATGCAGCTGGTCCCTAGTGCCCTGGAAGAGGTGCTGCAGTCCTGGCTCTTCTGTACAGCACAGACAGCTTCACCATTTCAAAACCAATAACATTTTTTGCAAAGCGAAGAAGTCGATGGAGAAATTGGTTGTTAGCTTCTGCTCGCTCTAATCCGTAACCACGGAAAGGAGTTTGGGAGGGCAGAGAGGATGCATCTAGCCAAGGAAAAGAAGGGGTTGGAAGTGCCTGGAAAGCAGCCTGAAGAAGGGAAGAGAAACAAAAAGGAATTACCAAATGTTTCTGGCAGAGTGAATAAAACCAGCAAATGATTAATGTCATCATTTAGGAATACCAAAAGTGCCAGTTCTTGTCATCAAGGACCGATTTTAGAGGGAAGGTTGTGCTGCTGCCAGGTGGAAGGGTTATCTGCAGGACCCAAAGGCTCCCCCAATGAACAGCCGCTTTCCCCATCTGAAAATCAGAACATTGAAAAAAGCCTCATCTAATTCCCCAGTGAGCAGAGGGGCACCTCCCACTAAAAGGCAAAAAAAAAATCGACTAAACTGACTATTTTTTTTCTTTAGGACTCACAGCACAGTTAAAGCAAAGACACAAAGAAACCCAAGAGCATCCTCAAGCTCGTATGGATAAAAGAATGGATAAAATCACGGGTTTGCAGGAAAATAAACCCTACACGCAAGCTGCAGCTACTGCGCGCGGAGCACAAGGGCTGCTGGTGCATGGAAACAGATCCAGCCCAGTCCAGGGCCCCCGTGCGCAGCCCGGCCAGCTCAGGGCCATCTCCTGGAGGGTGGTACCCAGGTCTGGTCCCACCCCTGGACTCTCCACGTCCTCCTGCCCCCAAGGCCCAGTGCTGTGAGCTGGGGGAGCGCTCCTCCATCGCCACCCCGGCAGCCCCTCCAGGACGGGATCGCGCTGCAGGGCTCTGGGGAGGAGAGCGGCCGGTGCTCAGCGAAGCTTCACTGGAGCATGCAGCTGGCCAGTCTCCCACCCACCACCCCAAACGCTACCCCCCTTTATGACAAGCTCCTTTTGAACGTTTCTGCCTCTCCCGTTGGCAGCAAGAAGAAACGCATCACTCTGGGAGCCGCTACTAAGGGAAGCCCAGATGAATCACACACAGACCGTTTCACCGAGTCCGTTGGGAGAGGTGTTTAAACTTTCTAAATTTTTATTAAGAGGAAATAATGATTTTTTTAAGGAAATGCTTGAATTTCTCTCCTGGTAAAGCAGGTTTCTCTGATCAGGAGCTGAGTCCCACAGGCTGCCCAGCTCTGCTACAGCAGGAGAGCGCCCTTCTGGGAAGTTCCATGGGGAGATGCAGGTCCATCGTCCTGCTGCCGAAGGAGATGCTCGGCAGGTTGCGCACGTTCCTCACCCAGCACTGCGGAAGAGGCAGCTCTCCTCACCCCCACACCGTGCACACAGAGCGGAGCCAGGGAGTCCTCCGTGCCCCTAGTCTTTTCGCATCCCCCCAGCCCATGGCACCGACTTCTCCTCGCCTTAGTCAGAGACCCTGGAGGCATCTGTCCTCACAAATATATCAGTTAAAATCTCCCCGGTATAAATGTGCCTGATAGACCCATAGAGGAGCAGAGGGAAGGTGAGGAGCAGAGCCCGGCTGAGCCCTTCCAGTGCTGCTCCTGGTCCCCAGGCAAAACCTGGCCCTGGGGGTCAGTGGAAGTTCATCACTGATGTCTGTGGGGCCAAAATTTCATCTCCAGAGCGCAGCAGACTGCAGCCTGGAGCACGCATCCACTCAATTACAAGTCTGCTTCTCTGATGCTGCACGTGAAAACACAAATATTTGTAGGTACTTGTTCTCACAAAACCTTCAGGAATATTTCCAGCCCTCCTCTGTGCTTTTTCTTGCACCTGTGCTGGGTTTTAAGATGCCCCATCATGACATCGCCTTTTTGGAAGGCTGAACCACTGTACTGAAGAAGCAGATGCGGAGGGAGTGGTTTCCCAAGCAACAGTAACCAGGTGAGAGCCGTGCCCTTCCTCCTCCTCCTCCTCCTCGGCGCGGGGCTCCGGGCGCAGGCTGGGCAGCCGGTACCCTCTCCAGCCGCCAGCACCGTCACCGAAGCGGGAGAGACGGTGGGGGTGCAAATTACTCATCCTGCTCACTAGCCTGTGGGTGGCATTTGACAACTTGCTGCTGTCACGCAGGTCAGTACACCTCTAATTATAACAGGGCCACTTACAATAACTGTGCGTTATTCAGCTCAAAGGAGAGGCAGGCAGCTTCGTGCGTGCACGCTCCTAAATGCTGCAGAGCCTGTTTTCTAAACCAGCTCATGCCTTGCTCCCACCCCCCTCCCATAGCCTGCCTTCCCGAGTCTGTCTCACTTCGTGACTGCTAAATGACGGCAGCGGGTTTATCGATGCCGTGCAAAGCTGCTCCTAAAATAAGCGTCGGAGATGGGCGTGGGCATCCCCTGCCTCCCGTGGCCACGCTCCCCGCGAGGCAGGAGGGCCCTCGGAGGGTGCAGAGGCATCCCTGCTCCCCACGATCCCTGCGACCGGCCCGGGGGCTCTGCAGACCCGTGCAGTCCGAGATCCTTACGACCACCCTAAAAAGCACCTTCAGCGTGGCAACCTCCTCCCCAGGAGGGACCCAACAGGAAAGACTTCCCAGCTGGGGAGCACCTCGCCAGGCTCCTGGCTTCCCTGCAGCATTTGCATCGATGCAGTACCAAGTGAGGCAGGGTGAGTCACGGGCTGGGCAGCATCCCTCGGCTGGAGAGACTGACTCATTGCCATCATGGAATGCCATGCATTCCTGTCCATCCAGGAGAGGCAGCTGACCTGTCTCTCCCTCATGAAGGGAGCAGGCAGGACAGGAAATGTTACACTTGCAGCATTTCAGGGTTCTCAGCATAATAAAGAAGAGTAAGGGTAAAGCCCCTCCTGCCCCTTGCAAGTCCATTGCTGGTAGCACCAATGAATCCCAGAGCAAGGAGCTACAGAACTGCCCCGGACATTTTGAGACAATATTCGCTCAGCTGGCCGGGACTAAGGCTCCATGCAGAACCACTGGCAGAGCCACTGGGCATTTCTCCTGGCAGATGCGCCGAGCAGCACCCCTGCCCCCTCAGATCCTCACAGCACCCACTGACCATCTCACCCACAGCAAAGCAGCGTGTTGCTGCCTTCAGGAAGGATTAGTGTCAGCGCTGACATCGAGATACTACCAGGTGAGGTAATTTCCATCCCACTCCTAGGTGGTTCAGAGACAGGAGGACATGAGACATCCTGCAGTTCCTGCAGGGCCCCCCTAATTGGCCACAGCGCTGCTCAGGGTTTGCTTTGCGTGCAGCCAGCGCAGGCAGCTGCCTGCAGTACCAGATCTCCAGGGCGGCCAAAGGAAATGCTTGTCATGGACCTGCTGTCCATTTTGCTTGTGCTGGAAAAGACCGTATGAGTTCTTCTGCCTTCATCCTTTGGATGCCAGCATCGATCCTGGTCCGTGCTGCTGGGGAGCAGGAGCTCCTGCCTGCACCTGGCCGTGAGCAACGGACGCCCTGCAGATAGCGTTCCTGGAGGAAGGGTCCCTTGGCTGCTCCACTGGCCCACTCTCGTGGTCTTTTTTGTTTGATTGGCCTAGGCTATAATCCTCTTTTCTCTCCAGAAGAATACAGGGAGCTCTTTTCTGCCGTTGCTTTCATGGCTCAGGGGCAGAGTTTCCAATCTGGAGTCAGAGAAGCAAATCCACTCCTCCTTCAGGACGTGGACGTGTTGAAGGCAGACAATCTGTTCTTACCAAGGATGGCTTTCCAACGACAGGACTATGAAGACGTGCTGACAGACTCTGCTTGTCACTGATGGCGTTTGCTCCACAATCACTTGTTCGGGGACTGAAGACGCAGGAATCGGTAGCAGGGGACAGTAGCGTTGTAACAGCTTTTTGTTTTGAGCCAAATTCTGATCTGGCTGTCCTGAGACAACCCCGGTGGAGTCTTGCAGGAGTCTGAGGACAGCTGAGGGTTACTCCATCCTAATGTGGGTGTGAACTCAGCTTGAAATCTTGATTTGTCCCATTTCAAATCGCTTTTGCAGACAGTGAGAGCGCACCCCTCAGCGTCACCTCCCCAGGTATCAGGGGAAGGAAGGAGACAGCTCATCTGTATTCATGAGGCTACATCAGTAGCTGCATTAAGCTTAAAATGGCAGTGCCGGCTCTTAGAAAAACAGTATGGTCTCACACCCATAATACGCTGCTGCGATAACATGAACACAGTGAAAATGAGAGGAGTCCTTTCAGCAGAGAGGTCAGTTTGCTGCAGCAGATACAGACGGGACTGAGAAAATGAGGATCCAGGCTGAGGATCAGAGTAGTCTTCCTGCATGGGAATGAGGTATGGGACAAAGCAGCACAGACTCCTTCAGTAGCACACTGGAGCATACGGTGCAGAGAACGCTGTTACCGTGGCGGAGGTCTCTTCCAGCTCCCCTTTCTTTCCAAACTCAAGCCACCATTAGACTGATTCCTTTCCCTGGGAACCACCTTCTGTCTCAAGGTACCTGTCTCAGCCCATCTGTTTCCACCTCAGTAGCTGCTCAAAAAGATTTAAAGACTTCGTGTTCTCTCTGCACAGGGTAGAAAGTGACAGAAACCTTGTCAAAAGGGAATAAGCAAAAATAAGCAAAAAAAAAAAAAAAGGGTTACAAAAATGTCTGTACAACCTGTCCTCAAACTATCCCGCCTGGCAATACTCAGCTAAAGCTTCTGACTGCAAAGACGAGGCTACTTGGGCAGCTGTCTGCCCTTCATGGCAGCTGATGCAGAGCAGGATCCGAACACAAAATGAAGCGTCTTGTTCGTAACACGGGGGTTTTGCTCTTGGCCAAACTTTTCTGAACATAAAAGAGCTGTTAGAGTAAGTCATAACTGTAAGAGCTCATCTTCCCACTCAGGCCGACCAGCACCAACAAGCACTACGGGGACAGAAGGAGCCTGCCTGAGCACAGGGCATTCTGCTGGAGACTCACCTGCTCAAGCAGTTGCTTCTGCCCGACCATCAGAGCCACGTGTGTACGTCCAGGGCACCAGACAACCACGGCTCTTAGCATACGTATCAGCAGCACCTTTCTGGCTGTCCAAAGGGTGGTTGACACTCTAAAGTCGATGATTATGAGCATGGGTGGGATTGGTACGCCATGCTTTTTGCCTCTGCTGATGCGCATCTCCTGACGGGGCTCCCCACAGATCCGTGAAAACATGCAGGGGGCTGAAAGCAACCCTGTTAAAATTCTAATTTAAAAAAAAAAAAAAAATCCCAGGAGAATGGGTTTGTCATCTCAATATTAATTTTTTTGGAACTTGTAGAATTCAGAATGACTGAAAAAAGGAAAGAGTTTAGGTTCCAGTGCAGTCTAACTGCTTTTGGTAGCTTAGAAAATAAGTCTGTTAAGATAAGTTTTATGTTTTGTGGGGTTTTTTGCTGGTTTCCATGATGTACCCATTGGTCTACACATGTAATTCTCTGACAGACCACAAAAGCATTTTCAGCATCACTATGGTCTCCTGGGGAAGGAAGTATCACTCTTTTTTTTAAATTGCACACCACCACCCGTGTTACCAGATGATTGCACAACACCACCCAGCTGATTACCAGAGCGTGGTGAGGTTGCACACCCACATCGGTGGCAGACGCTCAGAGACCGATCAGCGGCGTAAGGTTATCCTGCTCACCGGTGGCAAAACTCGAGTGGGATGGTCACGTAGGGATCGCAAACGGGGTTTGGCCCTTTGCCCGTGTATTGGAAAAAAGAGGAATACAGACAGGGCACGGGCATACATCATGTCAGTGGCAGAAGAGGACTCAGAAGTCCTGACTTCAGTTCCTTTGAACTGCAGTATGAATATTTTATAACAAGCCAAAAAAAGGCATGCGAACCTACCTGCATTTCAGATTCCTCCACACAAAATGGGCCTCGAAGCTCAAGGGGGGTTATAAAAGCACCGCCACCCTTAACTCCAAACATTCTGCTCCTCCTAGTTTAAATCTAATGAATTGTGCTATTTTAATGCACTTTTAAAGTATGTCATCTGTATTCTAACCACTGACCTTTTCCTAATGCCCTTCAGGCATCCAACAAATAGGTTACATCTGTTACTTCAAAAGCAAGACAAGATGTGGAGGCCAACATCTCCTGGGGTTTTGAGCGAAGCAGCCTTATCTTTCTTCAACACTCCCTGCAAGGCATGAATGTGAGCACCACCCAGGCGCCGGAGTCTGGAAGGACTCACAAAGGGGTCCACACAGAGGGCCAGGCGGCCTCACGCTTTTGTACGCTTTCCAGATTATCTTGTGCTGAGCAACCCACCACAAAGCACAGAGTTAGAGTTCTGCCTACTTTTATTATTCTTAACGTTCAGAGTTCAACTGTCTTTCATTCTCTAGCATCATCTTCTGTTCACAAAGTGAAACGCTAGAGAAGATGACAGTTGCGGTGAATAACCACCCAACTGACCTGCCGGGTGTCCCGATGTCTGTAGTGTGCAACAGAGATGGAAGCTTTTCATCCAAGTGGGATCTACCCAAACACACTCCGCTGCGAGCCACCAGCCCACGAATCCAACTCTCGCCTCTGTCAGCTGCTTCTCTTTACACTCCTGTGCACCAGCACTGCCCCACCGTTGAAGAGGTCCATATCTGCTCTGGAGCAGACTCAGTCCATCCGTTCTGTAAGTTCACTGAAATGCTGGACAAGATCATCTTCTGCCCAGTGCAGAAATGAGCTGCGCTGCAATAGCTCACAGATACGGAGGTAGACTGGCTCTCGCTCTCACAGCCTGCCAGGCTGTGTCACTCCATGTCCTCAGTTAATCCATCTCTAGCCACCACATTAATTCCTCCTTGAGCCAAGGAAAAAATTCTCATGTCAAGTAAGATCTGCTCCTGCCGTGCCCAACAAAAGGTAACCCTCTGTTGGTAGGAGAGCTCTAGAGGTGGCCATAACGTATTGTCACCACCAGCTTTGGCTTTACCTCACACTGTGCAAGCTGGGGATAGGATCTGATGAGGTGGAAACCCATCCGATGACCCATGGGAGGGCTTTAGGGATCCCCACTGGAAACAGCTTCCCAAGACTCTGCAAGCTGGTTTATTTAACTTCCACAAGGAGAAAAACCTCTCTTAATCCAGTTTTATGACTACAAACCCCTTGAAGGCTGCCTCCTATGACGTGAGATGTAACTAAACTCTGATGTGTCACTGTTCATCACTCACCATATGCTTTGATGGCTGGAAATGCGCATGACCAGGAAAAAACCTGAGATGCCCTCTTTCTCTTGTGTGGCTTTTTTTTTTTTTTTTTTTAATGAGAAAGCTCTTTGTAAAGGGTTGTGATTATTTCCCCCCACTTTTAAGAGGGTTAGCAAACTCAACATGCAGCAGAGCAATAAAGTACCCTTGATGTCTTCTCATGGACCAACTTGCTGTTGAAGAAGATGGCTTGCACCACTGAGCCTCATCCTGCCCAAAGTGGCTGACACCAGAGGAGGATGCATGGGACACGGCAGCATCCTCCCCCACGGCTCAGGACAAGGCTGTAGCCTCAGAGTGCATCCAAAGAGAACTTATGCATCAAACCGGTAACAACAATCTAACAGAAACAGTCAATGAGAGAGGTTTGGCACCTGTCATCTGAAGGACTGAAAGCATTTACCAGACCTGGTTTAATTTGTGCTTGGATTTTTCTAACACCATTTACCAGCATTAAAAGGCCATGAAAAAATGCAAATAGTTGCAAAGTGGGAAGTATTTTTGTTCTCGTTTTTCACTGGAGATTGAAAATCTAGCTGTCTTCCCACTGGAGAAGCTAATGGTAGAGCATACTAATGTGCTTCTGCACTAGTTCTGTGTGTGAAGTAACTTCACAGTCGGATGTTTAGATCCCTTCCAGAGCCCCCAGTCCCACGGGAGCGGGTCTCTGGAATGAGAAAAGCCTGGCTGACTGGACCCGAATCTCCCCGGGCGTGAGGATGGTGACACACACGGGAGCTCCCGTGGCCCACCCAGAGCTGGAGGTGATGCTACTCCACCAGCAGTGGTTCTCCGCTGGGTCTTGCCGTAGCCCAGCAGGAGTTTTGTATTCCTGTGGACTTCCAAGTGTCTGTCTGAGGAGATGCTGGCTGCTAACTCCCCTTGTTTGTGTGTTTGGGAGCCTTCAGATGCCTTCCCTCTGTTTCCATGCCTGCCTTGGCCATCAGAGGAAAACTCAGGCCCAGTGTTTCAGCCCTGGCTGTGTCTCGTCACCACCCAGGGTTGTTTATTGTGGTCCTCAAAGATGAAAGTACACAAAGCCCAAGAGGCTGGGACAAACCCTGTCTGCAGGTCAGAGATGAGACTGGTGCATGGATTTAACATCACGCACACAAAAAACACACATCCTGCAATACTGCCAAATTTCACAAATGTACCGTGACACAATGGTTACATCTGGAAGCTATTTCTGTAAAAAGCACACAGATGACGTGACCCTGTCTACTCGAGAAACACGCCGGTTCGATGCATACAGCGTTCCACAGTCCATCTTGCTATACAATCTTTAAAAAGCAACCAAGATCTCAAGTTAAATGTTACCATAGCTGTAGGTTTCCTATTCAGGCACCAGAAGGGCTTCTGGCTGGGGCTATCGACGGGGTAGGTGAGGCAATTCCTGGTTCAGCCTGGCCAGGATGTGGCGAGAGGTGTTTGGCCCAAGCCCTGTACAGTCAACCCTGTGTGTTCACTCACTGGCCCGTGCATCACTAAAGCGACTCCTCGTAACAGGAGCAGAGACGTGTTGGTGGGCTGTGGAATAGATTCGTTTGCCCAGGAAATTATCAGGAACGAAGTGAGCTCAGCTCCTCACAGAATCAGGCCCATTAATAACAACTTCTTGCTATTTCCAGAAAATGACGGTGTTTAGACAATAAAGGTTTTCAGACGCACAAAGCAACATGGATTTTCCCGCAAAGTTCACGCACTGAGAAGTTCGGTTCATCAGTACTGGCAATGGCCAGGTAAGCGAGGCAGACCCAGGAGCCAGGGAGTGGGAAAACAAGAATCTCCATTTGCACGTAGAGAAGCCAGTAGGTCAAGCGCACAGGAGCCAAACCAGCTAGGAGTCGTTCCTAGTTACTCTGTTAGGTTTGATTTACTGTTGTGCGTTTTGTGCAGTGTAGGCTTGTTCCTGCCAGGCATGGCGAATTCTGACCCAATTCGGCCAACTGCTAAATAAGGTGTTTAATCCTGAGGACGCTGGTAAGCACTTTTCTAGACCAGAGCTGAAGAGCTCAGTGCTTGAAGGACAGGTCTGTAAGAACCCAACCCCTAATAAATACAACACAGTAAGGTGCTGGAGGTGCTCACGGGGTGTCCAGAGGCCGGATGGCAGGCAGCATCCCACCGGAGAACTGCGATCCCCGCGCGCAGTCCCCGGACTGAATGCCATGTTCACAGCTGCCTCTTCTCTCCCTTCCCAGAAGGCCTTCGCATCCTCAATGGGACGCGGTAATTAAGCTGACATGGAAGAACACAACCATTCTTCAAAGGGCTGGCAGATTGATTGGGGATTACTCCTGTAGTTGCACAGCTGCACTTGGGGGAAATATGAATATTGGAAAAGAAGAAAAAGGAAGACAGCAGAAACAGGGGAACAACAGAAAGTGAGGCAGAACAGAGGAGCGTGATGGAGAGAGTGTGCAGGAAAGATAAAACCAGGACAGAAGAAAAAATCTGTTCTCTTTGCACAGAGTAACACAGAGAAAGTCAGGAAGGAACAGAGCACATCTGGCACTGCCACTACGCCAACACAGATGTCCAGAGAGAAATGTAGTTGGCATGAGATCGAATTGTACTGGACTGTGAGTTTAAAATCTCCACAAATGCTGTGTCAAGGGCTGGACTTTGCAGATCACAAGCTGCCTTACTTAGTGTCTTGCCTACACAGAAACGAGTGGCACCTGGCATCATCAGCTCTTGCTCTGACCCTCGCGATGGGGACCCCGTCTGAGCAGCCAGCTCCCGCTTAACACCTCAGATAAATGATACGGCCACCAAGGTAAGGGCTACACGGGCGGCTGCAGTATTTAACAGCAGGGTTGCAAACGAGTCAAAGAGTAAGATACACCGTTAAAAGCAGTTTGGTTTCTCAGGGTGAGCAGAGCGCCTTGCCCCATGCGCAGGGCCGGGCTCAGGCCAGCCAAGGAGAGCCCCAGTTTGATGTGGTGATAGTCCCTGGCCACCCGAACCCTGCCCATGTAATGGGGGACACCAGGAATCACCAGCATCTCCAGATGTGGTATGATACCTCATGTACGTAACACAATGTACGAGCAGTGTAAATGCCATTGTCAGGATATAGCAATTGGAAGCCGGGGAGGAAGCCGTGGAAAGACATGCAGCAAGCGGCACTGCTTGGGAGGAGCCGGGAAGGGACCGAAAGCTGACGAGCTGCAGGGTGATGGTTTGCAGCATCTCGCTGCCTGACTTTGGGACTTCGGTGGCTCGCACGAGGCAAGCGCAGCGGCAGATAAAGCACGAGCATCTGCTCGCGGGTGCAGCACTGCCCGTGTCTCAGGCAGCTAATTGCTAATTGCACACACTGGAAAAACTCCTCTGAATTAGCAGGGAAACGGCGGGGTTTGGGCACACACCCTGAAACCTGGGGCCACTCAGAATATACCTGTCAGCCTCCCTGCCCCATGGGTATGAACAGCGTCAGAGGCGGCCGGTGTTTGGGGCTGGGGATAGCAGGGCACCGGGAGCAGACTTGGTGCTCACAGGTAGGAGAGCGGGCTCACGTTCAGGAGCAGCTTGTGGCTTTATTTACAAAGCAGTAGTGGTCTGGGGGTGAGCGCGTGTTCCGCTGGGCTCCCCGTGCACCACGCGCACTGCGCTGCCCGCTGCGCTTCGGCGGGGAGAGGAAACCAGATCCGTTCCCACCGAGCTCTGCCGGGGGACCCACGTCAGTGTGCGTGCTGGGCTCATTTAATGCAAAATATTTACCAAACGTGTTTATGACCATGGTTTGGCTTCAGTTTCATCCATAGCAAATACATTTCCAGAAAAACACAAAGAAGAAGAAAATCCTCTGAGGTAAGGAGCAATAGAGAGATAAGTCTGATTAGGAAGACAACTATTAATAGCAATTATGCTTTAATTACTGTGCCTAATCTTTTTGAACCAGCAGTTTCTAGCATGTCCTCTACCAGACAAAGAACAAACTTAACTCTTCTGATTCTGCGTTCAACAAGATGTAGAAGGGAGATCTACTTCCAGTAGGTTCACTAGCAGCCAGATATCAAACTGCTGGCAGAATATTTACATAAACTATGTATGAGACAAGACGGCCTCGAAGAAAGGCAGGAGCTGTTCTGTCTGGGTACAACACCGCCTGCGAGCGTAGACAATCTGAACGTTCCTCTCTGTCTGGACGGCCGTTTCTCCAGGGCCAGGCTATTATGGTCCCAGGCTGCTGCCGCAAAATTCTGGGCATAAAACAGGCACTGAAAAGGACATGAAATAGTCTAGACAGAGGGAAGCATTTCAATACTGCTGGAAGGAAGCACGGACTGTGGCTCGGAGCCATGGCTTAGATGGCATTTGATGTTCTTACTGCCGGGCAGTCCAGGCTCGCGGCAGAGCCTTGAGCCAAGGAACGCATTCAGCGTCTTTGCACAGTGACCCTCTTCAGAGGGACAGAGCCCCCTCAAAGTGCCTGCCGTCCCCCTCCTCAGAACCGGGACACAACGGCCAAGGTGGCAAAAACCCAGTTCCGCCGATCCCGGGGGGTCACGGCAGGAATCCCCATAAATCTTTGCACTTGATAATTATAAAGCTTTAGCTATCCTGTGTGGAAAGTGAAGGTGACGATAAGCTCGTTAGATGAATACAACTACACCGTGACTATAACTAAATGTACATAAAAGCCCCCACTGAGAAATCGTAACATTTTACAGTATATATCATATACTTGATACCTCTTCATGGGTATCTCTGGAGCCTCTGCCTATTCTGTCCTAACCCCACACTGTCTTTGGGGTAAATATTTTTAAAACTAAACTTCAATAGTGTTAACTTCTGAAAAATATTGAAGTATATCAAAAGCAAGTAGACTTGGGGGAGGGCGGGGAAGATACTACATCTCAAAACATTTTCCAGTCTTGTAGATGCTGGATCTTGGGTTAATGCAACAGGACAGGACGTGGGGGCAGGGGGGAGTGTCTTCCTTCTTCTCCATAGAAAACTGATGAACAAGAAGTTGATTGCCTAATTCTAAAAATGAATCTTTTTGTACATCCGAACAAACAGTCCTACCAAGCACTGTGGAACAACTGACCTTTGCTTTGAAATCATGCATAAATCTAAAGTATACAGAAAGATTAATCGTTATATCTCAGACCTTCTACCAATAATTTGAATGTCTTGCTCAGCTTAAAGAGAGGCCTCAAGATCAAACTTGGCACAAAGACATCGAAAGCCAACACAGTGGAATGGTCAGAATGAAAACCTTGCAGCGGTGAGGAAAGTAAGATCGTCAGCAGTGTTTCACCCAGCAGATAGACAGGCTTCTCTGCAAGCACGGGGTGCGCTGACACCCTGGAAGCTCATTTGCAGCATACCTGGCAAGATCAGAGCCACCAGAATCGGTAGGCAAGGGCCCTCTGCAATTTAATCCAGCCTTAAAAAGAAATTAATTAAAGAACCTGCTTGTGAAGAGAAAGGGATTCACGCCGCTCTCTACCTGGCCGGTGAGGTACAACGGGGCCGGCACACGTGGACCCCCGGCAGAGCCCAGCTGCAGCCTGGCTGTGGGCGTGCAGGACACAGCCAGGACGGAGCTGCGCTTCTCCAGCACGGAAAGCGCCCGGTGCCCGATCCTGGCTCAGAGCATGGCACGTCCCGGCAGCGTGGGTTGTGCAGAAACCAGGAGGAAAGATTCAGGCTCAGAAAGGACTGAATGAGAGGTGCATTACAGGTACAGCCCTACTTACAAACAAAAATAGCTCTAAGTAAGCAGCTGAGAGCGTCTAGACCCTTACCTATTCTCTGGGGAGAAAGAACAGTAATTCAGGACCTGGACAGGCTGGAGAGGTGGGCCCGTGCAAACCTCATGAAGTTCAACAAGGCCAAGTGCAAGGTCTTGCACGTGGGTCGGGGCAATCCCAAGCACAAGTACAGGCTGGGCGGGGAATGGATGGAGAGCAGCCCTGAGGAGAAGGACTTGGGGTGCTGGGGGATGAGAAGCTCAACATGAGCCGGCAACGTGCGCTGGCAGCCCAGAAAGCCACCCGTGTCCTGGGCTGCGTGTCCAGCAGCGTGAGCAGCAGGTCGAGGGAGGGGATTCTGCCCCTCTGCTCCGCTCTGGTGAGACCCCCCTGCAGTGCTGCGTCCAGCTCGGGGGTCCCCAGGACAAGAAGGACATGGAGCTGTTGGAGAGCCCAGAGGAGGCCATGGAGATGATCAGGGGGCTGGAGCACCTCTGCTATGGAGACAGGCTGAGAGAGTTGGGGTGGTTCAGCCTGGAGAAGAGAAGGCTGTGGGGAGACCTTAGAGCCCCTTCCAGTCCCTGCAGGGGCTCCAGGAAAGCTGGAGAGGGGCTGGTGCCAAGGGCAGGGAGTGACAGGCCAAGGGGAATGGCCTGAAGCTGCAGGAGGGGAGATGGAGATGGGATGTGAGGCAGAAATCCTTCCCTGTGAGGGTGCTGAGGCCCTGGCACAGGGTGCCCAGAGAAGCTGTGGCTGCCCCTGGCTCCCTGGCAGTGTTCAAGGCCAGGTTGGATGGGGCTTTGGGCAACCTGGGCTAGTGGAGGGTGTCCCTGCCCATGGCAGGGGTGGCACTGGGTGGGCTCTGAGGTCCCTTCCAACCCAAACCAGTCTGGGATTCTACGAGTTAGTGAACAGCAGAACGAAAGACACCTGATTTCCAAAGCATCTGTGTCCTGCCCCTACATACACCTCCTGGAGGGTGTTCAGTCCTTCCCTCACCCTTCAGCTCAATGGGAAAATCACTCCGCGTCTGTCTGACCACAGTTACCAATTTTCTTGGCACGCTGCGGAACACAAGGCTTTGCAGACCTGCACACTTCTGCCATGAGCGGACAAGAGGCACAAAAGCTCTCGGAGGGGGACTTGCAGACAGACAGATGGTGTGACTGTAAAGCTTCATTTCTTGGAAAAACTGGGCTAAAAATGTAGATCACTGTAACAGAAACAGTCTTGAGGAACAGGCTTAGGAAGCTATACTAAAACCATGTGAGGATGACCTTTTTGAAGAGGTCCCCAGGAGTAATTACTCCTCTCTGGCTGCCTGCTGTTTGCTCCTCCCGTTATCCACAGCAGGATCATGCCCTTGGTGCCTGTTCTTTGGCTGAAGACACCTTCAGCGCTGCACAGGACCACACAGGACACGGCTGATCGTAGCAGCCCTGTGATACAGCTGTGCCTACGCGTAGCACATCTTCATGCATCCTGAGCACTGTGATGCTATTAAACTGAAGGGGTTTATTATTAAATCCCAGTCACTCTGAAGTAACTGAATTATCCAAGTTTTAGTTGAACCAATTAACTGATATAATACATTACTCTTGTTTTCTTAAATGAAGAGAAGCATCTTGCTTTCTGCTCATGTCTCACTGTGAAAGTGATTTTTTAAACACTTTAATCTAATTAACTTTTTGAGACTGAGTATCTGTTGAAGGAGCTCAGGCGATGAGAACTGAACGTTGCTGTACGTGGTGCTAACCAAGGAGAAAAACCTCTAGGGTTGTGAGGATGAGGAGGGTGTAGAAAAACAATGTCCTTCTTAGGATACACGAGTTTCAAGTCAGGGAGGTCTTGCTGGCTGACCTGCTGTTCTTCTAAAATATGGCTGGAAAGATAAAGCAAGCAGGAAGAAGCATTTTCAGAATGCACGGGCTACGGTCCTCCTCCAGAGAGTAAAGCTGAAGAAAAGGGGGGAGGGGGGGGTGCCTAGGACCACAGAAAACCAGCTACAACGGGGAAGTCAAGGATGTGCATCCACGCGCGCAGTGCCCCCAGCACTCCCAGATCCCAAACGCTGCTCCACAGAAATACAGCGTTCCCTCGAGGTGCTGGACGGTCCCTTCAGAGCTCTCCCTGTTTTGTTGTGATGCAGCACAGAAGGAGCGTCCTGACCATCAGTTGTTTTGCCCAGACAGAGATTTCGGACTGAAATTGGAACGTGCCCAACGCGGAGCTTGATGCTGCAGAGCTCTGCAAGAGCAGGTAGCAGAGTCCCCGGGAGTCTAACGTGAATCATCCCCATAGCGATGACCTTGTAAGCGTTTGTTACGGGAAATTACAAGAGTACGGACCTTGATGAGTTCACTGGGAATTAAACAGCCATTGTATCGTCTCTTAGGCAGACCTGAAGGTAGCACTAGATTACAAAGGGAAAGTAATTGTACCATGCAGGCAAGGTGATAAGGAATACAGGTCAAAGTGTGACGTGTGGTAAATAAAAACTGTATTTAATGTCAATTATCTCCCTGTGTTTCTATCTAGAAATCAACAGTGAATCAGAGGGAAGCATCATGGATTAATCCTGACTGGCCCTTGCAATGTTATTATAAAAGAAAGGATGAGATATTCTCAACGATACTCTAAATGAAAGAAATAAAAAAGGAAGCAGATTAAATTACACGTTACTAATGTTTACAAACATGATACTGAATCTCACAACCTACACACTTTATCTGATTTTAAATTAGGACAAAAATAGAGCTTTTCTTCTTTTTCTCAGCGTGGCGTTTCAGCTCCTATGGTTACACCCCGAGGCACACACTGATGCTGGCCAAACCAGATTGCCCAGGGTTTCCTCTGCTGAGCACATCAGCCCGCTGCGGGTGGTGTGCTGTGCATGCCAGGCGGTGGTAAGGTCCCAGGAGTCCTGGTGGCACTGCGCCCCGTCTGCCCAGTACCTCCTTCCGCCCTGACACTGCACATCCCTATCCAGCCCATCGGTCCACTCCACTGCGGCTGTAAAGGGGAAATGCAGCCTGACGCAAGGGCAGTGTCTGTACCCCACACGAGCACCCCACAGAACAGCACTTCCACTGGGGAGGAACGAGGGCAATACGGGACCAGGGCCACTCTCCATGGGCAGCAGAAAGGAACCAGACCCTGTGGCAGGCTGCCGAAGACAAGAGGAGCAGGAGGTCTGCAGCACCCTCTCTTCCATGGGACAGCCAGCCCTGCTGCCTAAGCCAGGGCCGTGCAGAGGAAGCCTGGCTGACACGGCTCCTGCTAGGGAGGACAACGAGCCGGCAATGGAGGCCAGCCCAGGCGCAGGGCTTTGGGGGACACAACGTACGTGCGATTCCCTTGGCCATCGGAGGCATGGTGCAGTCACTGAGGCTGATGGGTCCTCAGACAGGACTGCGCTCACCCCTGGGTCTGTCCCAGCCAGTGACAGAGGAAACAAGAGGCATGAGGGGTGCTCACACCCCAAGCGTAGATGGAATTTGGGCTCCCCTGGTATTTTGAGACTCTAGCTAGATGCAGGGATGAGATGAGGGCATTGAGGGCATCTTAGTTTCTCAGCTGCTGCATAAGCAGATTAACTTTACGTGCGGCTGATCCACGGAGAAATGGATCAGCAGGAGTCCCTGACAAAGACAGATTTCTTCCCGACTCACATTCTGCTTGCTCACAGTAAACACACTGGATGACGTTATTTACATGACCTATCTTCTCTTCTCTGACTTGCACCACTCTGCTACTCAACCTCCAACCTGGGTCGCAGCCATCCCATTAACTTAGGCCCATTGCTGAAGCAGCCCTGACAGTCATTTTTCTTCCTGATCTTCTGTTCCCCCAGGAATCCTCTTGACGCCAACCGCAGTCCACTGGAAAAAGGATTTAGAAGACCGAAAAGTAAACTAATTGCTGTGAAAAGCTCCACTGCTTTTCCTCATCAGAGGAACAAGAACTGAACTTCTAACATGCCCTCCAAGAAGGAGGGAGCGAGGTTAGAAGGCACCAGTCCCGCTCTGCTCTCAGAAGAGAGAAGTTGAGTCTTGAAGAGACCACTCCTGTCTCTCCCAGTCACCACGTGCTCTGCTCCTCAGGAAACTCATGTGTGTGTGACAGGTACTGTAAAGGAAGGCAGGAGGACGCAGCGAAGGTATCTCCCAAGAGGGAAAGCAGCTATGACCGTTCAAGACGTTCCCCTACGTCCACCTGCCCTCCCCTTCCCTCTCCCAGAGCCTGACACGACGCACCTCCTCCATAGCAGCACTCACAAGGACAGTGCTGGTAAGGAGGCGACCCGGTTGTCTGCCACGGCATTTGCCTTTTCTCCTTCCCGTGCAGTGTAACAGCTTCCCGTGAGAAGCTCCCCGCGGCGATGGCTTCTCTTCAGTGCCCTTCCGATGCTCCGAGCGGTCTGAGGCAGCTCACCCTGAGCAGCAGTCCAGAGCAGCTCTGCTGAAGCCAATGGAAATTTACTGCGGGTATTCAGCGGCGTTACTCCAGGCTCACACCATGGAAGTGGGAGCACAATTGACCCTCTTGTTCTGCATCTCTTGGCTCGGAGGGCTTAATTAGACTGAACGTTTAAAAAAATAATTGAGTGATGAGAGGGAAGCTATTTGGCACTTAAAGAGCTAGAAAAAATTTGAAGCGGGTATGTGGCAGAGGACAAGGAGCAAAGGCAAGAATAGGAAGAAACATATTCAGAGCGGCAAGGAAATAGGAATTTTCTCTGGAAGCATTATTTAAATGATTTGTAACCTAATTTAGCACATCAGAGACTGTTCAGTTTTTCAGTGCCCTGGACGGACACGGTACTTCAGGCCAGCTCTAACTTCCAAGGACGCAAGCACTTCTGTGGACTTAATGGAGCCATCTGCTCTTCAAAACATATCGCATTTCTGACCTGTGTCAGCTTCTCCTTAACCTGGCTCGATATTCCTCTCGCTTTGGGGGAGCAGCTACCCGATGTCTGCTTCCGTTTCCTTTAAGATTCGAGGCGAGGGTTTTGCTGCAGTGATTTCTGGGTGACAGACCTGGAAGGGACTTGGGCAGCCCACCTTCACGTCTGTACCCCGCATGCTGTCCCGCGAAGGACGGACTCCAGCATTTCCAGGTTTTGAAGCTTCCGTACCCGCCCTGATCCTGCAGTGAGACTGCTGCGAAGAGTTTCCTCTTTTCTCCTCCTTCCATCCCCCGGCACGGGCTGTCTGGGCTATTCACCACGCTCGGGAAGTGTCCCAGCCCAGAGACGTTCCAGGGAAGATGACCTCTGTATTATGGGATGAGCAGAACAGGAGCAGGGTCGAGTACAGCTCTGTGCTGGAGGGGCAGTAAATACCAACTGTTGCAATGGCTGCTATTTTATCGACGCGTAAATTAAATTAGAAACGCATACATTTCCTATCATGGAAAACATGTTAATGCACAATGCACACGGACAGCTCTTCTAGCCCTCAGCTCAATAAATTGTTGCTTTTCCTATACTGAAATGCCAATTCCTCTTACAGCAATAAAGAAAATCTGCCAAAATCCTCATCCGTAGTTTATCATTAAAATCCTGCGTTTCCTACTGTGAAGGAAGAAACAAATACATGAGATTCTCAGGTATGATAAGAAGTGCTTTTCCAATCCATGCGCTGTAGTAATAA
The DNA here is from genome assembly GCF_028858705.1 of Grus americana. NCBI lineage: Eukaryota > Metazoa > Chordata > Aves > Gruiformes > Gruidae > Grus > Grus americana. The sequence goes on along the minus strand of NC_072861.1, from coordinate 23,830,525 downwards.
TTTGTTTTCTCTTTTGTTTAGGACAAAGGAAGGTGTTTTTAAATTATATGTAGGAATACAAAAGCATGTTTCAAATTCAGGTCATGGTTTAATTGAGCAACAATTTATGATGCTCAATTTGTGGCTTGCTTAGTCTACAGGAAAAAAACCAAACCCAAACCCTAACCTAGGCATCATAACTGTAAACTAAATGAGGTGCACAACCAGCAGAAGGAATTGGTCTCTTGAGACAGCGGTATTCCTGCACTCAGATACATGAATCGTAATCACCTACTTGCAACAAATTACTCTGCCTTGTAGAGCTCTTCCCTTGGAATTGCCACTTCCAACTGTCTTCCAGAGCAGAGTGGTAAATAGCTGCAGCCATTTGTGTGTAAGTTGGGAAAAGCAAAAGAATTACCCAGGCTCCAGTACTACTCCTTACGGCCCAGTGAGCTCTCATCGACTCCCTTAATCCTTAATAAGCATTCGGCCTTAATTGCTGATTTTATCTTAACCCAGTACTTATGCCATAATTGATGAACATTGTTTGCAGCAGAGTTTTATAGCTCTCCAGTACAGATGGAAAGCCTTGCTTCAGTGCCTGTGCAATTGGATCTGCTGTTCATCAGGCGTCGCGCGGCGGTGCCTGGCACCATCTAGTGCCGCGATGCCAGGCACCGAACAGGCGCTGCAGACCACCACGTCACGTCTTCTCTCTAAGATGTAACTGCTTCTTGTCAGACCAGCTCTTGTCAGCTGGAGTGAAAAAATCTTATAAAACTCAGGGTCAAGCTGTCTGGGTACTGTACATGGCCTCTCTGTAGACGGGTTTGGGGAGGGGGCTAGGCAAATTTCACCGTGAGCTTCTTGAGCAAGTGGTTTAGTCTGCAAAATGCAGAATATACTCCACTCCTGCAGGCTTTCCAGGGGCTCGGCAATGATCCTTATCGGACTGGTTCCAGAGACAATGCAGGGAGGAGCGGGCAGAGAAGAGCTGTGCTCCGAGATCCCGGGGTCTCTGCTTCCCCAGCCTGCGTTCTCGTGTCCCACTTTATTTACATTCATATAATTTGGTAGGTGGTAGATGATTTCCTGAAAAATTGAATCTAATACATAATCCTATGTTCAGCAGAAAGGCAGATTTTACATTCGGTGATAAACCACAGTGTATATACCCATCTAAATGGCAGCATTTAAAATTAGGCGTCGATAAAATTTCAGGTAAAAGAGCTTTACACATCACTAGCTGAACACAGCATGCTGGAATATTACCGATGTTAATTGAAAGAAGTCCATTAATTGTTTCAGCAATCTCAGTGCCAAGATGAGGAAGGCGTTTGCCGGGGGCGGGGGCAGACGAGGCAGGGCTCTGCACCCACCTAACCCTGGGCGCTGACCCCAGCTGCTGGAACATCCACCACGGACCCCCGAGGAGCAGAGTCCCCCAGCACCCGCCGTGGTTAGACTTGTTACTTCAGCAGGAGCTTTGGGATATTTCACGTTAAAACAAAAACGTCAGTTCACATTGGTAAATCCAGTGCATCGCTAGGACAGGGTGAGATTTTGTTACGTGGAACTTTACTGGTTATGGCAAAACTGTTGTGGTTTTGATGTATAAAGCAGAAGATTCCCTGATGAAGCCTGGGATGCTTAAGTGCCTTAAAATCTTGGCCTCAAACTATTATTAAGTTTAGTACAGGCGACAACAAACATAAACCTGCCTCCATCCCAACCACTTCATAAATCAAATATTTTAGCAGCACTCATATTATCAAATTAATCTTTTTAAAAAGATATTGCGTGACAGTCTGTTTGAAACCAACACCCATTTATCAGAAAGTATCTCAATATAATACAATGTACTGCACAGAAGGGTTTTTCAGAGTAAGACACGTTTACATAAAGAAGAATTGTCCACTGTCTTTTTGAACCTCATGTGAAATCGTGTTAAATTAACTCTGCTGTGCCCAGCATCATTTTGCAGACGGGCTGAGGAGGAGTCTTTATTAGAAGGCAATTCCAGCAACCAGAGTTGGGAAAGGGCTTCATTGTCCCGGGGGAGAGTAAAAATACAGAGTACCTGGAATATAGAAATGTATAGATTGTGACCATTATCACCTGGGGAAAGTGAGGTAATACATTTTGATACATTTTCTTGAAACTTTAAGGGCACAGTCTGAAACACATATCATCCTGGACTCTCTCGATTCCCACAAATAAATCCAGTAACAATTAGCAGCACACAGATATACTTGTGTGTGACTTCCGGGACAATCACATACACTCCTGGAGGCGATGGCTGTATTTGCATTGCCTAAAGTTTTTGTATAAAAATGCTTACAATTTCTTTTTAAGATGCTCCAGTAATTTTATTGGCTGTAGTAGGGCCTTTGAAATCTGGCAGAGCAATACCCCCTCGAGCTAGAGAAGTCTTTTCTTTGTCCCATGAAATCTCATTTATATTTAGCAGAGTTAAATTTAAATTATTATTTTCCTTTTCTGCTTGTGTTCCCCAGCAACAAAACAAAACAGTAATTGGATATGAATGTTTGGGGAAACCGCAGCCACACTGTCAGACAAAAGACCCACACCCCACTACATTAAATTCCTTGTCTTCACTCTGCCCGAGCCGCGGCTGCTTCTTCACAGCGCACGGCACCTCTTCCCTCCAGAAGCAGGGAATGCCCCAAGGCTGCTGCACCCCCTCCGGGGCCACAGCTATGCCCAGCTCCAGGGATGCTCTCTGGGTTTTGTCCCTCTGGGCTCTTTGCAGGACTTACAATCCCTTCCCATCCTCCTGCACTGGGGACTGAGCGGCATTCTCTTCCGCCAGCTTCCCCAGCACAGGAGGGAGCGCCCCGGTTTTCTACAAGGTGCCGCCGGGAATTTACCCCGTTAGACACATCTGACTGTCGCCCTCGGCGCCTGCTCCAGCTGGGCTCTGCAGTGCCCCTGGCTGCGTTCTCCAACGGCCTCTACACAGACCCGGCTGCAGCTCCGCTCGGCTGAAGTCCATCTCTTTCCAGGGAAATCCACGGCAATGCTTTCCCCTCCTGCTTCTCCCTAGGGGAAACGGGGCGTTTTTCTCCCTCGGCCTCTGCTCTGTGCCTGCCCAGCTCAGCTGGCATCTCCCAGGAGTTCCTCCGAGGAGCTGAGCAGAGCAGAGCAGCCATCCTCGGCTGCCAGAGGCAGCTTCTCCCTGAAGCTCAGGCATAAAGCTGTTCCCAGTGCAACGTTCACTCCTCATTTCCCACACAGACAGCTCCCTGCAAACAGAGAGTCTAAAACAATGCTTTGCCTTTTCAGTAATTATTCACAATAACCTACAGGAGTTCCTGCCAACACCTGGGGTTTTTATCCTTGCTGCAAATGTCAGTTGCTATTAAAGGAATTTCACCGGCACCTCAGAGCAGCATACATAGCCGTGACTGCTTCTATTAAAAAAGAAAACAAACTTACTTATGTGGAAATGCTACTTAGAGAAAACACCAAACTCGGCACTGAATCTCCCCGGCTGCTTCTCAGGAGCAGATGTGCTTCCTGCTCCCGGCTGGGGAAGGAGCTTCAAGCCAGGCACTGTTCCTGCAGGCAGGGGTACTCTTTAGACTAGTCGTTCTCCAGACAGTGCTGCCATTTGACGAGTCGATCCCAGACGCTCCTTGGCTTGTTTTCATAGTGCAACATGTTATAAGAGATTGCCTCTGATACCTCACTCCGAATGGCTTATTCTCAGAAAGATTTTCAAATATCAGACGTCCATAAATTAACTTAATACCATTTCAGCTATAAAAAAAGTACTGATTCTATTGCACCTTCTTTTCAAGCTGTCCTAAGTGCCATCTTTATCCTTAAAGAGATAAAAGCAAACATTTTCCTTAGCAGTCAACATGCCTTAATTGCCTTCTGCAGCCAAAGTTACATTTGATTTTAGAGACGGGAAAAATGTAGCTGAGATGCTTATGAATCAAAATCAGCCCCCAGAACATGGTTCTGTGCCTCCTCGTGCACCTCTGCCACGATTCCTCGCCGTGACCTAGGTATCACCGTTCATTTTGTCTTTCTTCCGCCCCTCCTCCTGTGCTACCCTCCCACTTCCCCCCCCCCCTAAGTATTTGATTGGGTTTGCATAGCTTTAATTCCAACTGCAGGTTGCCCTCCATCCCTATAAAATGATTCTCTGTGGAGCAGATCTACCCAAGGCCGTGCTCAAAAGAGAAGCCTGAACTGATGGGCTGCCTGCCTGACCTCTTCCTCGGTAGTTCCCCTTCTTGTCGTTACTCCAAGGATAAAAGGTGCTTTTGATGCATGACAGGAATGTCTATACATACTGTTGTGCAAATAGAGCAAACTAACTAAAAATAAGGATGAAAAAAGCAGCAGCACTGAATTTGACCAGCTAATATGCACTGCTTTGTGACAAAGTATATTTGCAATGTGCACATAGATGTCCAGGTACACGTGTGCGTGGGCGTGAAGATGTCAGTGTCTGCAGCTTTTTCCCCTTCCGCTGGTGCTCCCTCACTAGCAGGAACAGCCTGCTCCTCCACGCTCGCTCTGGAACAGCACAAGGGGAGCAGCACCTCAGCTTTCTGAAAGTGGCAGAAGGACGGGAGCCATTTGGAATTTTGACAAGACGGATAATTTCACCCTTAAAAGACATGAAACCTCTTCCAAGACCCATGTTCTTAATAAACTTCAAAACATTGTTTAATCTATCTTGTGGTTGTAACGAGTTTTGATTAAACCTCAGATGAAGAAAGAGTTGTCAGGTACGCAATTACTGTAACGCGGCATCAGCTGGTAAGGAGTACAAGCAAACTGATGTGAACAGAAGTATGCCCATGACATACGTCACTATTCCTTCCTCTCTATGCTTTGCTGCTTTGCCTTAAGAGGAGGAAACATCTTGCCTGTGTAAGTGTACAGTGCTACATACGCTCATTTGAATATATATTCGGTGTTGATTTGGAGATAGACTGCTGCTGAGTTTTACTGAAATACGTAGTTTACCTGTGCCCCAACTTATCAAAGTTTTATGGGAACAAACCATAAGAGTCGTTGCTTTTGAACCTGACGACAAACCAGCCAGACAACAGTAATGACAGTATCAGTAGCTGCTCAACCTAGAAATGGTAAACAACAATGGGTTTAAAGAATCACATTTCTCCAACTGACAGAAATCCAGCCTGAAAGGGAACCCATCCCTAAAAACGTCTCAATAGTATGCTCCACAACGACCGCTCACAGGTACTCATAAAATGTGCTGAAACTGAAACTATTTTTACTATTATTCTTGCAAATGAGCAACTTGATACAGCTCTAAGTTAAGGAGGTGGTAGCCACTTTGCAAGACAACTTTAAGCATCTGTCTCATCCACCAATATGAAACAATCATATTGGAAAAGAAAGTCATACCATTCCCCTGCTAGAGTGCTATTTTGGTACTAATAGCTTGGTACTTTTACTGTAGTCTTACAAATCTACATGGAAACGTTAGTAGGCTCTGCTGCTCATTTTGACAGTTGCTCAGCTTACCAACAGATGGAGTATGTTAATCAGTTTTTAAAGTATATGTTAAAAGTCTGGGCTAATTTAAGTTCTGTATTCAGAATGTTTGCAAAAAAAATAGACATTTGTAACACATGCAAAAAAAAAAAAAAGCAGCTTCATTCTGCTGCAGTTGGAAGGAAGCAGTATCTTAGAATATTTAATTATACACTTTTAAAATCACTAATTTTCTGTAATGCTGAATAGATTATTAAATCAACATGTTCTCTTATGCAATATTCACTATTCTATATCTAATTATATATAAAAATGTTAACTTTACACTCATTTTTCCACTATTTAAAGAAGAAAAAAGTCTGGAGTGCATGAGAGCAACACCCCAGCCAAGAAACACCAAATGAAGTCCCAGAAGGCAGTTCAGCCTAGGAATATTTTCTTAAGGCTCATCCTATTAACAGAAGAATAACTGAAGCAAATGACTGCAGCCCTCGATGCGTGGCCATGGCTGGACCCGATATACTGCAGCCAGAGCTGACAGAGACCAAGTGCCAGCCCAGCATCCTCTGCCTCCTCCTGCTGCCCACTCCCTGGGAGCCCCCCTGCTGTGGTGGCTGCTGGCTGGGTGATGTCTCTTCCGCAGGCTCAGAATCCCCAATCTCCTTCTCCTCTGTATTTCACCAAAATGACTTTCATCAAAAGCCTTGTGATCTTCCTGGCTATCTGTACCCTCTCAGTCGGCCCCAGTTCCCCTGCTCAGCCTCCCCCATGGGTTGGGAGCTCCAGTTAAGCAGTTCAAGATGGGAGCTGGTACCCACTCTGCTTGGTCTGTGCTACAGGCACACCTCGGGTCTTGTCTCCAGCTTGGCCTGTGCTATCGGCAAGCTCTCGGCATGCGATGGGGAAGCTCTCGGCATGCGATGGGGAAGCTCTCGGCATGCAATGTAGAGGGCTGTGCCAGACAACAGCCTGGGGAGTTGGAGTTTCAGGTATTTGTAAGTCAGCGTGCGTATTCTTGACAGTCAGTAAGCGCGTTAGGAACGTCACTGCGTGTCTGTTCATCACCACGCGTGCCCTAGGCCCGTACAAGGAACTGATGAAATGTGCTTTCCCCCTCAACCTGTCTAGTCTTAGAGCATCAGGAAGCGTTTGGTTTCTGAGTTACCCCTTTACCACCGCATGCGTTTCTCCAGTGCACGATCAATCCGTAACGCAGCATGCCCTCAGCTGACAGCAGCTTCTACATCCAAAATGTTTTTGAATGTTGTCCGCTCAGCACAGGACTGATTGATAGAGCAGGAGAGAGGATGTATTTTCAGGTTATTAGCATTCAGGCCTTGACTATGAAGTGCAGGGCACACAAGAAGAATACATTGTTCTAGGTAGTAACAGTACGTAGATCAAACCAGCAGTTTCTTAGCTTATGAAGTTACTTTGAATGTTTTATTCGTTTATAACGTCTCACATGCTGCAGCTTATGCTCCTCTGCAGTTACCACTCAGTTCTAACCATTCTTCCTTGGAAAATGTTAACACTTTCCAGAACAACTGTAATTTTACATTATCAAATCTCTCTGCATTTTTATGACATCCTAGTAATGCTAACAGAAAATTAATTCAATTAATTAATTTTTCTTCTCTGTGACTTACAAAAAAGTCCATAAATACTGGCTGCATTACTTTTTCTTTATAATCTTAATGAATACACTGTAAGAGTTTGCTATTTTATTACTGTTCTTTTGTTAAATAACACTTGTACATATTAATATTATCAGCAGCAGACAATTGCTCTACAGAAGCTCAGCAAATGGCAGCCCTTGTCTGAAGAGAGACTCCAGGGTAAGTTCTGAATCTTAAGTGAAGACATTTCCCTCTGCAGTTCCCTTCTCCCCCCAGACTTCACAGCCTGGCAAGGAAAAGCTGTTCCAGACTGGTACTTCTGGATTGCTGCAGCATTTATCGAGCGCCACGCCGCTTGCCACTGCAGGAGCACCATCAAGGACAGTGCGTTTCAGCACCTCATTACACGATCTGCCAGCCATCAACAATGTTCTTTATGCTTCACTGTTTCTTCCCGACTCTACGCGCCCTAGAACACCTCGTTTATCCCCAAGAGGACCACGTCCCAGGGGCGGTTTTGCATCGCTTTGTGCTTTGGCTCTCAGTCCCCAGAAACACATTCCTGTAGGAAAGGCCACACCATGTCACATGGAAGGTCCATCCGTTCCCGGAGTAACAAGGAGCAAATGCTTAGGAGCAGAAGTACACAGCGACCCTGCGCCTCATGTACCCTCTAAGCAGTCCAGGTGAGGAGCACAGTTTGAATCTCAACCACATGCTAGCAGTCCTTGAGCTCCTCTACTGATTTACATAACATCTTCTTAAATTCATTTGTATTTTTGACCTCCACAACATAGCCATGGTGATGCACAATTAAATTGTGCAGTGTGTGGAAAAAGCATGTCCTTCTCTTTAATCCTGCTGCCTGGTAATTTCACGCAGCACCTATTAGTTGTACTGGCAAAAGAAACACTAAACAATCTTTCCTGTTCATCTTCTCCATGCCATTGATCATTTTAAATACCATTATCACAGTCCTTCTCCCTGTCCTCCTTTCCAAACTCCCTCACGATCTCCTCCAACACAAGCCATCCCACACCTCGAATCACCCCTCATTTCGTAACCTTTTCACAACCTTCTGATCGGAACCACCATGTTGAAGGTGCAGAAGAGCAGTGAAAATTCACACACTGTCTTCCATTTATTCTTAATTTATATCTTGCCAATTCCTAGCATTGACTTCACCTTCCCCACCCCCATTTTTAACACCCATGAGGATAAAGGAGACATTATCGGAGAGCCAAGAGCCCACTGTGTATGTGGCATTATGGTTGTTTTTTCTCCTGTACGCATTACTTGACATTTATCAAAATTGAATTCCTCTGCTGTTCTATTTAGTCAGTTACCCAGTGTCATGAAATTCAGTAACCCTATCAGATTCCCTTTTTATTATCATGAAGAATAGTAACATAACTTCCACAAATTACATTGCCTTGTTAGTAATTTTTTTTCCTTGGATCACTTATGAGTATGTGGAAAGAGACAGGTCACAAACTGTCATGTCACTAGTGAAGAAGCTACTTTCTCTGTTCTTCCTAGCTTTTACCTAGTTGCGAATCCATAAGCAAACTTTTCCTCTTACTTCATAGCTTAATAGTTTAAGAACCTTTGGCAAGGGTCTTTCTTAAAAATTCGAGTGCATTACAGTGATCAAATTGACCACAAGCAGTTGCTTTTTGACTCCTTCAGAAATCGCTCATAAATCTAGAGAACTGACCTCCAAAAGAGCCATGCTGACTCTCCAAACGTACCCCCTGTAGATGCTGATCGACCTTCCTAGTACCCATAGCTTCCATCAACCTGCCTCAGGCTTCTCTTGTAGTTCTTCAGGTCACTCCTGGAGGAGAGCCAGGAGTTAAACAGCGTCCTGCCACCTAGCTGGAACCTCTGCTAGTAGCTAAGTAACGTCATGGTCGAGCTCCTTTAGAATCGTCTGTTCTGGTCCTGAGAACCTCGTCAGTCACTCCAACATTTCAGCTCCACTGATGTTTCCCATTCCTCTGACATACGCCCGCTCCGAGAAAAGGCTCTGCTCTGAGGAGAAACTTCTGCAGTGAATAGGAACGCAGCATCTTTTCTGTTACAGCCTCATTTCTCCTCCATCACTTCTTTTTACACTTTTGCTGAAGTTGGTAAGGTGGCAGGTGACCAGATTTTAATTCTGATGCACGTGAACACTTTTGTACACCTTCAGCAAGTTCCTCTGTGAGATTGTTCTGGCTGCCACGCAGTACTTCTACATTTAACTTGACAGATTGTGTTTCTGTTTTCCTTGTTTGGACACAACTTGTTTCCCGGGAAGATGGCTTTTAACGTTAAACAGCCCCTCAAGGTCAGTTGAAGTACAGTTATTACTGAGATCTTCTGGAGTGCTTTTGATGTGACCTACCCCTGGGCCGAGTTTCTAATACTCTGTCTTGAAACAATCTCCACTTTGCATCCCCTTAAATACTTTTGACAAACCTCCTTGTTTTGCACAGCTCCCCCTTCCAAAGTTAAACATTGCTATTGCGTATTTTGACTTTTTTTATTTCTACAAGGATGCTAAATTTGAATATCCTATGGCAGCTCTTCAACAGCAAGATCTGGAAGCACGTAAGGTTTTGATACAATCCTGAACAATTTTTCTTCTTTGTGTCCTTCAGTTTCTCCAAGAGGGGTACAGTGTTTAGAGCTTAGTTCTTGTGCTTGCATTGTTTCACAGCGACAACTATGCAGTGCGCACACAGATCTCTCCATTAACACTGTACCACGGTGAGGTCAAGAGCCAGAGAAGCCGAGACAAACTGTTCTGAATGATGAACCAAGATCCTGGTCAGAGGTTGAGCTGAAGATGCCAAGAGATACGTTATGAGCACACAACGGCACATCCCCGTCAGAAGCTCAGAAGAGGGAGCAGGAATACAGCCCTTCCAACCAGGAAAAGAACAGTTGAGGACTAGAACACAGCTGAAATTAAATGGTAAATTAATTGGAAAAAGAAAACTGCCTGGTATTGCCTCGCCTCGCAGATACACAAAGGCAACCACAAAACCCGTGCAGGGGGCAGGTCCTACCCTGGCTGACAGGGCTCCCTGTTGGGAGGGAGATCGTGTGCTGCCAGCCCCAGAGCTGGGCTCGCACGGTGGGAGACGGGGATGCATCGCTGAGCACTACCTCAAGAGATGACTCTGTCACCGAAATTCAGGAATAAAAGAAAACTCCTTAACACCAATTTAGCATTAAGAGGCAGGCACTTCCTTTTATTGCAGTGCTGGGTGTCAGGAGGAGAGTTCCTCTAATCAGGCACCCCTAATGCTGGTTCTCATCATATTTATACACAAATGTTACAAAGATTACAAAGTGGTACACTCCCTATTACAATAATTGGTTCATATTTCTTCGCCTAGTATGCAAACTAGAACGCCTCTATCTTTTGTGTAGGTGGTATAATTTGGGTAGGGGGCTTATGGGGGTCAGTGGTCGTGGTGACCCTGGCCCAAATTACCTTCCCCCTAGTTTCTTAATACTTCGGTGTTGGTAATTGTTCGCTATACGCCTCAGGAAGATAAGGATGTTGCTGGAGGCAGTTAGTGTCCTCCCTTTCTGCGAAGTACGTACGTAAGGACCTTGAAGCGTCTTGTAGCTCCTCCTTTTTATCATGATGTGTAGCAGGCGCTCATTCTAAGAACCATTAGCCTTCTACCTAAAGTAATAATGAATAGTTTCTTAACACATATAAGTAGGCCTTCGTTACAGGCCTGTCTTTTTTGCTACAACTCCTGAGCAGATTGGTAAGAAACCAACGTGTGTGAAATCCAGGTAGAATTCTGAGCTGTAATTTGTTATGTTTATATTGTATTTACATTGTTTAGACAAGCATTTCCTTTCCCAAAGTGTTCAGGTTTGCCCAGAGTAAGTGTATCCAGAAAGAACAAGCTCAATAGAGCGGACTTAAAAACCTGGACAGCTCTAGCTTCACAGTGAAGTACAATTTGCAACACTGGATTTAGAATGTGAATCTACACCGCCATCTGCAGAAAGCAGATTGGCAAATTAATTGGCTACCAGTATAGCGGCAATTAAAGTGCCAAAATGCAAATATTGGTATGCAAGTATGGTGTAGAATCAGGTGGAAAAGAGAAAGGGATGTATGTGCTACGACGCTATTATCACAGCTGACAGGTTCTGCACAACATATGCTGTATGTCAGGAGAGGAACGCATTTTACACTTTATTCCTTCAATGTCCTTCTTTTCCTATCAGGAGATCCCCTTCTGCTTCTTCCACATCCTCTCACACCATTTTGCAGCTTGGGTGTACTGTATCATGCACATGCTGTACCACAGGAGCTCACTCCAAACCCTTCCTCCTGTCTGAGGTGCCTGGCCACAGGAGTGCAGCAGAACTATTACTTAAATCTTATCACAGAAAAAAACCAACCGCTGAGGCAGTAAAACCTTGCATGCCTGCCTTTGCTTTGATCTGCCTTTTCATAAATAAAAGGTGAGCAGGCGGCTGCAGCCTGATGCTGTGAACTGCCCCACGTCCTGAGTGCGGAAGCCACCTTCGTGTCTCCAACCAGTTCTGTCCCCCTTCCTCCCTGTGAGACACACGTGCTGTAGCGGTAAGAGATTAATAGTTTGTGAGGCAATCTGATTAAGAATAAATGCTTTACTTGACTATTTCTTATAAAACGAGGAACAAGTTTCCTCACATAATGTCGAAGACATGCTGTATTTCCTCAGGAAACACCTTTCAGGGGAAGCACTGAGCATCCTACTCTGCTTCTTCCCCTGCCAACCGCCCGTTATCTCGCCCCAGCGGCTCATCCCGTCCCGTTGGGGTCCCGGTGCCGCCGGGAGAGTGGGGGTGTGTGTGTAAGCGGGTGGGGGGGATATGTGTGTGCGTGTAAGCGGGTGCGTGCCACTGGCAGCAGAACCCCACCACCCCCACCGAGCCGCCGGCGCCGCCCCGCCCGCCCCACAGAAGATGGCGCCCCTGGGGCGGCGGGAAGCTGCGCTCTCGCGAGAGTTCGAGGAGCTTGTCTCGCGAGAGGCGGCAGGCGGAAGGGGCGGGGCGCCCGGCGGAAGGGGCGGGGCGGCCCGCTGCCGGCCGGTGAGGTGGGCGGTGCGCCGCGGTGGCGGCGCCAGCGCAGCGTTGCGGCCTGTCCCTCCCCGCGGGGCGGGAGCGGCGCCTGGGCCGGCCACGGAGCGCGGCACGGCCTGTCCCCGGCGCGGCTTCCTCTCGCCCCGCTCCCCTCGGCCGCCCCGGGCAGGGCGCTCTGCTCTCCTCTCCTCTCGTCTCCTCCACCCCCCGCGGCCCCGCCGCCTTCCGGGCTCTCCGCCGCCGGGGATGCGCTCGGCCCCCCGGGGCAGCGCCTCCACCCGCCGCCCGGCTCCCTGAGCAGGTTCCCTGCCCCCCGGGCCTGCTTCTCCCCTCTCAGGTGCGGGCGGAGGCGGTGAGCGGGTGAAGCCCCCGCCCGGCGGCCTTCCCCCATGGTGGGCTTCGGGGCCAACCGGAGGGGCGGCCGTCTGCCCTCCCTTGTCTTCGTGGCGCTGCTGGTGGTGATCGCCATCCTCGCCTTCAACTGCTGGAACGCCGCGTCCCGCCAGGCCCTGCTGCAGGAGGAGGTGGCCGAGCTGCAGAGCCAGGCCAAGCGCACCGAGGTGGCCCGGGGCCGCCTGGAGAAGCGGAACTCGGACCTGATGGGCAAGGTCGACTCGCACAAGAAGCAGCTGGAGCAGAAGGAGGCCGACTACAGCCACCTGAGCAGCCAGCTGCAGGCCAGGGACGGCCAGGTGAAGAAGTGCGAGGACAGCAAGGTAAGGCGGAGGGTGCTGCCCGGCCCGCCGGCGGCGGGGTCCCCCGGGGTGTGGGGGGGTGGCTCTGCCCCGGGGGACACCGTTTGTTCTCGCCTGGCGATGGCCGGGGTCCCTGCAGCGTCTGCAGCCTGAGGGTGAACGGAGCCCCCGGAGGTGCGGGGCTGTGCAGCTGGTGCGTTGGCTGCTGGTGGGACGTTTGCAGTACGCTCGGGTTTCTGAACGCACCCCAGGAAAGAGCTGAAAATGTCCAGCAAAGGCAGTGTGTGTGCTACCAGTGAAACTGTGAGAGCTCGCTGTCTTCCAGACCGCTGTCTTTAATTTTTTTTTAATGAGCTTTCCTCCTCTGCTGAGTTTATTTGATCTCTTGTGGTCAGTCAAAAGGCTGCGTACAGCCTTAAAACTGCAGTTTGTTTGGCCTTAAGGAAAATGAAACAAGTGTAATGTTCAGGAGTAGCACCCTGAGCTGGCCTCTCTCCAAATGCATGGCACACCAGGGGCTGGTCCTTACGCAGATGGCATATACTTGAAAAAAAATAAAATCTTGCTGCTGACATAACATCTGATTTTCATTAGCTGCGAAGAGACGAGCTGATAGAAAATTCAGCCTGCCCTTTTCTGTGGAAGTGGCCTGGGGATTTCTTTTGTTGTGGAAGGGAAGATGAGCGAATGCATCAACATTCACTGTTCTGCTTTCATAATAATCGCAGACAACTCTTCCCAGAGGAGTTAAGCAGACAAGTTCTTTTACTTGTACATCGGGTATGGTAGTGAGGACTCTATTTGCATGCAGTTCCTAATTCTGCTCACTGAACAATGCTGTTCATCATGGTAGGATTTATGGAAATATCACACTCTCGGGCTTATTACTGGCTAAGTTTGTTTTTCTGGCCCTTTCATGTCACATGTTTGATGAGCAGTATAAGAAAATGCATTTGGTTTTCACAGAAAAATCTGAATAACTGCATGTCTCATTACGGACTTGTTCAAATTGATTTAGTTTGTGTTAAAGTTGTGTTTTCTTTCCTGCTGAACCACTAAAATTAAGTCATTTGTATGTTCAGCAAACATGTTTTTTAAACTTCTAAAATTTTTTTTCTGAGATTGGAATGAAAAGCCTGATTAGGTCTGTCATGGTGGATACTGGTGCTCTCTGTTGGAAATAGATGCAACTAACACCATTGTGATTAAAAATACTGTGATACTATAAAATCTAGTTTAATTTATGAATATTCTATATAGATATCAAAAGAGTTAAGTCTGATGAGCAAGAGAAGCTGACCTCAAAGCAGTTAGGTTTTAACAAAGATGCTTCCCCTTCTTAAAGACAGAAAACTAGTAGTTTTCTAAACTGTTGGGGTCTTGGGGGGCCTGCTTTGTTGTTGATTTTTTTTTTTTAATTGAACTTTTACATGCAACTAGAGGGCCAATACTACCAGAGATGGTGGTGGCTTGAAAACATGAGAGGTGGTCAGTCAGGCTACCGAGTTGGAGCTCCCTTTCTCGGGCTGCTGAGGACACTAAAATCACAGGAATTCACGGCCAGACTGGGCACATCAATGGAGGAAGTTTGCTGAAGGCTGATAAATGCATTGAAACTGCCTGTGAGCTGTGGGCTGTTGGAAAAGTGGCTAAGGATATTCAAGGGAAGTAGTGTAGGTGGGTACTTGTCGTATGGCTGTTCTTTATGGAGGTGAAGTTGATTTTGTGTTCCCGTTCATTAGCCTACGTTCACAGGGCAATGAGCTTGTTCCGTGTGTTGTAACTGACTGACAGGTGTAGAACTCCACTGGTGGTATCCAGGGAAGTTCTCAACGATTGGGCTGTGTGGCAAGGCTTGCTTTTAACACAAGAAATTTGTGGGGTTTGGAAATCTATAACGTTTTACTGTAGAACACCAGGAGAAAAAGCGCAGGCACAAGTCATGGTGTCCAGAAAGGGTCACTGGAAGCGTCACTGGAAAATGTGCGTGATACAAACGCCCCAGGAGGGGCTGGCGAGCTGCCCTGCCTGCTGACCACCGGGGTCTTCTCCCGAAGTCTGGCTGGTCTTTGAGTGCTTTCAGAGGCTGGCATCTCACAGATGTGACTAGCAAACCTCACAAATTAATTTCGTTGCTAATTGTATGCATACTGCAGTATGTGCCCTGTATCTTTGTTCCAGAAGGTGCTGTTTAAGGTCGTGTGAGCTCGTAGCTTTTGAATATCATCTTCTTGCATTCAAAATGTTCAATGTGCCTTGATAGGCAAGAATAACGGTAAGCTTTATCAGTAACCAGTCACTGTCCCTTGCTCTTTTCCTCCCATGTGAGCTACTGTCATGTTCTCAGTGGTAACAATCCCATTTTTCTTCTTAAAAACCACTTTAAGTGACTGTACTTTAGAGACTAGAGAATAAAGCTGTGTTTTAGAGAATAAAGATCTGTTACAAAAAAATAGTGAGTAGTAGGCATAAAGTGTCTGACCAAAAAAGGCTTGAATGGTAATTTTTTTCTCTCAAAATAGAATTTGGCAAGGATGTTCTTTGAACAAACCAATGTCCGTTTGTGAAATGCAGGAGCTATAATAAAACACCAACACTGGTAATTCCCAGAGTATCAAGTGATCACGACAGATCAAGGCTTTTTTCATGGAAAGCTTGTTTGAAAGATGCTGCTCTGGTGGCTATCATTGTCAGTTCTGCTTTATGCCTCTTTGTCTCCCTAAGAGATTCTTTGCCTTGAGGTCATGTAAATCAAGCGTGCGTTTTCCAGTGCTGAGGCAACTTGGATTTCTGCAGGCTGCTTCCTCCTAGCTCAGTGCTATCTGTAGTCAAGCCCAAACCCTTGTCTTTCCCCTCCCTCCCCTTGCCTGCATAATGAGCTGGTCACACTGCACCAGAATATTGTTTGCTCTTATGAGCAAGTGTAGTAGTGTGACCTAGTGTCTTGTGTTTAAAAAAAAAAAAAGGGGGTGGGGGGGAGAAAAAGCATGAGTTCTTGGGAATTCTCCTGTCACTCTGTGATGAGCTTGTGCTGGACCTTTGAACAAACCAGAGGGATTCTCCTCTGGGGAGACAAGCAGGGGTAGGGATTGCCCCAGTGTCCGGGGCGGTGACGTGTGCAGAGTTGGCATTAGTTTCCTGAGTATTTCATGCTTTTTTGCAGCATACCGTGAGGATACTTTTTTTTTTCCATGGCTTTACACATCCCTTTGCAATAAGCTCAATAAAATGATTGAATGGCAGGAATTTGTGGTGGAGTGCTTCCAAATGGCAGCTGTCCAGTGTGGGGGGGTTTGTAGCTCAGTGTTGGGTACCGCGGCTCTCGGGAGCGTGCCTTTCTCATTCCAGAACTATTGCCAGCAATGCCAGATGTGTAATACAGCCTTGCCCCTTTGGTGCCGAGAAACGATGCTTCCTAGGATGCAGCTGTTTAGTAAAGCATCCTTGGGAGCAGCTGGTTGTGTTCTTTGTTGCCAAAACTTCTTGATAGTTCCTCAGTCTGCAATGCTGTAGTTCTACAGCAGCGATGTTGAGTGCATCTTCCAATCTTATTGCATGTTCCTCATGATCACAGTGTCATCTCAACACTGTACTAATTGCTTGATGATAGCACTGCCTATTCTGAAAAAGGCAGTTGACCATAGTAGAAAGACCATGGAATTGTGGCACGTAGACCCTTGTGCGAACAGACTTTTGAACAGCTTTCAAAATGTAGAGATGTGTTGGAAATGTCCAGGCTCGTGAAGTTGCACAGAGGAGCACGGACACCACCTCGTGCTGCTTTGTCAGGCAGTTCGGAGGATGACCTTGCTCGGTAAAGAAATGACGCACAGAGAAATAGGAGTGGATGTTTGCACTTTTGCCACTCGCTTCATTGGGAAGCATTACCATCCGAGTTGTCCTGCCATACATAGAGATAAGCTCTGACGTGTTTATAACTTTCTTTCTTTACATTGCCTCTCATTATATGACAAACCTGTTACGATTCAGACAGCGCTGGAAGGTTGCCTTGCATGCACGTAGCTCCAGCACACACAGGATTTTTGACGTGCTTTTCCTGTGCAGAGCTCATTGGGCTACAGAGAATTTCTTTTATACATCCCAACTGCTTTGGAAAGAAACTGAGAAGCCACTGAGAAATATGAACAGTGCAAATAGGTCTAGGCTCAAGGAGGACACAACTCGGAAAGAACTGGGCTTGTGCCACAGTTTGTGGAGTGTGGTTTTTTGCATGTGTAGGTGGAACAGATCCCATGAATCATATAAAAGCTGCTTCCCTTTCTGTCCCTCAGATGAGGGACATTTGCTGTCAGCTGAGCTGTTTTGGATATAAATTCTGTCACTTTTCTCTGAAACTCAAAATTGCCAGAATGAAAGATTGTGTGATAAAACCGATGCTGCCTTCAAACCGAGCTCCTCCTAACAGACAGGCAACCCTCCCCCAGCCCATTGCACGTCAAATGTTTTATAGGGTGAGCAGAAGCAAGCTGGTGGGAAGGCCTTCTGTGTTATCAGTTCTGACAGATGAAGGTTTGAAACCAACCCACTACTTCCCAGGATCTCCTTTGTTTGTAGATTTGTCAGGTTCCAGGAAAGAACTGCATTAGAGTGGACGACAGGAAAAATTTGGTCATTATTGCCAGTGGCTTTGCAAAATAGGGAAAGATGCTTTTTCGTGAATGCTCAACAAATCACTCTCTTTTTATCCATTCCCCTGTCCCAGTTTGATGACGAGCTGGGTGCCTCTTAGAATAGAAAGTCTTGGCAGTAGCTTTCATCTTGTTCTTCTGTGTGAGGTCCCACCACGGGGTTACTTGCGCTTTTGAAATAAAGCCCAGGCAATCCAACGCAGGCTTTGATTTAACCAAGTGTCCTTCTTTGGATTCCTGTAAGTAGAGTGCCTTCAGCGTCTCGGTGGGCCGAGCAGCCTGTAACTGGTTCACGGTGCTCTGACATGCCAAGAAGGCTCCGTACGGGCCCTATTGGGTGTTTTTAGTTTCTTGCCTATTTCAGGGTAGGGTTCTCAGGTTACCAAAAGATTGCATCATCCACATTTGCTCTTTTTTTGGGAAAAGCCTTGTGAGTTGGCTGGGCGTTCCCCCTGCAGCGCCGATGCCTCTCCATACTCCAGAAAGGCTCTTGGCTTTTGGTCCGGGCGGTGGGGCAGGGTCTGCTGCCAGGTCTGCCCCTGTGCATTGCTGCTAGGGATGAGCCAGGACGCTGTAGTCTGGCACGGAGGGAACTCTCGATGGAGCGCTCCGTTTCACGAGGAGCCCCTGTTATGTGACTGGAGCTGTTGGATGCGTGCCTCCCTGTACACTCTGTTCTGCAGAAAATCACGATTTCATCAGTTCTCGTACGGCCGTAGTTCTCCAGTTCTAAACGCCTGCCCCAACCCATATGGGACAAATCAGATCCCACAGTCCGGGGTTGGAGTGCCTCTTTTAAAAGCAAAAACATTCTGTGAAACATTCTTAGAGGCATGAATAATTTGATAAAAGAGAATGTAGAGCTGGGCGGAGGAAGCCTTTAAGTAAGGGCATGTGTCTGGTTCGTTTTGACGGGAAGTGCAGGTAAGTGGCTCAGACACTGAGCCTCAGAGCCTGTGTGGGATTTGGAATCGCCTGTGTGTAGGGCAGTGTGCTTCGTTGTGGTGTTCTGAGAGGTAACCGAGCTGGTAACCCAGGAGGGACAACCCTCTTCCAGCACCTTCCCAGAGTTACTGTTTATATTGATCACGAAACTCCAAGAAAAATAATTTCAGCATCAGTGTGGCCTGATGATGGCCCTGGATTTCTTTCACCTTTCTCAGTATGTTCTACTGGTGCATCTTTCTCTTCATGTGTGCTATTTTTTTGTAAGAACAAGACAAAGCAACTTTACTTAATGACTTTGTGTACATGCGTTTGTTATTTATTGTAACTGCTGGTTTTTTCCTTACTAAAAATACCAAATTAAAAGCTGTTGTGGAAGTCTACTGGTGTCAGATTCTCTCTTAAAGTGCGTGTTATGAATATTAGGAGGCATCACATTAAAAATTTACTTTACATATACATTAGGTAGAAACTGTTTTTTGCTAATGAAGCTGCGTGTTTATTTTTATACATTTATGCTTCAACATTGGAAACTCACTGTCTCCTGCAGTATTAGAATGCAGTGTGTTTATTTTAGTCCTGACAGAATCTACCTTTTTGATAGAAATATGTTCTGGAAATGAATTTAAGTCCTTGTTAGCAAAGCCTAAATATAGTGTTCAGGTTGGTGATATCACTTAGAGCTAAATAAATATACGTTACTTATATTTACAAGAACTTTGAACACGTCATTCTGATAATCCTGTACGTGTGTTGTCTTTACAATGTCTTCTCAGTCTAAACCCCTTCTAACTGCTGATTGTATTTACATAACCATTTCTTTCTTCCAGATGAAGCTGCAGAACAACATATCCTATCAAATGGCAGACATACATCGTTTAAAGGGTAAGGAATTTATGGGCAGGCAGTGAAGCTGTGTGTGTTTTAACTGCCGAGGTACTGCAGCACAGGTTTTAAATGAAAGATCAAGTGGTGCTGGAGCATCGCGTAATGTGAGAGTTCCTGTATTTCTTCGTTACCTGGGCTGGGGTGGTGCAGGGCTGGCTCGTGTAGACTTGGCTCTGCTGTCTGCCCAAAGAACGGGTGTTCTGGCACTCCCGAGAGTCGTTTCTGTGACCATATACGCAGTTTAGTACCGTTTGGATCAGCAACGTTGTGATACTTAGGCTGGGCTTGAAACAGTCCGGAAAACATCTTTTAAGGCTGTTAAATACAGACATGATTACAATTACCATACAGTAAGATTACTGTATGGAACAGCTAATGCCAAAATGTGTACATGCCTGCAGACACCATACTTGGCATTTCTGCCTGTATCTATGCAATTGCAACTTGAAATAGTAGGAAGCTTAACAATTATTTGTAGCCTGAGGAGCAGGGAGAACTGCTACAACAATAACTTGTGAAGACAGGAAATATGTATTTGGTTTATGGAGAGTGGAAAGGCACCTTCTTTTGTACATTTATTGCAGAAAAAGACTATTTGACCATTGTGCCTAAAGTAACCTAGTAGTACTTTTGTGTTACTCAGAATAACAGAATCTTTCAGGAAATTAAGGAGATTTCCAACAGATGGGTGAAATAGCATTGTGTAAGTCTTCTGAATTAAAAAGGTAAAGAATAATTTAGGGGTTTTGGCATAGTGTCAAAAGAACTGTGCTATAATTCATAGTGACATCTGGCATACGTGAGTAAATTGGCATCTTTTCCAAGTTAGTTGAGCAAATTTTTAACTTATATAGCAATATTGAAAGTTGTATTCACTGTGGGGCATTTTTTTCTTATCTTTCCATATTCATGTTGATTTTTGCTTTTTGCTCTAGAACAACTAGCAGAATTACGTCAGGAATTCATTCGCCAGGAAGATCAGCTTCATGAGTACAAGAAGAACAATACTTACCTTACAAGGAGATTGGAATACGATAGGTACGTCTTCAGGAATGTTAGTGCCTGTAGGTTTGTGTGTGTGTACTGGAAGTCTGTATTTATTAAAAAGTGTAAATTAATGCTATTTCTGCTAATTCTCAACTTGAGTGTACTCACTTGGCGATGTAACTTTCACTTAGCTAGTTGTTTGATTTTTTTTTTTAAGTTCAGGTTTTTTGTGGTGTTCTACTTGTCCCCCCGAAGTGAGATATTATCTAAGAAAAATGTGACTTGCTAGAATTGCTCAGCATTGGACAATTTAAGTCAATGCATCTTTTGTAAAGTGGAGATCTTAGTTGACAAATACTTGGAAGAGTTTAATCAACACAGTTCTGTAAGCCACCAGGGTTGTTAATTGCTGCTTTCTAAAGTGTAATTTTATTTTTTCCACTGAAGTTGAAAGCATTGTGTATATCGACATTTTGAGTTGCCTTTTAAGTTTACGATGGAGAAGCAGGGAGAACAACTACTTCTGAAACTTTGAGGAATGGGAAGATTAACACTTGAGAGAATGGTTGAAACTTTCACACACCCCATTCTTTACGAGTGTTTGTGGGAAACAGGGACGTTGTTGAATTGGGTTGGTCTCTGTGTGGCTTGTGGGAGAAGTTGGGACGCTTGGCTGTGTCATTCAGATCTCGTTATTTGAGTTGAAGCAGTAACTGATAGTAGTAGTTGTGCATCTTCTGTGTTGACAGCCATGGGAGATATATTGTTTTCCTAGTGGAATTAATATATGCTGATGACAGATTAACTGCGAAGCTTGAATTTTCAGTTGCTTCCCAGGTTTTCAAGCAAATATGTTCAAGGCCATTCTATTTATTTTACTGTTTTTCTGCTCTGTCCCTATTTTTTCCAGTTCTGCTTTCTTTCTGTATTCAGTCCATTTCCACTCCATACACATTCCAGGACAAGGCTTTTTGGACAGACTATTCTAGTTATATCTCAGGTTTGGCTTTTTGTGCCACTTCATTTTTATATTTTTTTTCCCTATTTTATTTATGGGAGAGCAGATACAAGAAATTAAATATAACTAATAATGTGTTTCTAATCAAGTCTGCAGTGTGGGCAGCAGATCAAGGAAATGAGACTGCAGCATGAAGAAAACATAAAGAAATTAATGGACCAAATTGTGCGGGAACAAAAGGTAATGCGTGGCTAAGTTTCGTGGTTGAATTAGAAGAGCCTGAAGTCTGCTGTTGGTTTGACTCGGCATTTCAGAAACATGGAGGCCTTTGGCATTTCTCCCCCAACTTTTCGTTAAATATCATCCTGGGCAGCCCTAAGTGGGTGGTAGCAAAACAGGCAGATGTTCTTACACTCAGTCGGTGAACTGAGCCTTGAAGATCAGGCTTCGTTCTCTGCTCTGTTACAGCCTTCCTGCATGACGTCATTGCTAAGCATTTCAGTTTCTTCTCTGTAAAATGGATATTACTTTATAGCTCTCCAGGGTAGGATCTGTGTTCTTACAGCATTATATAGGTTATTGCAAAGGGAACCTGATCTCTATTGAGACCTCAAGGTGCTAATGTGATGCAAATAACAATGGTATTTGAATGGTATCAAGGGTGTCATTATATGGTGCAAGCTGCCAGTAGAATATGGGCCTCTTTCCTACAATGAGACGAAATAACCTGCTCTTCTTAAAATTTCATTTTCTTCATCTCCATTTACAAACATTTCAAATAATAAGGCAGACTTGAAGTAGATTTCAGTCGGATCTTTCCTTAAAATCCAGACTTGTTTCAAAGCCTCTGACCTGAGGCTTAAGGCCAACGATGCCCTAACCTCTTTGCGTTATACTTAAGAGCTACATATGCCAATGTAAATGTCACCCAGCCATGCTGTATTTTACGTGTGTTTTTTTTTTTTTTAAGTTACATGTCCATGCTCTACCTCCTACCCTCAGGGCTCAGGCTCATATATAGAGGACTTCTGCTGTTGTTTGCTTTGGTGATCATCTAATTTATAAATGCAATTTTGCTTACCCAAAGTAAACTTGAATTTGAAGGGTTTTGTTTTGTAATTTTCAGGGATGTGCTTAATATTAGTTCTTTGTGAATTTGTTCTAACAGGCCACACAAAAAATTCAGTCCAGTAAAGACACTGAAGTAAGTCCCAATAACGATGACCAGGCAATATCTAAGACTGTTCCAGAGGCAGAAGATAAAAACACTGTAAAGAATGAGCAGCCTTCAGATCATGTTGTAAATGGCAAAGGTATTTCCTTTTTTGTAATTTCTGATAGATAATGGGCCAGTTGTATTATATCCTTTGCTATCATACAGAATCGTGCATTTCTCTGAAGTAGAACCATGAATTATTTGGCTCGGATAACTTGGTTATCTGCATGCGATTGCACTAAACTGGAGTTGATAGGTACCCAGAGATTGGCACGTCTTGTCGTTAAAGTAGGTTCTTGCAGAGTCTTGTGTGAGTCTTGCATTTGCATTGTTGGTTCATTCGGCATCTCCTTCCTCACGTGGCTGGTTGTGAACTGGGGATTGCCTCTCCGCTCCCTGTGAGGTGCCTTGGGGTGGGCTAGGCATGGGGCGTGTTGTTGGGGAGCTGGAATCTGCACAGAGAAGGTGACTGGAGGTGAGGAGCACCAGAGCCTTGTGAGAGGGCTTTAGCTGGGTGAGGCAGCGGAGCAGTTGGGGACCTTTGGTTGTCAGGAGTTGTACGGGAGGCTCTCGGTGAGTAACTGTTGCGGTTGTTGCCTCCCTGCAAGGCAGGTGGGTTCCTTTGTTTCTAGTTCTTGTGCTGCTGAATCAGCACTTTTTGTATCAGCTCAGGATCTGTTCCAGCCAGCTTCTTGCAGCAGGCTTCTCTTACTCTGCTACCAAGAGCAGCGCATCTGTTTCCCCTCTGTTTCTGAAGATTGCACTGACTTTGGGATCACTGCTCCAAAGCAGTCCTCAGCGACTCTGGCAGTACAGCATAAGGAGTGGTGTAGTTGCATTTTTGCTATGGGACGTGTTCTGTGGATAAAGGACTTTTCTTCTGGTCTTAGAGCCTTCCACAGGAAGGAGATTCAATGTTCAAATGTAAAGGTTAGGCAGGATATCCTATTCTTGTCTTACAGAGAAAATCAAACCAGGAGGAGATGCGGGCATGCCTGAAATAGAAGATAATGACCCGGCTAAAGCTGAAGATACTCCCACTGGTTAGGAGAAATATTCTAATACTTTCACATTTGGGTTCTTGGTGACGTATATATATATTCTGTTTGAATACCATGTGTTTCATAGTGAATACAAAGTTTTGAAGTCTATCTATGGTAACAAAATTCAAGTGGAGTGTAAAATCTGATAATTTTTACCGTGGTTTAGAGGCTTGAATTATAAAAACTGAATGCTTCTGATAATTATTTCCTCCCCCCCCCCCCCCCAATCTTGTATTTTGTATTTTCATGTATGGTTTAAATACAAGAAAACAACAACAGCAACAAAGCTTACAAGATTGTTAGAGGAGGACCTGGTATATAGTGTCTGTCTGTTTCATGTAAATGCTTTTGTCCATGTATTTTATTTCAGCTTTAAAGAAGCCACTTATTTCAGCTCCTAAAAGTGAAGGTCATCAGCCCGTTATAAATCTTCCAACCGAACAGCCCCATGCTCCAAATCTGGCACCAGGTAAAATTCTTATTAGCAGGTGACAAGTCACCATTTTGTGGGAAAGTTACCATTTAATACCTGCTACCTGTCATGAATGTTAGATGTACGTGGCCAGCCCCTTTTTTTGTGGTTGATCTGGTTACGAGAAGAAAACCAAGGATCAGTTTCTGCAGGACGCAAGATTGAGTGTATTCTCAGTCTGTATCCTGAGGTTGCTGGTTGTACCACCTCTTTTCACTCCCCCAGTAACGTCTGAGCCTTTTGACCAACTTCAGCTAAATTTGAGCATTAGAAGTTTTAAAGATAAGTGCTTCAAGATTTCTCCACTGGACAGAGGAGAGTAACTGAAGTTAGTCCTTAGGGATACTAATTAGACAGGGCTGGAACGTTTCATCAAGAGTTGATTGTTGATCTGCTGGTAGCCAGCTAGAGATGAGACAGCAGTACTCCGCTTGCTCAGTGTCCTCCCGTTTCCGAGAACAGCTCACTTGAGGGTGATGCGGGGGAGGATTAGGACATGAGAGAACTAAAAGTACCGCACTGAAAGGATTTATAAGAATCGCGGTTAGAAAGGACACAAATCCTTAGAAAATACACTTAAATTTAGTGCTCGTGGATGAAGTCACTTCAATGTCAAACAGAACGTTAGGTTGTATCTGCACTGCGGGTGGCATCTTCAAATACTGTCCTGGTAAAAACCATTAAATATAACGTACTCGTTATGTATTTGTGATGTGACCAAACAGATTGAAGTTTTTAGTTATGCCCATCGGTGGTTCTTTTGAAAAAAGGCCACAGAAGTATTTCTTAATTTCTTTCCTTTTGCAGTGGATGTGTAAGCAGATTAGAAAACCAAAGTTGGTGAGCTCAAAGTCTGTGAACACATTTAAAATTTATTATTTCCAAATGTCAAATATTTTAAAATACTTCATTTCTTTTTGTTCTTCTGAGGTAGTCTTTTGTTTTGACTTTTATTAATGAGAAAACATAAAAGATAGCAAGTGAAAAGCTTGCTGCTTTGAATTTAGTTTATCAACGGAAGGTCAATGTGAATTTCAAGGGGACTGGGTTTTTCTGTATTCCTTGGTTGTGTAGTCCTGTGATTCTGCTTATTATTTTTAGCATAACTTCTGTGACCTGCTGCAACCTGCTCCTCAGATCATAGCTCTTGAAACAATACATGATGCTTAGTAGATTTGAAAAGCAGAATCAGTAGGAGGATAAAAAAAATACATAAACGTATTATTGTTCTGGGCTTCATCAAGCATTTAAATACATACAGAAAATCGGCTGAGAAGGTAACGACTTAGGATTGGTTACATATTAAAATGTGATTAATTAACTTTTGTGATAACATGATAGCCTTCTTTTGGACCCATGTAAAAACCAAACACGCTTCCTCATTCTGTAGGTTTGCACAGTGACAATGATGGAAACGCTGATATTGCGAAGCAGATACCTCCAAATTCTCTCCAGCACCTAAATTTTGAAGAAAATATGGAAAACCAGAAAGAACACAAAATTGAGACGGACCATATAAAGATTCCAAAGAGCAGAGTTAGTGACTTGCAGAAGATGAAGCAAAGTAAGTTGGCCAATATCTCATACTTCAATATATTAAGAAATTTGCTTCATTTTCTATCTGTAATAGTGCCTGCCTGGAGAATGGGAACCATTGCAGCAGGCGGCCTTCTGGAGAGTACGCCTGAAAAGAAACATAATATGTTACTGTGCACAAGATATGCCTTAATGTGTCATCTGTCATATATATATATACACACATACACATATTTTCAGTCTTTTAAAAAAAATTTGCTTATAGGAACTTAAAATGTTTTTGGAAATTACTACACATTTAAATAGATTAAGTAAAGACTTTTGATAGATGCACAACACTGAGTTACTTACATTCCCGCTATATTACTTAACTTAAAGATGATGGTTTGGACAACATCGTAATCAGTCAGTCCCTACACGGGTGGACTTTGACTTTGGTGGTATATGTGTATTGGCTGGAATTTTGTTGTTCTGTGTGAGGAAGTTTTCCAGAACCCTCTTCTTCCTCGTCTGCTCAAGGAAGAAGTGTTGAGGCAGCAGCAAACCGTGCTTGTGTATTGCGTGTGGTGGTGGTAATGCCGCTGAGGCTTAGCGGGCAGGCAGTGGTAAGGATTTCAAATGTACGTACGGTTGTCTGAGTGCTGTTGGCTTTGAGATGCGTCTCTGCCTTGCAGCTGACGCCGTAACGCTGGGAGAACGTTAACGCCTCCAGCATTTGACTGAGCATCTTCCTACGGGAACGTTCTATTGAAATGGGTGGAGACGCTGTACTCCCAGGTATAGCACAGAGCCTACTGATGAGGTGTACCTCAACCGAGTTATTTTTAAAGAACTAATTCTCATTGTTTAGCGTTTGGGTGGGGAAGGGGCACCTGGAAAAAAGAACACAGTGCTGAAACATCTCCTCTTGTTTTTTACCCAAATAAGATGTTTCTTTATAGCTATTATAAATTCAACTTTAGATTTTGTTGTGCTCACAGCTAAGTAGCTTTCACTTAGGCCTTGGTTTCTGTGATTAAAATCTGTCTGTACTCCCGAGATGACAAGTTATTACATGGGAACAGCCATCTTCAGAGTCAGGAAAATTGGGAGGAAAAAAGGATTCTATAGCCTCCTGCTGGAAACCTGCATTAATTCTGTGGATCATACACACAGTGGTACAGAAATAGCAATTTTGCTGAAATAGAATCATGGATGGGTTTCAGTGACCAATGAAAAGAATTCTGAAAGCTAGGGTCACTCTCAGGAACGTGAAACTATGAATTCATTTTTGCCACAAAAGGTTCAGTTTGTGAAGTTCCTTTTGTTAGAGTTAAGTTGTTCTGGTTCTGGTTCCTTCTCGTGGTCTAGAACTGTAGCTTAAGATTCTGTAGCTTGCAGAAATTGCAGGAAAAAAGTGTTAACCTCTAGCAATCTCTTAAATATTCCCTGAATAACAGAAATAAGTGTGAAATAATACTCCATTTGTTCTTGTAAAATGCTTTAGCTGCTGTTCTGAAGCAGAGGTTAAAGTAAAATGGGGCCTGTGAGCATATGGTCAGGTTTGCGAGCAGGTAGCTGTAGGGGGGGCATTGGCGTAAAGGGGTGTAGGAGTCCAGCGTGTTCTGTCCTTGTCCCCCACCCCCAAAGGCCCAGAGGCCGAAGCCCGCAGATCATGCCAAGCCTCACGCGAGAGGTTTAAGAAGCTCCCTGACGTGGTTTGTGAGCCGTTAATGACTTTGGGAGAGGTGCTGCCCTACTTGTCTCTACAAGTGAGCGGGCAGAGGGTTTGAGGAGCTGCAGAGCCCTGGCAGCACGGTCTGACACCCGGGGAGGTAACCGAACCAAGTCCCAGTCAGTTCGAGTATGGTGACAAGTGGGTAACGGGGATTTTCTGAGAACAGGTTGTGTCAAAGGGATATGATCTGAAAATAATGTATTCAAAGGAAGGAAAGCAGTAAAAACAGGAACGTGACTTTGTCGTAGGCAAATTACCAGAGACCTGCTCAGGAACAAATTGCTATTTGGTGAGCGCACAACTTTAAGAAAAGAACATTCCAGGCATAGGTATCACTAACAGGTTTATTTGGAAAGCTGCTGTGAGGTTTACAGAGATGCTCCTTTCCTTGGCACTGTTTGGGATGTTGAGTGCTGGATGATAAACAGTGTATGAGATGTGGGTTCAGCAACACAAACGTTTGTAAACATAAAGTAGTCTGCAGTAAGGATGGAGAATTACTGTACAGAGTGAGTGACGAATAGCAAGTGAGCAGGTCGGTCCAAACTGATGTGGTCAAGAGTGGAAGTTGGTTGCTAACAAATGTCTGAAGTGAGGTTTTTCTTCTGGGATGTGTTAACAGGAATGTTAAATAAGATAATAACACGGAGTAAGTAACTCTGGTTTACCTAGAGCCTCTGAGGCCGTCCTCTGGCTTTAAATATCAAAGAAAGATGATGGGAAGCTGGAAGGAATTCAGGGGAGAGAAAAATAAATAAATAGGGTTTAGTATAAGGAGAAAAAAAGCTCTACAAGGACCAGGTTTGAAGAGGTAGGGAATAGACATTGATTTACTATATGGGTTTTTGGTGGGTTTTTTTAGAAATGGATCTTTAGGGAAGGCTTCAGTTACTTTAATATCACTCGTGGATCTTTCCGATGAAGCGGGATAGGTGTATTCAGAATTGGCATGCAACCTGTGCAAGCTTTTCTCTCACTCTGTGTATCCTGAGATTTGCAAGACTACTTAGTTTATCAGAGGAGCTGCTCGTCTGGCTGAGCGACTGCAGCTGACGCGAGAGCCCTTCGTACTGCGGGCATTGGGGTTTTTAACCGAGTTGGCTGTCTGCCCTGTGACGGATTGAGTGATGGGGGATAGCTGTGTAGGCAGGAGCAGTGGATGAAGCGTCTCCATGCAGGATCTGAATGGGTGCCTAAGTCAATAATCCTCACTGATGAGTCTTTTCCTTTTCTCTTTGCTCCCTCACATTTGTAATACCTTATGTTGTGCACTGTAATGATACAGTGAGGGAGGGACTTTATCACGTATGGAAACAGCTTATCCAGGTAGAAGATTTATGTCCTGACTGATCAGCAGTGAGCATTCCGAATGGTCCATTGGTGATAAATTCATCCCTGGGCTGTAGAGACGCCCGGCTCCAGCATGCAGCTTTCGCTGTAGAGACCTGCCTGGCTGGGGTTTTGGTTCCTGAGCGCTTCAAAACTTGCTCTGCATCAGCCCATGGGATGAGAGGAATGACCCTCCTTGGTCAGGTATCTGTCGTACCTGTCCGCTTTCAGAAGCGGGGAACTTCTTCCCAAAAGATATTTTACTTTTAAAATCTATGCTATCAAAATAAAAAAGTAACTTTGGTACTAGGCCCAGAGACGGGCACGTTGCAGCCATCGGGCTTTAAAAGAAGCAGAACCTGAAAGTGGCTGCAGCAGCATCGCTGTTTGTGCTCTTACCTGGCACCCTGGGAAAGAGCTGGGTGCAGCAAACCTCCAGTCCATGCTGCTGGTTAACGCTGTCCTGTAAGCAAGTCCTTAGCAATGAGCACATGGACAGCTGCTCTGAGTAGTGTGTTTGTAAGGATCCAGCTTTGAGTAATATCCCATGTGTCTATTCAGAATTCATTTTGGTAAAAGTTACCTGCAGGTTTTAGCATCTGTGACATCCATATGGGGTGTCCCGTGCTGTCACTAACCTCTCGTGCTTCGTGACAACGTATTCCACCATGCCTCAAATTAGTCAGTCCATGTAGTAGTGCCTGCGTTACAGAGCGCAAGTCGTGCTTGGAGTGATTGGAGAGACCCAGAAAGGCTTCAGGTGTCTGTTGCAGAAAGCAATCGGTGTGTGGCTGGCTCGAGCTACCGGCAACTCCTCCTGGTGTTTGGTATCCCCAGAGCGTTACCTGTGCCTTGTCTGAGAGCACTGCCGTTCTCCTGCCGTTGTGCAGGAAGTCATCTACTGCCTACGGGTTTGCACGCCTGGCTCTGCACACGGTGGAGTGGCTGTCAGGACCGCTGAGCCCAGAACGACTGTTGGTGAGCCTTGGCCTTTCCTCCCGTGCTCTGAAGTAGCTCGAGCTAAACCACCAAATGCTTCGAGCAGAGTGAAGCCCGTAGCAAAAAGCAGCCGCATCTGAGGCTGTGCCAGAGTGCAGCTTGCCAGGGCTGTGCCGAGCGCTGGGCTGCTCCCCGAGCTCCAGCTCACGGCCACGGGGGCTTGCTGTGTTTCCTAGGATCTCGCTCCGAGATTTGAACCTTTTCTTCTTTCCACTTAAGTTTATCCAGACCTCGTTTGTCACAGTATTTCTGGCATCTCCACAGGCTTGGTTTTCTGTAAGTGAAGTGTATTGGTTGCCTTTCCATAGCTTGTTTTATATTAAATATGTGCAAATTGTACAGTTCTGTCTTCTTTTATATATAGTGCAGTGTCCAAGAATACAAACAGTAATAGCAAGGATTGCTCAATTAGAGATGAATAGAGAATGAGTAACATATTAAACTTCTGATATCTAAATGGATCATAGTTTCTTCCTGCTTATTTTATGAAAATAACTGAAAATTCTGTTTCTGTACATTTGAGCTGCACTAGATGTGATTCTTCAGCTTTTCTTCCCCACCGTGTTGTTGTCTCTGTCCTGATTTCTATATACTGCCACACGATAGTTTTCATTGTTTTAAGAAATAATTTTTACATCTGTCCATCATAACCTCAACCTCCTTTTTAATCCTAATGTTTAAATCATATTCTTCAGTTTTACTTCTCTGTTTAATTGCTTCTGCTGTGAATCACTTAACGTCTACCTCGGCAGACTTTTCTCAGTCCGTAGAGATTGTATTGCACTTTAATCCTATTTTTTTCCATTTATCCATAATCCTTCCAGGCTGCTATCCTCTGCAGACTCAGTGTTGCATTCTTTAAGCGATGGGAAGCAGACTGAACTGCATTGGACACGAACAGATCTCATATCCCATTAAACACCAGCTCTGAACTTGACATCACACCATTAATCTTCCATTGTGTGCTTGGTTGACTGTCGAGTCATTTCATACTTCCAGCTAATTCTCATTTTTCTTGTGCATTGTTTCAGTATCTGGGACTATTCTTAATTCTTTGCTGGGAGACCAAAAATACTGGATTCGGAACATTTTGAAAACCGTTAAAGCTTAATAGGAAACCAGAGTGTAAAGCCAAATTAATTAGGTAGTTTATAAAAAGTCAATTCAGAAGGCAGGTCTCTGCTGGATTTTTACCCTTGACAGTGTGGTACGTGCTCTGCAGCCGTTACCCTGTACGAAGTCAGCAATATATTGCTCCATCGTGTGTAGGAAAATGCCAGTCCTCCTCTGAAAAAACTCTGGATACAGTGGGAGTTTTTGTATGCACTTCAGCACTTTAAGGAAAGTTTTATTAGTGTTTGTAGGTAATCGAGGGTGGAGCTTTTTGTTTGGATGCTTACTCCAGCTCTCCAGGGAGCGACGCGTGTAAGGATCAGATTGCACAAGACCCAACTGCCGACTGGCTGAGCACGTCCCCTTTGCGCAGGGGCGTCCATCAGCCTTGTTGTCCCCCTGCCCAAACCTGCTCCCTCTGCCCCTGCTCCGCTCCAGCTGAAACTCCTGCGAGAACCTGCGGTCAGCCTTCGTTTAGGATCTTCCTATTTCTTTCCTCTCTGCTTCTGACTTAATCCTTTGCCTACTTCACAGGCCGATTCTTTGATGAGAATGAATCCCCTGTTGATCCGCAGCAGGGTTCTAAACTGGCAGATTATAATGGGGATGATGGTAACGTGGGTGAGTATGAGGCAGACAAACAGGCTGAGCTGGCTTACAATGAGGAAGAGGATGGTGATGGTGGAGAAGAAGACGTCCAAGGTGAGCTTGGGCCTTATCTCCATCCCATTGTAATAAAATCCACGCTGAGTTTACTTGTTGAATTTGTGTAAAGCCTTGCTATTTTTAGCTGATCGCAAATTTCTAATACAGAATAAATAAGTTTTAGGCAATCTTTACAATTCGGTCTTGTTCCCCGTGTGAAAGCAACGTTGCAGCAGTTTCACCGAGAGGGTTTTGATTCCTAGTTTCTGCTAGGAACATCAAGACGCTTCAAATTTCAGAAATGGTTTTGCCTAAGCCCCCAAATCTGGTATTGAGCTAGTTGGGATGCAGTTGCTGCCGTTACTGAAGCAACTTTCAAACACAGAAGCATAGTTGTTCTGACTGCTGCTCTCGGCTCCCCTGCCCTGAAGCGGCACGCGGCGAGGTCTCCGTTAGCAATTCCAAGTGTGATTTTCGTGCATTGTACACAGATTCAACAGGCTTCTGGTTTTCCTTGCTAACCTAACTTCACAAGTCATTAATCTGGTGCCGGCCTAACGCCTGTACGTGCATGTTCGCCACCTCGTTCTGCATGCGGTTCAGTGCATCGCCTCACCATCGCTTGTCTGCCATGTATCTGCCACGTTGTCTACCCTTCTCCATCTAGTTGTCTGGTAATGCTTTGTGAAAGGTTTGCATGTCTGTAGGGGGAAAATGTTTCCGTAAACGTATCTAGTATTTCCAGTTAAGGAGAGTGCAAAATAAAGAGGGGGGGAAAAACCAAACCCCAATTGAAGTTCTACAGGTACCCTGAGTTTGATCCTCATAATGCAAGTTTTTTAGCTGGTAGTTTTTCAGACATGTATTTAATTGGTATCCAAGCATAATTAATGACAAAAGCTGATAAAAAGCTGATTTCTGTGGGCATGCATCTAACTATGCAGTGTAAGCATTTTTTGGCTGGGCTGGTAGTTCGAAACTCATGAACAAGCAAAAGAAAAGTATGGATCAGAACCCTGGGCAATTAATTAACTTACTGATAAAAATGAAAACTGTGCTGCTGCTCCAGAAGCCGTGGCCTGTTTTATTACACTTTTGCTCAAAACTGGAGCAGCGGAGTTTAGCCTCTCTGGATTGCTACAGGCTGCTCCTCTGGACGGGCTGTTGCTGGGCTGTAACATGCTCCTACAAGCGTGTGTGCAGCTGGTTCTGTCGATGCTGTGAAGTAGGAGACTTGCTCCTGATGATTATGATCTCGTAAGGAAGAGGAAAGCGCGGTACGTCTTGCACGTTTGTACGTCTGAGCTCTGCTCTGCTGACCTGAGCGCTTGGGCAGGTTGGGGTTTTCATGGGTTTTAGTTCAGCTCCCCTTGGTGAGCAGCGGGCAATGCCTGGGCTTCGGAATGCAGTTCTCAGTCTTAAGCAAGGCCACGGAACCGTTAGGGAAATCTGTGCTAACTCTACCATTTCCCTCAGCCTGTGGGCTCCTCGCTACCTGCAGCTGCTGAGCCAGGAGGAGTGAGGAAGAGGAGGAGTGAGGAAGAGGAGGTGTGCTCCCCGGGCGGTGCAGGGACGCAGCTCCTGCTGTAGCTCACAGCTCTGTGCTGGTTTGCTCGTCAGCACGAATCATTGCTGGGGTGGCCTTTGTGGGGACCTGGTGGCTTTAGGGAGCGAGAGTTCACACCGTGTTGGTTGTAAACAGTTACCTGTAACACAAACAGCGTTCTGTATTCACTTACGAAAGGCTGGGTTTGATATAGTAATAAGTGGTGGAAAATTGTTAAAAACTGTAGAGATTTTGCTTATGCAGCAGCTTGCTGTGCAAGGGATATTGAATAAATCAGAGCTCGAACTGAAAGGGGCCTCATAAAAGTGGTTCCCGTTAGAAGTGGGACCTGTCAGTTCACTGCTCGGGTGGCTTTAAATTTGGACTTGGCAAAAAATCTTTTTTCTGATCAAGGCCTCTGTGTATCTGTGTGCACATAATGCATTTCATACCTGGTCGTAAAGGTTAACGAGAGACTTGGGAAAGCCTTCTCAGGAAGAATAGGCGAGCAGCGGACGTCACTACCTCAGACTTAGTTTTCCAAGCCCTCTGTTCTGTCGCTTCCTAATAACTCGTTGACTTGATCTGAGGTACAAGTCACACAGTGGCACCTCGTACTTCCAGAAGTAGCATTTTAGAAAAAGTGTCTGTGTTAAGTCTTTACACTAATTTGTGTGCAGGGTAGGAGAGGGGAGAACTGGGGGGGTTTGGAGGGAGGGTGGTTATAATTGTTTAGGGAGGAAAACCCCCTGAATTTCTGACTAAAAGCTATTAGAAAAACATCACATGGGTTTGTGTTAGGCTAGAACAAAGCTTGTGGCAGGTGCAAACAAAGCAATTTAATTAAACATGTTTTTCTGTTGCCACTAGAAATGTGTGGGCCTTAGATCAAAATTATCAGAGAAAAATACACAAATTTGGGAGACAGGCTCGAGTGAAAGTCAGTCTCCGGTCTGACATTCCTGCTTTTGGTTGGAGATGCGAGGTGACGATATTTAAATACACCTGTTTGAAATGCAAGGTGGTGGCTGAAAGTTGTTGGTTTCGACTATTAGTAAATGTGGTTTAGTGGTGGCCGGTCGGTGGAGGGTTACAGTGCTGTGGTGGTAGCTTCTTACCAAACGCGTGTCACGTAGGTAACTTCAGCCTTTCGCTGTTGGGAGTCGGGTACCGACGGGGACCCACCTCGCTTGCAGGCTGGTGCCAGCCTCAGCCAGCTTCTCCTCTAGTAAAGGACTTTAATAAACTTCAACTTTACTCTCCGTTCCTCTGAACAAGCATCTTTCCTGAACGTGAAGGAACACAGCTGAAATGTGGGAAGAGTTTATTGAGACAAACACAAGTTTTAGGGCTTTTTCATTTCTTGAGGAAGGCTGGGGACCCACACAGGACATATCTGAATGATGGCAGGTAGAATGCAGAATATTGTATTTTAAAACATCACTTGAAAAAATACTGAATGTGCATTTTCTTGATGGATTTTTTGCATGTGCTACAGTGAATGGTTATGCTAAGGATGCACAAGTTTATTTTATCTTGATTTTTCATGACGCCCAAACCCAAGGAGTAGAAGTCAAGACGTAGACAAGGTAGAGTGGCGGAGAGACACAGTCTTTCTGGATCTGAAAGACAAGGTGAGAGCCCTCAGCTCTTCCAGGCAGGGACAGAGCTGTACATCCGCTGTACGGAGCAGCTGACCCTGAAGTGGCCATTTGCCCTGCCAGGGAGTCCCCGGCCGGTGATGCAGCTACTCCGTGATTCGGGAGTAGTGTTGTTGATCTCACAGGAGCTGGGCTGGCTGGGTTTGCTCCGGAGCAGCGGTGAAAAACATCTTGTGGATTCTTCAGCCATGCTGGGAGAGAGAACAGGGATTTATTTCCATTGATAAGAGGTTTGAAAAGGTTGAGAGCTGCCTTTTACGTTGTTAAAAGTCTCTCTTCAAATTTTGCCCTCAAGCCTGAGATAGGAGATAGCGGTAGTAAAAACGTTGACAGCGAAGTCAATTCCAGCATTAGTAAAAACCCCAACGCTGAAAAACGCTGTGCTGCATTTGTGTGGAGGGGATCGGTTTTCCCACTGAGAAGTAGGTGGGAAAAGTATGGCCATGGCCTGGGGGGGTCGTCCCCTTGCTACCAGCCCTTGTAAAATCTTACAATGCGTTACCTCCAGAAGGAGTTAGAAATGGCAGTGTGACTCTCCAGAGTGGTTGGGGTTTAATGGGAGAGTTTGAAACCTTTAGAAGAAAGTTCTCAAATTGCAGTAGGAAGTTTAACCAGTTCTACAGTCTCTGCAGTCAATAAATCTCTGAAGCTGGCTGCAATAAAGCCAGAGGTACTGAACAGCGCCAGGTCCCCGCTCTTCGAGGGGCCGCTCCCAGGGTGCTGACAGCCGGACGTGGTCGCAGGCCGTATGCGTTCCCCGTAGCTTCCCCGATGACTTCACTCCTGTAAGCAGACGAGGCTGATTCAGAGCAGACGTACGCATTAGCAGCGCGTTCTGGGAGTCTGCTTACATGGTGGTTCAGTAGTATCGTGTCTGGTTTGATCTGAATATTTTAATTGCAGATGATGAAGAAAGAGATCTACAAAATGACCTCGTTGATTACGGCAAGCCACGCTTCAGCGATGGCGTTCTTTAAGGCCCAAGTTGAGCAGAAACCACGGCTGAGAAGAGATCTCCACTGAGGAACTTGAAGTGCTGCAAAACTGAACCATTTTTACGTCGGCGTTGCTGACTTTAAAGGAAGCTGATAATAGTGATGAGTACGCTCGAAGTCAGCGAAGTGACAGAAGGAAACAGTTCTGTACATATGTACATAGTTGTACTATTGCAAATTGTATTAAAATACATTTTTGTTGTTACATTGAGCCAATTGCTTAGACTGTACCTTATCTGTAATAATCTTTACATTTAAAACCAATATTATAAATACGGGCTGAATTGTTTCTGCAATTTAGAAAACTTTGTAAACTGGAGAACTTGTACAGTTTGTATCTCATGTAACAAATACACTGTGGAAACAATGTACAGCCAAAGGACTCCTTTTCTACACAATACCTGTGTGAGCAAAAATACTCCTGCTTCTCTCACGAGTGCTGTGTTTTTGCGTTTTGCAGGTGAGCTGTCAGTTGAGAATGAAAACCGAATGTTTAAAAAATTGCTCCTTCCTTAATGTGACCGAGGAAAGGCTGTGGCAGTCTGTGGGAGCAAGTACCGTGTTACTTCTCATATCTGGCGACCCAGTCTCAGCTAGCGCTGGAAAGCGGTGATAGTAGAATTTCGATAACTTGATGCATCCTGAAAAAGTTGTGTAACTAACAGCTGCTTTTAAAAGGTAATGCAAATAATTCAGCGGAGCTTGTAGGGAATCGCTGTGTATGTGTGAAAGAGCGAGCGCATTGGTGAGAAACGGCCAAGCCTGCATGGGCTTTGTGGGAACCCTGGGGGGAGGAAGGACCCTTTCCCTCGGTAAAATGCTGTACGCCCTGGTTTACTGTCTCGAGAGCATCCATCCTGTGTCGCAGCCACGCAAGTTAATTTACAATTTAATACTTTGATACAGATCTCTCAACATCTGCCATGGTCCACGTTTTGATTTTCTATCTCAGAAGGTTTGTAAGTTAGATACTTTTTTGTATTCTGTGTTTCAGCACTTTCTGAATTTTATGGAAATGATTCTGTTGATCTCCAGTAGTGGAAATCAGGGTTATTAACCCAACCTGCTTCTCCAAAAGGGCTACTGTGAAAAGAAATCATCGGGCCTATGACATGGGTGATTGTACTTTCTCTCTGTACTCAGGTTCCAATTTGAAGTAACAGTTAAGGTTTGCTCAGTGCCAATTCAGTGAACCTTTTAAATACATTTCAATGGTCATACTATTTTACTTTACTTTGTTTGGCTACAGGTATCTTCTACCAATCAGTCTTAAATAGACAAGAAATAAAAATTTCAGATTCTGGCAATGCATCTCAAGGATTTTTTTGTTTAAGGCTTGAGCTCTTCGTTCCATACTTGTGGGAGGCAGATGGGGGGAAATAGCCCTTTGCATGGTGTGATGTACTTTCAGTTGAAAATAAAATGCTGAACCTGCTCAGAATTAGATACCGTACTAATACCACACAGTAAGTATAAACTTGTACCAGGATTCTAAGAATAGCAGTCTTCAGTAAATACTGTATTTAAGCACGATGGTTTTTTGTTTGTCTTAAAATGTAATTTCGCCCTGAATTAGGTGTTAACTTGATTCTTCTAATGAAAGCAACATTTATGGGTTCTAATAAATTAAGTTGTTTAAAGTATGTAAGGCTTTGGGCTTTGTTTTCTTTTGTCTTCTTAAAATTGGATTACCTTAGGGCTTCACTGAAGTCGAGGTCTTTTGAGACACCAGCGCAGTTGCAGCCGTTTCACGGGGGCAGCGATGGGGATGAGGAACTCGCCGTGTGTGGCAGGGCAGAGCCACCCCGAAGGCAGGACTCAGCCTCCAGCACCGAGCGCCTAGCAGGGATGTGCACAGCAACACGGCGCTGGGCTCTGAGCTGCCCTTTGGGTAGGTAAGAAAAGGGCGGCAGCGCTGTACCCGCTGTAGGAAGCCTTCCCGTGCTCTGCTGTCGGGCCACGTCTGGCGCCGTGTGGAGCTGCTCGGGCCAGTCCCGGCTGCGGTGCCGGCGCTGCAGCCCTGCTCCGAGCACACGTTACTGAGGTGTAGAACTGAGCTGCCCCTCGATAGACGCCTGCATCAGTGCTCCCGCGCAGGGGTCAGGAACTTTCTGTTAGGGAACCACTGAACCTGTTGTGGTGAGGAATCTGCGGTGATGTTCGCACCCAGATCTTGTGACCGTTCCCTGACTCAGCCCGGCGTTACCGTTCTTTCCCAGTGGCGTGATGAGGAGATACAGCATCAAATGTTATTTTAGAAAACAACAGCCCAAACTCCCCCCTTCTCCATCAAAAGCAGAACGCCCTGTTAGTGCTCAGGGACCATTTTTGTGTATTTACCATCGTGAGAGAGACTGTCAAGGACAGGAGGGGTTCTGTACTGTGTTCCGTTCCGTCTGATGTTCCCTGTAACCTGGTTACTGCTGTATATGATACAGAGCGACATTATCTGGCATTTCTAGACATAATCATTAGATAACTGATGTTGGGAAATAGGTGAATTTCACAATTAGTCTTGCTAGAGCTATTATGCATAATCAATTTCTTATTAAGTATAACTTGTTTCCGTGTATGCTCCCACATGAAGGCTCTTTAGGTAGTAAAAATCCAAACAAGGTTCACCCCAGCTCTGGCTGCCTCACTAAACCGTTACCCTTGAGCTGCCATTTACCTCACATCTGATGCAGACCCGCGTAAGCTCAAGCTGCCCACCCGCCCTGCCCTCGTCTGCGCAGGGTTTGAGCAAGGCTTCGTTAGTTAATGAGAGGGCACCACCTGTATGTCTGCAACAATGGAAAGGTGACCGTTCTCTGCACCTCCCTTTGCTAGGGAACACCCCTAAGGTGGCACCCACCTTCCTTACAGGCTCCTTTTGCTTTGGCAAGATGAGAAAAGTTCCTGGGTTTTGAACCAGCTGAAGATGGTAAAACGGCAGGACGCCAGCCCAGACGGACACTTGGTCTCACCAGTGCGCTCACTTCTTGGGTTTGTTCTATTCCTTGAGAAATCAATACAGTTTTATGGTGTATTCCATAATGATCCAAGGGAGAGGGAAATACGGAGCTATGAGGGAGACACATGAGTGTCTGTCTTGGAAGGAAATTCCATCTCTGGTTCGGTTTCTCCTTGGCAGGACGAGCAGCGCTGCTGCTGCACCCACAGCACTCAGCGATGTTTCGCAACAGGCAAACGCCACCAGCTCCCTTTCGCTGTTTGGGAAGTGCTGGGAGACTCGGAGAGCAAGGCCCACACGTGAACTGTAGGCTTGTTTTGCCTCTGTGTTTTGGGAAAATAGTTGGCTTAAGTATAGCCCATATAGAAACACAGTTTGATCTTGGTGGGTATCCTTTTAAGGAATCTAATTTAGGTCACTAAGCACTTTACCCTTCATTATTTAGTGATCCAATGTTTAAAGAATTTTATTTCTAAGGGGAATTGTTCCGTCAAACAAATTCCACTTTAGTAAAAAAAAAAAAAAAAAGTCCGTGTTCTTTTGGGAAACTGCCAATGGTTTTAGAGCAATGTTCCCTGCTTTTTGTTTGTAGGTGGCTTCGTTACAGCCGTTTCCTGAGCCATCTCCCCTCACACACACAGCTCCTGCTGCTTCCTCCACCCCACCAGCCAGTCCCGTGCCACCTTCTCGCTCCTGTTTCTCCTTCAGGCCTGCAGTTCTTCCTCTCTCCTCCTCCTCACACAGTGCCAGCAGACTCTCCTGGGCTGCGTTCGCACCGGGCCCTTCCTGCGCCGCAAAGCGCCGCGGCTCCAGTGGAGCTGCCTTCGGCCTCCCCCCGGGCACAGAGCTGCCTCCCTTCGCCAGCCGGGAACTTGGGGCGTTGGGCTCACGTGGGCAGCTAACCACTGCGCGGGCTAGGAAATAAACCTCCGGATGATCGCGCTGGAGCTACAAGGCGATGAATTCCTGGAGCTCCTTGTCCTCAGCTTCACGTGAGATCTGTTCTTTGTACAACATCCTGCGAAGCACCAGGTCCCGCTAGTTTAATCCTGTTTTTAATGCTGTAGCAATGCTGAACTGGGGTAACTACTTTGGCTGTCAGTGGGCTATTCCTAAAGCACATGTCCCCAAAGGCCAACAAAGTAGCCCAAAAATACAGGGCTTGCTTCATTTGTACATGCTGCTGAAGATTACAAACTCACAACTTAACAGTTCTGTTTCACGAGCCACTTTTTTTTTTTTTTTTAAAGTGTAGTTTGCCAGCTGAAATCTGCAGTTCTCATCCAATGCACATTTCACCTCTTTGGAGGAAGGTGGAGGCCTAAAGAGCGACAGGACTGGGATTGCCTTCAAGTGCGTAGAAGAGCATGTGCTGAACAAAATGCAGTGAGTGCATGCTTTGCTAACAGAGGTCCATCAAACACTAGCTCACTTTTTTGAAAATATTAATTTAAAATATTATTCACTGATCTGCCCATTCGCGTGACTACACCCAATATATTCAAAAGCCAGGTTCTACTCAGCACCACTAGCAGTGTTTATGAGGAAAAATAAGAATGACTAACCTATCTTGATTTTGTTTTTTAAAATGTAATTTTGAGATCCCTATGCCACTTCTGCTGAGCCAATACCCGTTTCCACGGAAACGGCAGCATACAAAACGTTGACATATTTCAGAGCGAGCGAGCTACTTAAACATCTGCTTCCCTGAAACCACCAGCTAGACTTCAAAATAAAACTGGCTCTCACATTTGGTGGAACTGCTTTACACAAAAAACCAAACAAAGCCTCTAGATGACGGCCCAGCCCTGGGCTTTTTAAACCATACATGCAGGCAGGTCGAGCAGCGCGCAGCTCACTGAAGTCTTGTTTTGAGGCTTGTTTTATAACGAACTTTTAACGGCCACAGCAATGCATGTAAGGAGTGGTCTGCAAAAAAGCAGCTCGTGGGACCAACCACCTTCTCCTCCGTTCTCATCCCCTTTTCCAAGAGGTTCACTTCACCTTACAAGTCTGCGTTGGTAAGAGCTCAGCCTTGCCAGAGAACTTGTGAGTGCAGTAAAGAGAGCACCTACCTCTCACCAAGGCCTAACTCCTAGCCACGCTGGCGTGAAAAAGCCCATATTTAAAATGGAATTCAGACTAGATTTACTTATCAGTGATCGCTTTAGCCAGCCAGGCACGTTGCCCTTCTAGGTGGCCTGTTAGCTGAATTTTAATATAGTTCTTTACATTGGTGTGTGTGTGGGGGGAAGATCAGCTGATAAAAGGGGTAGAGCATACTTTGACTGTACCAGAAAACTAAAATTATTTCATTTATTCCATTTTTTCAAGAATGATTTCCAATTAGTTCATTCTCTTCCCTGCACTTACTTTTTACATCCTTAAAGAATAACAGCTCCACGCTCGCATAACCCTGCAAACACACACCAAACTGGGTTACATGTATTTATTGGAAAATGGGCTTCCCACTGACTTGAGATTAAAGGGAAAGAAAAAGCACTATTCAAAAGCAACATGAAAAATCTATTTACTTTCTTATGTTTTTCCCCAATGTACCTCTGTAGGAACTTGGGAGCCACTGGCAGCCAACAGCCTCGTTCTCTCTTAGAGACATCATATATTTTGAAAAGTGAAAAACCTTTCATTTTTACAAAGCTGAAGAAAATAGTACATTTGGAGTAAAAATAACCTTTGGTGCTAACCCCTGGTTTCTCCCTCTGCCTCCAATTCCTCATCACGCCCCCCCAAATTCGCTTTTCCCCTGCTAGAGGACAGCATGGCTACAGAACACCAAACTCCTGGCAGCACAGTAATGGCTCCTGCTTCGCTGTGCTCATTCCACACAACCTTAGGGATAAAAATTAAAACAGCTTTTAAAAAGGTAAAGCTTGGAAATCGCATCTGGCAAAAGGTGCGGACATTGGTGCCTTAGGAAACCATTAAGCAGCACATGATACGACGTTTGGACCCAGTTTAAGTGTTAAGAGCCACAATTGCTGACATGAATTATTCTAGCAGAAAGGCCGTATACTTCTCGCTTTGTAAGCTATGCGTTCTTACCTTTCTTTCTGGCATGTTGTCTAGATCCGGAGCTCCATATGCAAGGGTAAGAGAGGGATTATTCCCGAGCATGCAGAATTTCATCTGCTAATAATCTTCACAGAAAACATAGGAAATTGGACAAGAGAGAAGAAATTCTCTTGGGTTGTGTCTAACAGACATTCTTTCAAATGTTAAATATACTCACGTTGGAGCTATGATTCAGTACACAGGAAGAGACTCACTTTTTCAGTATCTAAAAAAAATACTTTTAAAACATGAGGAACATCGTAACATGATCTATTTTCCTTTCGTATTTATACTTTTGTAAGTAACTGCCACGACATCTGAACCCCGCTCAGGGCCAGCAGTGACTGCACATAGAGTTTGAGTTACCCAAATCATTTTGCAATACATCGTAATATTGCAAAAGTTTTATTGGGGGGTAAGCCAAAGACTTTATTCTCCATTTCATTCCCTACACTTAATTTTTCAATCTACCAATCAAAATGATAGTGAAAGTTGTAATAAAACAGAAATCTCATTATCTGGAGAACAGAAGACAGACGCGTGGCAACTCTGCCAGCAGCGCTAAGCCAATTTCTGGTACAAAGGCTTTGATTCACACGACGCAACTTCAGGCACTTAGCAAGGATAATTTGTAAAGTGTCTAATCGTCCTGGGTTTCTTATTACAGTTTATGGAGAGGAACAGGCTCCTCCACGTGGAGATTCAACTCACTCTCCTGTTTTCCATTGAATACGTGAGTGAGGGGCTCCTGATTTAGCCATCTCGGGGCCTGAAGGGCGGAGGGAGGAATCTGGCGAAGCGAACGACTGAACCCACTCAGACCTTTAGTTTTGCTTTAGTAAGATCATTTTGTCAGACCCAGTTCATGATATCCTTAGTAAGGGCATCCAGCAAACGGACTTCCAGGCAACCAACCGTTACACACGGCACGTGGTGTAAAGGTGTGCTGACAGCTGGCCAAAGAGCAGACGCTGCCTGTCCTCATACTGCAGGGACAAGAGGCACACCCCAGATTGGGGCATCCAGTGGAACGATGGGGTAATTACAAATCTAAAACAGGCTGCGGCAGCAGGGTTGTCAGAAGAATTGCTTTGAATGTATTGTGAATTATCTGCATCCATTTAAACACGGTGACCTCTACCAATTTTTTAATTAAAGAATAACAACACTTTACAGCTTCACAGCACAGATATAAACTAATTAACATATAACAACTGTGTGAGGAAGTTTAGGAAAATACTGAATTCCTCAAACACCGAGAGCTCATACCATATCAAAGACCAAGAAAATTCTTGCAATTGTCCCATTTCCTAAAGATTTCAAATGCAAAATTACACAAGAACAACACCCCTATACACTTTGCATAAATAGCCAAACTTTAAAAACCCTAATTATAAAAGGCTATACTTTAAAAGCACTCGAGTCCATGAAAATGAATGCCGTGATGCCAAAAATATTTTGCCCAAGGTTAAACTGAGAAAATACATATTCCTAAGTCATTTTTGATCAGCGAGTGATTGCAGTACTTTGTTTTCATGCCCAGCCCTGAAGAGAAATCTGACTTGAAGAGACATTAGCATACACATGGGATATGAACTTTCAAAGCTGCTACTCCATTACAGACAGCTCAAATCAATTAGGTTGTTAAAAATCAGAGAATAAATCTTTGTTTCAGTTTAAAATATGAGTACTCCCTTATACCTCAGAGACATACACGAAATTTGAAGCTGGTAAAAATTTAGCTTGTTGAGGAGGTGAAAAAACCCCCCAACTAGAATTCACTTAATGTTCTCTCTGCCACTGTTATTTTCCTCCCTCCCCTCCTTCTCATTTCAATGTTCCTTTCCTCTCTCCCCCCCACAAAAGGATGGAGAGAAAGAGACAAAGTTTTCCTCTTAAGATGATTTGATTCAGTGTTCAAACCTAGTAAGTGTGAAATTAGAGGGGTGTTTATCCTGCTTAGTGGGAAAAACCTCAGCATAACCATGACTACATAAATTCCAAGTACCTCTGTAACAAGCAGAAGGAAAACAATTAACAGTAAGCTGAAGGCTTTGCTGCCAAGACTGAAGGATGATTTCAACAAGTATGAGAAATGCAGGCACCTACAACGAATTTTGTAGGTTTTCAGTAAACAGGCTTTGCCAAAGCTTTCTCAACGATACATGGATCCCACAAAAGCTAAGACTCACTGATGAATTTATTTTAAACATTAGGAAAGCCAAACTCACGGGCAGTATTCTCACCAAAAGGTAAAAAATGGCTCAATATGAAGCAAATTAAAAGTAACTGCATTTTTCAGAATTTTAATAGCAGCAAAGAGCATTCTGCTTAAAATACTTTGAAGACTAAAGTGACAGACAACATGAAAACAGATACTAAATAACGGTGTATGTATTTTATTAAATGTTATCATTTTACATTTTCATATGGAAAAATCAGAACCAGTGAAA
Organism: Grus americana; assembly: GCF_028858705.1. Lineage (NCBI taxonomy): Eukaryota > Metazoa > Chordata > Aves > Gruiformes > Gruidae > Grus > Grus americana. Next base: position 23,786,459 of record NC_072861.1, on the reverse strand, counting down.
AATCCAAAGCCTGCCGAACAAAAGGTCTCTTGTAAGCAAGTATTTTGCAATAGAACATTAAATGTTTTCAGTGAATCACAGTACGATTCTCCTGGAAAATACACAAGGCTGACTAGACTTCATACACGTTGTCATGCACTTCTGCTTCAGTTTAACACTAATACAGGCATTAGACCCTCTGCATAAACAATTTTTGAAAACTCAGTTATAAAACCCTACATATTCAATCTCCCCACCCCAATCCAATACAGGACCTGCCAGAGGCCAAACCAATACTAAAAGAGGAAGAGGAGCCAGATCTTCATCTGTCACTTTACAGTACATCACTCATCAGGCACTTCTCTGCACACATAATCATTTGCTGCTCACTTCAATCTCTCGTGGACTTGCCAGCACACACACACACGCGCACGTTGTGTGCACTGGTGCTGTGGAGAACTCACCTCCACTCCACAAGTTCACTCTTTCCCAAATACCTCACAGCAACTGAAGAGCTTACATACCCGCACATACCCCAACAAAGCACGAACAAAGTGATTTCTTCAACTTCCATATGCCACAAGAAAAGCCCAAATTTTATTTGAACTCGTGACATTTGATTACCCTAAAACTGTATTTCTCCAGTAGCAACAATAAAATTGTCAGTACAAGCAGTCCATTATTGAGCTTGCTCAAAACATGGTGTGCATTAGCAATATTGGTTGCATATCCTCAGAACAGTGAATCGACAAAACTGATTAACAGCTGTCAAAATGTTCTTGCATGTTCCCAAGGCAAAGAAATATATGTAATGGAGCGTGTAAAAGGTTTTCTCCTATATTAATATATTTAATACCATTCTTTTGTTTGCATATTGGAGAAGAGCTGCATCGAAAAATGCTATTTTACTTGAAGTGAGGTTTTTGAAGTCCTTAGTTCTTAGCAGAATCCACTTTGCTGTTCAGCACCAGCCTCTGAAGAAATTCCGTATGTGACAAATTTCTGGTTTATCTGTATTATGGAGAATTTCAGCATGCCATAAATCTAGCTGTCAACTGCAATCCTTATTCCAGAATATATACGGAACTTTAAGTAACCTGGGACACAAGTATGTTAACTTTAAGTTAACCCTTAAGTAACCTGGGACCTTTCTTTGAGGGGAAAAAACCAGAATATTTAATAGGATCAAAAATCTTGCTGCAAGCAACTAGAAAAGGTGAGATTGGGTGCTTTATATCACTGTGAAGAAACAGCACAGTGTTCCGCACTAGCTAGAGCTTTCTAGCTGACTCCAGGACTAGGGAGACCATATTTCTCTAGTATAGCAGTGGTTTACATAAAATAGGAAAACAAACAAACAAACAAACAATTGGGGCCATATGTACCTACTTATTAGAACGTAGTGGAATTTTCAAGCCAGCCAGAAACAGGGTAATGATACTTACACAAGAACTTCATGCCAATATAGAAACCATAATACTCTAATTCCTCAACCTATATCAAACTTTCTCCATGTAGCCACAACGGGAATGCTAGTATGGAGACTCTACAGTGTAACTTCCTAAACCCGGCCTTGGCCACTTGTGGATGTGTATTTCTATCCCCAGAGGATTGTTTCATGGCAATCTTCAATGATGCACTGTGCTAGATCAAACAGACGTAAAGTTTCATTTAAATTTGCTCTTGCCTTTGTTTCTGTAGGGGATACAGTACCATATGAATTCTGATTCCTGTCAGCTGAAGTGTCAGCAGCGAGAACAGCAAGTCTATAGCTGTTCCTGGACAGACAGATTGGATCACAGACGTCTAGGCATGAAGGAGCAAGCATAGCCTGGTAGCTGCTTCTCATTTCAGTCAAGTGCATGCTTCTGTTTACCTATTAAACAAAATTTATTCCCTTCAGATAAGCCAAAGAAACAACAAATACTGCAAATAGGTGATTTTCAAAATATAAACCCAAACAAGAATTGTTTTGTTTATACAACTATCTCCCAGTCATGTCACAGTTGTTTTCACTTTGGCAAAATAAACTGGATCGAACTGCTGTGCTCAGAGTTCCAAGTGGTATCTGCAAGAAGGATGCTGAAATACTAGAGAGAACTTAAAGACAGACGCACACCTCAAATTATCCAGGGAATTAAACCTTTTCCCCCTGGAAAAGCAAAGCCCACAAGGCATGATTTAGGATTTTAGCTTATGAAACAGAGTTCTGAGGGATGACCTGATCCCCACACGTGGGTCCTGACACATGAAAGAGGAACTCCAGCAGTGCATGACTTCTGAATCTTGCTGAGAAGCGTTAGATGCAATAGCTGGAAGTCAAACCCAAAACTGAAATGAAATACAACCTCCAAATGCAGATATTTGAAACAGCTTACCAGGAGAAACCAGTGGGCTCACCAATACTTAGTCTCTACAACAAATAGGGAAATCACTCTAAAGCACGTTGTTTTAAATGAGCATATAAACACAAAGCTAACAGATCAGCAAGACTCAGGGAAAAAAACAGTGGGGAGGAAATCATAAAATATGAAGAACGGCCTTTCAAATGAACACTCAGAGTATAACATTTCAAGAATGTGCAACATTCTGGCAACTATACCTTTTTTTTTTTCCCTTCATTTTCTCTGTAAAGTGAAGAAAACCTGCACCTAGAATATCTCGGTCTGACAGAGTCCCTGAAATCCACTGTCAAGGGAAAAACCCGCTGCTGCCAATACACGAGCCTCTTCTTTGAACCGAATACTCATTCAAAGCTTTTAATGCTTCATGTGTATGCAGGCAGACATGGCATTATTTAGTGTTTTTACATTTTACACACACGGAGAGCTAATCCTCTTTTCATGGTGTATATTATAATGCGGGAAACAGGTTACAGCAGGTGGACCTTTGAACTTTTGCCTTGACAGCAACGTCAATTAGCAACACAATTTTACGTATTCCCACCTGACATGCGGCAAAGCTTCCCAGCCTGCTGGTCCAATACCCGCTCCCTGACATGGCTCAGAACCAGGTAACTCGAGGACAGCACAAGACCACTGTGGGAGACATTTTAATATTCTGTAACACACAAAGTACAGTTCTCGTTCCCATAAAGATTAGTTTGAACCCTGAGTCATATGCTTTAACCTCTCTCCTACATGTTTTTCTGGCTTTCCTTATACAGGTGCTAGACCGTTTTGGTGTTCATACAAATATCTGCTTGCTTTGAATCTTGCTGAATGATTTCCTCTGGCAGCTAGTTTAATTCTAATTATGTGGTTTGAAAAAGTATTTCCACCTACCATTTTTCAAAACTCCCACTTTCTAAGTATCAGTGAATGTCCTTTTGGGCTGGTACTATGAGACATCGCAAAGTTATCTTGCCATACTAGTTCGACTTAATAGACTGACAAACAATCTTAATTAAGTTTTAACATGTCCAAGCTAACCTTTTTCACAGCTGATCATACAAAAAATATTCAAGTGCTATGGTTAATGTGTGTGTTTAGAAATACTTTAATGCTCTAAAGGAATAAGGCTATCTGTTCTGAATGAGGACTACGCTGTTTCCACTGCCTTTTTATGAATTCTTTTCTTAAGAAACTATGGTAAAATTAGCTTTATAATGTCTTCTGCTAAAGAATACTGGAGTCCTATGATAGAATTCTAAAACAAATCTTGGCTTCACAGCAGCAGATGTGGTTCTGTTTAACAAGCTAATAAATATTTTAAGTGACTAGAGAGCTGGGACTTTTATAATACGATCCAGGTTTAAAAGCTAAAAAGGGAGTCAACAGGTACTAGAAGAGGAGAACACACAATACTTGTGTGGGTTCCTGCCTACTGCTAAATTACAGAACGTGGATACAAGCTACTTTTGTAAAAACACTCCATTTTCAGCAATACCTTGAGAAGTTACCCTAATATAAAACATATTGACCTGCAAACTGAAGACTTCTGTTTAAAAAACTTGGTGGATAAAAGTGATCACCATCGGAAAGAAAAAGTAGATATACAAGTTCAGTAGAATGCAAATTACAAATCTAACCTCGCTACGTCCTCTTATACTTTACTGCGTGAGATAGTCAAGCTGCTTCATTAAGTCATTCAAATACTAAAGCATGCAGCATCCTCAACATTTCACATCGAGAGGCTGCCTAAAAAGAAAACAAAAAAAGAGAAAGTGGAAATAAAACTTCACACTGGACTCCACAGGCGCCTTACAACAGCAATGCAAACCACAAAACGAGCACTGCCCTACGCTTGGCAAACGCAGGTAAAGCTAGGCAAGCCGAGCAATCCAGACCACGGCATGCCGAGCGGGAAGGCAGGACGGTGCTTCCACCCGCGGGCGGGGAGCCAGCAGCCTCCTTGTAAAGGCCGGGCTGACGGCCGAAGGGACGCGTTAAGGCTGCCAGGAGGGAACCGAGCCCACCGACCCTCTGCCCCGGGGAGGGGGCGGCCGGGACCGGGGGCGGCCATCATCCCCCGCGGCAACGGGGCCGCGGCCCACCCGCCCCGAACCCTCCCCGGCGCTTCCCGCCGCACCGCTTCCTCCCCAGGGAGCGCAGGAAAACGCTTCTCCCTGCCGTAACCGAGCCGCTTCTCCGCCCCCCGCTCCGCCGGGAAACGCTCCCTCCCGTCTGCAGCGGCTTCCCCGAGCTGCGCCCAGCCCCAGCGGGCGAGGTCCTCCCCGGCACGCCCGCCTCCTCCGGCGGGAGAGAACCGAGCCGGACCGCGGGCAGCTTGCCCGGGCGCCCGCTCCCCCCCGCCCTGCGGCTCGCTGCTGGCCGGTCCTGGCGCTTCCCGGCCGGCAGGGGCCCGGGGCCGCCGCGACCCAGCGCTCCCAGAGCCGCGCACCTCTCGGTCAGGGCCGCCAACGGCGGGTTCGCCCCTCACGGCGGGGCGGGACCCCGGCCCCCCCTCACCTCACCTCAGGGCTCGGCGGGACTCCGCACCGCTCGCGCCCCCCTCCCCCCCTTCTCACAGCTCGCGCCCCCTCGCCTCGCCTCACCTCACCTCAGGGCGCGGCGGCCAGCGGTCGGCTCGGCCCGGCCCGGCCCAGCGCCAAGGGAGCGAGGCGGCCGCTGCCTCCTCCGCAAAAGTCACCCTCGGCCCCGGCGCCTCAGGCGCAGCCTCCCACCCCCGGCGGCGGCTCCCGGCCCGGGGAAGAGGCGGCCGGGCCTTCTCCCGCAACCCCACTGCGCCGCGGCGCGCCGCTCTCCGCCGGGGCCGCCGCCTCGGGGCGCCGCTCCCCGCGCCAGGCCCCGGCTTCCCTCCTTCCCGGCCTGCCCCGGCGCCGCCGTCCCCAGGCCCCCCTCCCCCGGCCGGGCTGCGCCTGCGCGGCGGCCCCTCTCCCCATCCGGGTCCCTCCGTGCGGTGTAGCAGGTCGGTAGGCGGGAAATGGCGACTGGCTGCTGAGCGGCTGCGGAGCGCGGAGCCCCGGCGGCGGTGTAAACACAGCGGCGCCCGCCCGGCCTGGCCCGGCCCGGCCGGCCGCCGGGGACCCGGACACCGGGGGCCCGCCTCCCCGGCACCCCGCACCCGCAGGTAACTGACGCGGCGGCTCAGCGAGCGCGGGGTCCCAGCCCGGGATCAGGTGGGAAGGCAAGGGGTGGCCGCTCCAGAGTGACCGGCGGGAGCCTCCCCTCAGGGCCTGCCCCGCGGCGGGCCCCTGCGCCCCGCGTCCCCGCCCGCCCGCCGGGCTCCGCGCCCCGCTGCGTGCGGAGACACCCCGTCCCTCCCCGCTCACCTCCCCTCGCCGGCCGCGGAGGCCAGCCAGCCCCGGCCGCGCCGGAGCGGGGGCGCAGCCCTCCCGGGCCAGCCCCCTGCCCCCGGCGGAGCGGGCGGCGCGGCTGTCACCCCCGCGCTGACACCCCCCGCCCTCCCCTCTAGGCCGAGGCCTGCGGTGACTCTCCTCCGCCCGCCGCCCCCCGTCCCGTCCCGCCCGCCTCATCCCGTCCCGCGCCCCGGGCGGCAGTGGGCGCCGCGGGGGCTGCGCTGTGCGCGCCGGGGGGCGGCAGCGGGCGGCGGGGGCGCGTCCCGGGCCGGGCCGGGCCGGCTCAGGGGGTGTAGCTCTGCGGGCTGCATCCCAGCCCCTGCTACACACGCCGGGCCATGCCCGGCGCTGGCTCCCGCGGGGCGAGCGCAGGACGCGCCTGTTGCTGGCTGTCGCCGGGGCGGCAGCGCTGGACGTGCCTGTCACCGGCTCCGGGGGGCAGCGGGGGCTGTCGCCCCGCTACCTCCCCGGCGGATACCGCAGGCTGCCCGGGCAGAGATCCCGGGCGGCGAAAGGCTGCTGCGAAGGATGTTAGCGCGGCTGGGCAGAGGGGAATCACACCAACTTTGCTGTCACTTGTGGCGGCAGGAGGTGGGGGAAGGCGGCCGTGGTGTACCGGCCAGTAACGTGCAGGACCACCGCCATCTCAACCCGCTATTGGCATCCCCTGTCAATACCGCGGACGCGGCACGAGATATTAGCTTGTTGCGTACCACATTGATTATCTGCTCGCTACTGTGTTACTAAAGAGTACTGTACAAGCCTGTTGCTCAATTTTATGGCACTTAGGCGCACACAAGAGGACAGGTCTTACTATTTCTTTGTGACTGTTTTGGTGAGCTCTAGCCTAGGTCTGCCTAAGATATTTCTTTCTCTGCGATGATAATTGTAGCACTTGTTCTGATCCCAAGCCTAATGTTTCTGGTAGGGGTTTTTCATAGTCTTCCGGTTGCTTGTGGTGCACTTTTAAAAGTAATTTTGAGATTCTAATTATTGACTTTGCCGTTCTTGATAAGTTTCCACTGTTACAATATGCTAGTCCATGAAGAGGATCTCTAACTATTACTCTGTTGCCTTGGGCGAGTCACAACCTCTTTTGCCATTTCTCCATCAGTAAAACAGGGATAATAATACCTCAGAGAGTTGTTACAAGAAGTAGTTAATGTTTGTAGAGGGCTTAAAAGACCTAAGTGTTATTAATTAAGCCCCATGACACATTAAGGTAAGAGTTAGCGAACCAGGTTTACACATGGATGAACTGAGGCAGGAAGAGATTATGATTTAGCTAGAGTAACATATTGGATCTGTGACAATAGCAGAAAACAAGTTGTAACTACTTCATGCTGTAGGCACAAGCGAACAGTTCTATATAACAGATATGATTCCAAGATTATTTGCCCCTCCCTCACCACCCCACCACCCCCCCCCCTTCCAGTTTCAAGCTTTTCTACTTTAGGTTTTGTCTGTGTGACTTCCAGTTGACTGGATAGCTCCAAGGACACTTGTGGCTTGCCCACTTAAAAGTGTTTCAGCAGTTTTCATAACAAGATATATGTTCTAGGATGCAAGCCAAATCCCGACTTAAATTCCATACAACATTCTCCAGTTTTCCCCTGAAAACATTGTGTGGAGCTTAGTTAAGACTTGATCCTGTTCCAGTCAGTGGAGTATGCACTAAAGCTGACATTCCTGTTTCATCTGAGAAAGTTCTTTCATTAAAGAAAAAATTCTCTTGTGAGTCTGTCCCAGACATTTAATGGCACAGTTAGATCATTTTTCTAAAGATGTAAACATTCCACATATGCTGGAGCTCTACATGCATTTTCATAACTTAAAGGTAGTTTTCCATCTTCAGACTTCCACCACAAGTGTTGATAACTTCCTTCCACTGTGTTGATTCCCCAACACACTGACGTGACACTATTGCAGGCTGAATAGCATTAAGCAGTTAAAGTCTACTGAATTCAAAAGGAAACTTAGTCTTCATCTTACAAAGTTTTTCCATACTGTATTGGCTTTTATTTTCTTTGATCACTTGTAATGCTGCTGAGGTTGACACCAACAGAAATAGTATTTGCAGAAGACTTTAAGAATCATGTTTTCTCTTCTGACAGTTTTCTGTGCAAATATTTATTCCCATGGAAGAAACTTTTTCATAGGTGTAAGTGGAGTAATAACTTGGAATACTTGTACATTTTTCTAAGAACCAATACTGAAAGTCAAACTGAACTATTTTGACAAGAGCTTTAAGAAAAGCTTGAGCAGGGGGGTTGGACAAGATGACCTCCAGAGTTCCCTTCCGACCTCAACCATTCTGTGAGTCTGTAAAGGCGGGATGTGTCAAGTAGGACTGGAATTTGGCAGAAATTCACATTTAATGTGCATTTCTAGACATATATATACTCTGACAGAAGCTTGAGACTTAATGCCCTTTTGAAGGAGTAACTGGAAGTTCCAGAACATCGTCATGATAATTTCAAGATCACAGCTGAAGCCAGGATAACTGTGTACCTCCGAAATTGCCTTTTCCAGTTTATGGGTTTGCAGCTTTTCCCTGTTCAAACCCTGTACAAGTTCTTCCCTGTCCATGTGGTTTCAGCCTGGTCTCCCTAGGGGAGCCAATTCCTATGTATCGTGGCTTTTGGACTTTGATAATGTCAGCACAGGACTTTTAAAGGCTGTTGTCCTATGTGTATCACACCCACCCCCCTGCCCATGACTGCATCCTTATTCCATATTTCTCAGGAGCATTCCTCTCAGACAAGTGCCTTTCTGATTCATTACTGTGAGTGGATCAGATATGATGGTTCTTACTCTTACTAGCCCAGAAAGTAAAGGACTAAGTCTGGATGAAATTCTTTCATTTGCTGGCAGCTTACGTTACCACTAAAGTGTTGGCCCCAATCTCTTGTACATTTTAAATGGCAGATTGTTTTTCATCTATTGTATATGAAAAGTTCATTTGATGTTTGTGCATCCCAGTTAAGTCTTCAAAAAATGCAAATATGCACCATAAGTGCATAGTTGATTAATCAAATTCATAATGGATTACGATTTTTAGGGGGCAGACTATTTAAATTGAATCATGCTGCTCTGATCCTGTAAGGGAACAGTAAGCTCTTTACAAGCTTGTTTAAAAAAAGTAGCTATCTCAGGCAGGGATTTTGACAGCATCAGGCCCTACAGAGTACTTTAAACATGGGTTAATTTGCTGAAGTGCAGTGTTAGTTGCGGCGCAGTGTGTCTCTTTTGATTGCTAGGAGGAGAAACTCATACACTGAGATACTTGAAAGCCAGTATAACATGTTGTTTACATGTTGAGTTGCCTAGATGGCCATTATTTAGTATTTTAGAAAAGTAATATTTTATATTCACAGGTGAAGACATTTTCAATAGCACTTGAAAAATTAAGTGTGAAATCATCCACATCTAAAGCAATCTGTTTCCGAGGTTGGATAGTAGCTTCCCAGTTGGCAGTCTTAACTTTTTCTAAATAGATTACTTCCCAATCAGATCAGTTTCAGTAATTACTTTGATTAACGTCCTCTTAACTACGGAAAATAAGAAGTTCTTTCATCACACCTTGTGATCCAAGGAAAACACTTGGCAGGACAGTCTGGTATAAGACAATAACGAGTTGAGTATCAGCCTGAAGTGTATTTTCACCTTTGCCAACACTGTCCAATGTGTGATTGACATATGTCCTTTGTTGCATCAGTTTCCCTATCTGATGGGTTAGTATTTAGGGTAACGCTGAGATCTGTGGACAAGCCACCAGGAAGGAAATGCGCGTCTGCTGGTGGACAGCATTAACTCAGCAGCGGCATTGATCTCAGCTGTATTGTGACATAGAAAATACAGCTCCCCATGGCGAAAGTTTTATGAGAGTCCAGCCCCATCAATCAGATTTCTATGCATTCAGCTAAAAATAACTCTAAACCCGACATTTAGGAGCCGCCTATCTGTTGCATTAGATCTGGTGAGGATGCTCTGTCCACCAAGTGATGTGGATGCCAGAGTTGCCTGTAAAAGAGCTGATGGAAATTGAAGTTATCCGTAACAGACCTAACTCCTGCCTGAATTAGGAATTTCTTTTTGCTGGGTGAGGGATCTAGTTGGAAGGCATAATATGCTTTCAGTTTTGAATTAATAATATTTATTGTAGCAGTGTAACTTTAAGTATAACATTATGATGAAAATAAATGTGACTAAAAGGACCTGTTAACTCCACAGCACCTGGAAAATCAGCTATGCATACTTACTTAAAGTAGCACAATGCTAAAAAATATATCTTACTATTCATTGCCAATATACCAAGTGTAAGTAGGAGAAAAAAAATCTAAGACTCTAAAACATTTGGATTAGAATTTACCTGTAAATAAATTATTTTAGATATATAAACACACACAGTGGCAACACAGCAGGAGTGTCATTACCAGCAGAGTAAGGCTAGGAAGGTGATACTGTAGGGCATGTTAGCATCCTTGAAGCATCATATGAAAGAAAAGGAACCTGTCCTTATTTAGGCTGTGTTTAGGAATAACTAATTTAAGTTAATAAATTTACAGGAACTGGGATCAAATCAGAGTAGTTGTTCTAAGCAATTTAGCTTTAGCTGCACTGATTCAGTCTAAATCATAACTCAGTTTACTTTAGGCCATTCTAAAACACGACTGCTTTGATTCACCCTATATTTTAGGAGGTGTTAATTAGAGGAACGGTAGGTAATTCAATCTAAGGATTAGACTATACCATAAGGACTTCACTGGCACAGCAATACCAGCCTAGTTAGCGGTAAAACCCCTACACAAAGGGGTTCCTTTTGCCAGCACAAGTTGCTTTTGCTCTTATAAGAGGCTTGTTATCCTAGCTATATTCAACTAGGGAAAAACAGTAGTTCCCCCTTCCTTTCACATTTCTAACAGGTAGTATTGTACTGGTAAAGCTTCTGGTTTAGATGCAGTCTAACATAGATTTCTGTAGTCTAGATAGAGCTTCAAGGGTACTCGGGATCTTCAGCTTAGTATAGAGGGGCTGAAGGTGCTGGAGCAGAGAGTCTAACACAGATATATTTATTTCTTACCCCCTGTGGTGGGATTTTCCTTCATCAGTTGTAGTTTACATCTCATAGCTGGTGTTTTTGAAGCATTCACTGTTTCAGGAAGGAGTGGGCTGACTCAAGGTAACAGCGAGGTTCTATAGTCTCCTTTGTCCTCGCTTCATTTTCCAATCCCCTTTTCATATGAGATAACACTATCTGAGTTGTGTCTCTTTTCTCCCTTTCCCAGGAACTTCTCTCATTTTACTGTCCTAGGGGAGCTCATTTAGGTGCAGCAGGCTTCCTTTTATATGAAATAATGCCTTTGGGCTCTCGCGTGATGCCTGGTCACCTGATTCAAATCCATTACCTGGGAGGGAGATAAATCCTATAGGTGAGGGCTGAGTTCATTCTCTTTTGAATATGGCTAACTGTGACATGCTGCTTGTCCTGTAGTCCTGTGCCTCTTGTCTGTGGTGTGTAGCTGTGCGCACGTCTGTGAAGCGATGAAGAAGAATGTCTGTCAGAAGTTAAATAAATAAAGAGGGTAGGAGAAAGCTAGTTATTAGTAGCAACACAGGCAACAGTTACGTTGTTTCTGTGTTTGCCAAAGCAAAGCGTAGTGTGAACTGAAGTTTCAAGGTTTGTTTTCAGAGGGGAAAAAAGTATACGAGAAGGAGGTAATTTATAAATAGCAGAAATATCTACAATATCATTAAAGGTACTTACGGGCTTTGTATATGGTAGATTTAAATACAGTATATTTGGCTGAATTACATAGCTCAATTTATTTGACACCTTAAACTCTTGTCAAGACCAAGCAGTTATAACTTAATCAATTTAAATATTCGTGGAAAAGCTTGTTTATTTTGCTTATCAAGACAGAACCGATGAGTATGAAAGAAAAAAACCAAGACAGTGTAATCTTGGTACTTTTAATTTATGTTCTTAAAAATGAACATTTGGAAGAAACTTTTGAAGACTTGAATGTAGCTAAAGTGATATTCTTAAACAACTGTAATTGCTGGATTTAGAGTTCCTTAGTTTTGTGTTGTTTAGGGACTAGAAAGCTTACTAGCACTCTTAAGAGAAAGTCTCTGAGAGCTCAGTTGGAAAAGTGGGCTCTATAGATAGTTTCAGGTGAAGAGGTGTCATGCTTAATTACCCTGTCAGACTTATTTGAAGATAATTCTGTTTTGATAGTAGATTGGTTTATTATATACCTGGAAAATGTTTGATAATGTTCAATCTCAAAGATTAATAGTGAATATAAAAATGTCCTGAGTCAATTAACATAATAAGGTTCCAAACCATAAATTAGTTTAAGATTAGAAAATAAACATTTGTCACCAGTGGTCCGTGCTTTCAAAATTAAAAAGTTATTTCAAGAAGATGGTCTTTGCTATTTCTCCTCTTTATGCATTTTCTGTTCCCTTCTAGTGTAGGTGCTGTGAGGTTAGAGGAGTATGTGTAGCTGTTAATCTGCCATTTACTTTGTTGCTGGGAGTGTGAAAGGCTCTGTGCCTGCATTTGCAGATAGCTGATATTTTGTCAGAATTACTAGGGTAGAGGGCTTTGTTTGTTTGTTTGATGGTTTATTTTTATTTTTTAAAGTAACTATGCTGATAAATGCACTGCTGTTATATCAGCTTACTCAGAGTGTTGTCAGTCTGCATCTGCATTGTCAAATAGGGTGGTGCAATAGGAGCAGACCTATGAGTCTGCTGGTGTTGAGGACTCGATGCCCATGTTGTTTGCATTTTTGAAGGTTTTAGCTTGGTCTGGTCCCATGTCCTTTAGTGGTTGAAGTGTATCTTCCAGTTTAGTTTCAGTCAGACAACTCTGGTTGGTATGCTCTGAGACTGCTTTGTTATGGGAACTGAAGCACTACAAATGGGATGATAAGATCTGTTCAAAAGCTCACACCAAATCCAAATGAAAAAAAAAAAAGGTGCAGATTTATGTTAAACAACATTGTGCCTTATCAGAAGGCAGAAGATGCTATGCCACTTCTAAAGTTTTTGTTTGTGTTAAGTTCCTTGCAAAAGGAATGAGAAGCATAGGGCAGCTGATAGAAGAAAGGACAAATCTGATGTGAAAAGGCTGTAGAAGAGGGTTAAGAGCCTTCAGTCAACCATCAGAGGATAGAAGCAAATCAGATGAAGTCTGTACGGATGCTTTTTCACCTGTTGAGTTCCATAGCTTAGCTCTGCTCTTTTCCCTGTGGCTGTGTGGATGCTCCTCATCTGCTTCTGCACAAAGTCTGCTGAATTAACTTGGTTTGCAATAGATGGTTGTTTAATCTGTGTGGACACTGTTGATCTTCTGTGCTCAAAGAGAGTTTAGAAAACTAAGTTCTGTTTTATAACATACATGATACAGAAAGGATGAGGAGAGAATGATTTTTTTTGTCCCCCCACTTTAATGTGCAGGTTTTAAAATATTACTCTGTAGGAGTTTTGATCCACTGTAGTGCTCAGGGACAAAAGATGTTAACCATTTACATGAATGGTGTGCTTAGCATTTTTCTTCAAACTCTGTTTCTGAGTTATTTTATTGTCATGTTATAAGTGTCATAAATGAGGATTCTTCTTAATGAGATAATCATGAGCACAAGCTAAAATAATCCAGTTAGTTATATGTTGTTTCTTGAACAACAGAATTGATAAGGTCTGTTTTCCCACAAACTTGTATTCGTTTGTGCCTTCCAGCCCTCTCATCTCCTGTATTACCTCCAGGCTCTCTCTCCTCAGTATTTCAGGTGTCCCCACCTCCAGCCAGAGAACCTCCTCTTTGCTCTCCCTCCTGCTGGAGTGCCAGCGCTGGGTTTGCTGAGCTGGAAGCAGAACGCACGGTTGTTCATTCACTGCCCTGTCTCTGCTGAGGAGCTGACCTTTTTCCCTGAGGTAGGCTAGGAAAGGAGACAAGGTGGAGTATGTTTGTGTAGCCAGAGCGGATGTGGGGTAAGGGCTGGGCTGTGGCCATCTTTCGCTAATTGGGGATGCTAAAAGGGTCTGTCTTACTTACAAGGCTCTTGATTGTCAGAAAACTTGTAGGAAGTTAGTATGTCTGAAATTTCTCTCCCACTGTGAAATTGGATTGATATTGATCAGTGGGTTCCACATTTACCAGGGGAGGACTGACAGACACACAGACAGTTATGGACGGTGCAATTGTATAAGCCTTATTTTGTCTAGAAACCAGGCTGTAAAAAAAGCAACTTAATAGAAAAAGCTTATCAATGTTTAAGCTAAAGAATACAGCCCTTCAAAGACTACAATAAGCAAATGAAATGCATGACATAAAATACTGTTGCTTTAAAAATTTGTGACTGGATGGTCTTTGTTAAAATAACAAAGGAAAATTTTAAACCCGAATAGTTTTGGTGATCACATCAACAAAAAAACCTCCAGCCTTACAGTTGATACTGGAGCAGCTGTGGTTCCACCACAGCTTAGAAGAGTCCCTTGGCTGCTGCAGTCCCACTGACCAGTGAGTGGGCCAGGATGTGTTCCTTGGCCTTGAGGGCAAGTGGTGTGACACAGGTTGCAGCCTCCCAGCTAAGCTCCTTCCTCCAAACTGGGGTGACCTCCTCTGCCCTGCCTGTAGGGAACAGTGCTCTCCCATGTATAGCTTTGGGCTGTTCCTGAGCAGCATCCAGGAGAGCACAGTGCCATTGCTGCCATCCGGGACTGTGCCAGAGAGCATGCTGACAGCTGAACAGTTGTGTTATGTAGTTACACATGGATGATCATGGTACAGTGCTTTCACCCTATGTCCTGGGCTTGCTGGTTTACTACTATAGCTGTCCTTTCACCTGCCAGGAGTTGTATGTTTTTATTCCACCCCTTGTTCCTGTCATTCTGTGTTGAAACATTTCAGTTTACTAAGCTGGCCTAAAACTATGGCTAAATGGTGGGTTAGCCAAGTGCCAAAGCTGCCTCAGGGAGGGTGCAGGAGTATGATGGCAATTAGATTGGCTTGGGCTGTCATGGAGCCCCGGGCTGCCAGAGCAGCAAACTCTATCATGGGAGTGAGAGTGAGCTGTGCCGGAGAAGGGGAGGCTGGAACTCCCTGTGCCAGCTGCTTGGCAAAAACTACTGTCTTGCAACTACATGCTGAAAGGCAGCAAACGGCACAGTCAGTGGAGGAATGAATAGCTCCTTAAATTGACTTTACTGTCGGAGAAAACATCACTGAACTATAGCCTGCCTTTTCTTTCCCTCTCCTCCTGCACCCCTGCCCTTGGTCATAATGCACAATGAAAAAGTATCTCCTGAGCTGGAAGGGATGTAGAGGAAGGAGGTATGGAAATTAGAAAGCAGTCCTTCTGTCTTCATTAAAGCATTTGTAAGTATTGAGAATACTCGTCCATGATTTTGTTAAATTGTTTCTTCAGTGCTTCTAGTGAAAAGTGTTGTGTGCTTTGTCATATATATTGAAGGCACAAAGGTGACAACTAACTTTCTTCCAAGTATTTGTTTGGTATTTAAGTTAACTCGCATTAAGTTTGGTATTTAAGTTAAATTAGGTCTCCTCAGTACCTGGAAAATTCTCCCAAATTATAATGTAACTGCTTTGTAATGTAATAAATTAACCACTGTCAGTACCTGGAAAATACTCCCAAATTATAATGTAACTGCTTTGTAATGTAATAAATTAACCACCGTCAAGATGAGGGACTGTTTACAAGGGCAGGGAGTGACAGGACAAGGGGAATGGCCTGAAGCTGCAGGAGGGGAGATGGAGATGAGATGTGAGGCAGAAATCCTTCCCTGTGAGGGTGCTGAGGCCCTGGCACAGGTTGCCCAGAGAAGCTGTGGCTGCCCCTGGCTCCCTGGCAGTGTTCAAGACCAGGTTGGATGGGGCTTTGGGCAACCTGGGCTAGTGGAGGGTGTCCCTGCCCATGGCAGGGGGTTGGAACTGGATGGGCTTTGAGGTCCCTTCCACCTCAAACCACTCTGGGATTCCATGATTCTAAGACTTGTATTGCTCTGGAACATGGCATGGCCCTTTCTTATTCTGTGAGATTCCTGATGGAGAGGTTTACTCCTAAGATTGGGGAATGATTTGAAAAGAATCCAACAACCATGTAAGCTCACAGGTGATAGCAACACTTTTTGTTCTTGCGGTTTTCTCTGTTTTAAAATATATAGCTACAGATATATGGGTGGAATGTGCAGATTAGTGGACTTTAGCCGCCTCTATTCCATTCAGATTTACTAGTGTAGCATATGAATCCCTGCCCTGTGATACAGATGTACAACCTCCCTTTTTTCTGACTCAAAAAGTCTCTCAGGTTGCAGGCATACTAAAATACTAGCTGGCTTTGCATGCTGCTTCTTAAGAATGTAAACCCATGTAATGGCAGTATTAATAGTTCTATAGCTCCTACCTTTTTCTCAAAACATAAACTCTCCAAAGTAAGGCACTAGACAAACACTATCTTCTCGCTCAACATAGCAATTGCCTGTTTGTTTACAGAGCCATATCTGCTACTTTACAGCCATAAAGTTATTATTTCATTACATCTCATCCATTATAAAGTGGGAGAGATATGTTAGACTAAATTGGAGGCAATTAGCTTGTGAAATAAGTGAAATTCAGGGTGGAATCAAAGATGAATGGAAACAGTATAGTGTGTATGCAGATCAGTTTGGACTTACAGAACTTTTGTTGCTGTGGGTAACTTGTGCTTACTGTACTTTGTATTATTGGAATATTGACCAGAAACTTCCTATAACTTTCCACTGACTGGCCAATGAAGTTTGTTTATTCTTGTGGATTTTTCACCCAAAATAAAATAGGAAGAAAAAAAAATGAAATGTGTAAAATAGCCTCATTGTGACGGGATCAGACAGGTCCCTGAAACTTACTTCAGATAGGTTTTGAAACTGAATGAGATTCCAGTTCATAATGTCTGAATATTATGTTTTAAGGTTATCTGTAAAAACATATCACTCACAGATTAGTAAAGCTGTTAAAACTTGAGCATGTATTTTCAGATCAGTTTTAACTTAGGTACATGGACAGATTAGCAAATTAATCTCAGAGCCTGAAAGTTATAAGAATGAAGTTTTCCATGCAAGAAATAGGCCAGAATGGGCTATGAAAAAGTCAGGTTTAAATCAGCATGTATATGCAATGGAAAATGTTCAGTTTAAAATTTGTATGGACAGTGACTGATAAAAATCTTGACTGTGATGGCATTTTCCTCATTTTTAACAGCAGAGTTGGTTGATTTTTTATTTTTAAATCAGGAAAACCAGGTGTGGGAAGAGTATAATAGCAACCCCTTACAAGGTAGAGAGCACACTTTAAACTATTTTTAAAGGTTTTGAAGCTATATAGTGCAACAAGGAAAAATGTTTTCCAGGGCAGCAAGAATCATATTATCATTTAAAGAGTTTTTATCCTACAATAAAAATAGTCTGCTATTTTTGAGGCCAAAGGAGCAGCCAAAATCCTTATCTAGCCTTTTAAAAGATAGCAACCTGACAAAGTCCTGTGGAACATGTGATTGTGGTTCTGATCCCACAGGGAGATTAAGGTGAAGTAGAGTAAGATTAGGTTTTCTGGTGAAGTTAAGCAAAATGCAGCTCTCTTGTCTGTGTAGACCTTGCAAAAATTATTAGTTTGTCATAACAAACACAGGAGTTACTCCATGGCTTCCATAGTCCAACACAGACTTACTTGGACTTATTAATCTTCTTGATTTTTTTTGGTTGTGGGTTTTGGTTTTGGGGTTTTTTTAATTAAAAAGATAACTAATATGGATGAGATGAACAATTAAAAAAAGTAACTCATTAGGATTTTTCTGTGGTCAGTCAACATCCTGGAAGGTCTGTTCAGGAAGTGTTTAGCAACCTGTCTATACCACGGGTTATAACAAGAGGGAGATGACTTCCAAAAATAGGCTCCCTGTGTGCCTAGCAGCATGGATTAAATGTCCAGAGAGCCTAATATGTCTAAAGACAGCTGGTCCGTTCCCAGATCTCAACAGGAACAGTGCTGGTTCTAGTGGAATTTGTTACCCGCTCGTCTAAAGCTCAAGCACTGCAAACTTTTATTTCAAAACCTCTCAGCTATTGGTGAACTTCACAATATCTGAAGATGACTAATGTAAAATTCTTGTCTTGGCAACATCAGAGATTTTAAATAGTATCTTTCTTCAGCAAGAGATTTTGGGGTTCTGTTCTGAGATTAACTCTTCTAGGATTAACCCAGCTCTCCGTTTTTCTTTGTCGGTTAGTAGTCTGACCCAAACTGAAAAGACTGAATTAATTACAAGCATGTACCCTCAGTCGCAAAGAGAAAAATATCTTGGCCAGGAGGGAATAAACTTTCAGTTCCAAATGCATGTAGTATAATCAAAACAAAGCCTTGCTAGCAAAGCAGTGGCAAAACAATGGTGCCTAGAAATATGATTGCTGGAGCAGAAAAATAAAGTCACAGAAAATTTATTTTCTGCTAAGGCCAATTATAAAAAGACGCCTTCATTCTTTGGTGAAATCTTTCTAAGAAAATGTTTATTTTAGGGGAGATGCTTAAGCTTTGGGAGAGTAGAACTATGTATGTGCACCCCAGGCAGACATACTGAGGAATCATGGTTAAATCAAGGGAACAGAAACCCAGGGGTTTTGGGAATGATTTTATTTCAGATTGAAGTGACTTAGTAACCTGAAAGATAGGGAGGAGAAGAAAAGGTGCTTTCAATGAAACAAGGAAAGTTTAGAGGTGCCATTTGCATTGCGTCTTTGAAAGTTATAATTGCTAGCTATTGTTTTGATGAAACTCGTGGTTTCTTTAATACACTTATCCAGATTTCATAACCGAGCACCAACATTTGAATAGTACACATTGTGTGTTTTGCTGGTTTTATAAATCATTGTCTTTTTATTTTGCTTTTACCTACACTATACTGGTACTAGGTCCAGTCTGCTTTGAATCATGGTTTCCTAGTTAATTAGTTGTCTCTATAGGAGGCAGTTGCAGAAAAACACACTTGAAAATTTGAGTGACAAGTAATACGGTATGTTGCAAAATATGAAACACATCAGCTGGAATAACGTGAAATTGCAGTAATTTTCTAGGGAAGAAGAAGTTGGTTAAACAAAGGCCAAGAGTCTTTGAGGGGGGAGAAGTCTCAACACCTTTGAACTAACAAAAAGCATTTCCTTGAAGTTTGTAAAGTGCTTTGGGGCCTGTCTGGATGAAAGACTTTATCTGTCAGTCATTTTCCTTGACTTTGTTGTGGGTCCAGACAGGTATCTCATTACACAAGGGTTATCATTTGTCCCATATTTCACTCTCCCCACCAGGCACAGGCTTATCAACCTTTTGTCTGTTTCCCATGGTCACTTGGACTTCTTCGTAGGCTTGCATAAGATCTTACATTTCTTGAAAGCATCACTGGTATGATGTGAACGGACTTCAGGCAGCTCAGTCAACACATCTTCTTGTTGGGATGTTTCTTCACACTTGAAATCTGGGTCATGTCACAGTAATGTAAACGTGCTGACGAAACATGACTGGTATTATTTGTTTAAAAGGAAATTGAAGAAAATATTTGTTCTTGGTTCCTCTTTCTGTGGATCTGCCCACTGTGATCCAGCTTGTGTTCACTGATATTTGAAAGAAACGAGCATGCTTTCTCAGCAGTGTGGGCTGCATTATCTGAGCTGGTTGCTAGTAGGACACTGAACCCGCCGCTGGTAGCTCACAAGTTCCAACCTGGGCATCAGTTGTCACAGCTGTTAAATTTGACAGGTCACAGCTCAGTGTCTTGGTCACGTATCCATCTGTCTGTACAACATAAACAGCATGCATTGATACTCTTGCTCAAGATCTTAAAAAGTAAAAGAAATGTACTGCCACCTTGGCTTTGTGTAAACAAATTGTTTCAAGAAATGCTGTGGCACTAACGCAGGAAGAATACTGTGGCTGTTAAAACCGGATATATTCCACAAAATTTTTCGGTTTTGTGCAAAACACTTTGTTTTGCAATGTGAATTTTTCATACTCACTGGTCATCAGCTCCATGATGGCAAAACCTAATGTATGGGCACAGTTACCCTGAGAGAAGGGAGCGTTTTTGGCCGCCTTCTGTCACGTGGAAGGGAGGGGTACTGTGGCAGCAGGGAAAAAGTATTGTGTCAACATAGTCTGTGTTCACAATAGGAGGTTAATGTAATCTATAGCAGCAGAAGCTCTGTTGTGTAAAAAAATGTTGAGGATCCCAGCATAGCTGATGCAAGTTTCATCCTTTCATCTTCTCTCACTATCTCACCTCTTACGACAAGCTCAGAGTCTCCCTCCCAACACTGTGGAGGATGGCCAGGTAGGCTCGCAAGCCCTCTCTGGCTCTGTGCATCCGCCTTCTGTGCTGTTGGGAGAGCATGATTTCCTGTGAGATCCAGAGGGGATTTATAGCATGTCTGATCTGCCTGGGAAAGACCTGGGCATTACATTGGAATGCTGGAAAAATGGATCAGATGGAAAAAACCCAAATAAGTTCAAAAGGAAAAAAAAAACAAAACACCTAATGTATTCCTGTCGCTCACCAAGTTACACTCCTGAAGTGTGATCAGTTGTCTTAAGCCTCTAGAGCTCTTGTGGTGTTCAGGCTTGGAATATATAGTTTTCAGTGGTGGCAATTCAGTGTTATTACTGAGTGCCAAATAAATGTAGAAATCGTTCAACACTATAATTTTAATTTTTCTTGTCAGTTATCTCTTCCTATTGTTCATCGCTATTGTTCTTTTACCATCTTAAACTTTTTCCTATATCAAAAAGCCTTAAACCCTATAATTATATGTGCCTCATCTAATTTTTCTTTTAATAGTTTTGGGGAAAATAGATAAAACAGTAGTACTGTATGTGGTGGGAAAATAAATCATCCCTAACTGAAAATTTCATGGAGACCTGCTCTTATTTAGAAATATGAGTCATTCACAGGAATTTATTTCCTGCAGGTACACTGTACCTGTGCCATGGAATAACAACTGTATTTACAGGGTGGTGAGCCTGACAACTTAGTGGGGGGGGCTCAGGAAAATGGGGAATTTATTGCAGCTGTATCATGTTCAGCTGCTGCTCTTTAATAGCTCCTTCATTTCTTATTTTCCTGTCTCACAAGTTGTTTAATGAGAATTCCATTTAGTCCCTCTTTGCCATGTATTTCTCTCTTGAAGAATGAGGTTTTTCCTTTTTTTTTTTCCTTCCCCTTTTCTCCCCTCCCCACCCCCCCACTTTCTGGGTTTATTATAGACATAGAAGGAATTCAAGAAAGAAGGAGGGTTTGAGAGTTTAAAATGTGACCTGTATATAGTGCAGAAACATGGCTCGAGTCTTTAAATGCTCAGTATATTTGCTGTTAATGTATTTAGTCTACTTCAGCTTTGTGCTGTTGTGGTAATACTTCAGTATCAACTTTTCATGCTGTGAAGGAATCGCACTGTTGCTCAGAGAGAGGATTTTGAGCTGCAGGCTCCTGAAAAGAGAACTAAAATATAGGAATTGCTTAGGATTGTTTAGTGTCATCCCACATACAACCGCCTGCACGACCGCTCGACTTGGGTCTTAGCGCACCTCCCTGGCCCAACGAGGTGGTGCCTGCTTCTGGCTGCGCGAGGGCCTTGGCTACACAGTCCTTCAGGCAGGCTCTCCGCCGAACAGCAGGCTGTGGTGCAATCCCAATTGTACGTGTTTGCGGAAGGAAATTCACGTACATGTTTAGACTTGATTATTTTGACTGCGAGAGTGTGTTAAGTATTGTAGTCTGGTTTATGCTTGTTTCGGAAAAGAAACATGAATGTAATGCAAGTAAAAACTGTCCACTGCCAAATGCATGGAGCATTAGGAAAGCAAACTTCTGTCATTGAGAGGATTGTAGGTAACTGTTGCTAAGTCCATTAGAGATATTTATAACCCCAGGCTTGATACCCAGGATGCAAAATGAGCCAAAGAACTCTCTGGCAATAGTGTACAGATGAGTTGAACGGTTCCTTGCTGGATAAATAGACACTCACCATTGACCAACATTACAAGGGTTCATCCTTTGTCTGCCTGGTATTTGTTTTGGTTCTAGAGAAATCAGGCAACTTGTAGCATAGCAAATTTTAAGTAATATTTTCATTCTCAAATTGGACTTTCACTAGTGTCAGTCTTTCAATGTTTTACAAGTTTGTCTAATTCTTTTTTACACACATTTGGGTTTAGTACAGTCTTGTTTAATTCCTGCCCAGGAAATGGCAGTCACCTTAGATTTCTCACCAGAATATTTTAAAAGACTACTGGTTTATAAAGTCACATCGTAGGATGTTTCCCAGTTTTTCAAAATGTATAAGTATCATTCTAATGAATGTGGTTTACATATTTGAATATACTAAATCCTGTTATATTTTGGTGTTCATTTACTTCATTCCTAATTCCCCCTCGTAAATAGTTATCCATTGTCAATCAAAAACCTGAATTAGTTTGGTGTAACTCTCTTCTTACCTTTCAGAGTTTTTGAACTAGGTAAATGAGAATTAAGAACCTCACTTGTGTATATCTTGATATACTCAACATGTATATTTTAGGAAGTCCTGACTCTTTCAGTTCTGTGTAATACACCCTTTCCAGAGAGTTCATAGTACAGGCGATTGAAAATTAGTTTCTGTAATTGGGTTAACTAGAGACCACAGTTGTGAGCGGCACAAAAGCATTACTGTATAGAAAAGGCTTAAGAACAGCAATGCTCGGACCTCAGCTTTGGTGTTTAGGTTAGTGTCCTCTTGTGCTCTACAGAGGGATCTGGACAGGCTGGATCCTGGGCTGGGCTGAGGCCAACTGTATGAGGTTCAACATGGCTCAGTGCCGGGTCCTGCCCTTCAGTCACAACAACCCCAGGCAACGCTACAGGCTTGGAGCAGAGTGGCTGGAAAGCTGCCCAGCGGAAAAGGACCTGGGGATGTTGGTCAACAACTGGCTGAATATGAGCCGTCAGTGTGCCCAGGTGGCCAAGGCGGCCAACAGCATCCTAACTTGTATCAGGAATAGTCTGGCCAGCAGGACCAGGGCAGTGACCATCCCTCTGTACTCGGCACTGGTGAGACCACACCTCGAATACTGTGCTCAGTTTTGGGCCCCTCACTACAAGAAGGACATTGAGGTGCTGGAGCGTGTCCAGAGAAGGACAACGAAGCTGGTCAAGGGAATGGAGCACAAGTCTTATGGGAAGCGGCTGAGGGAACTGGGGTTGTTTAGCCTGGAGAAAAGGAGGCTGAGGGGAGACCTTATCACTCTCTACAACTACCTGAAGGGAGATTGTAGCCAGATGGGTGTTGGTCTCTTCTCCCAGGTAACAAGTGATAGGACAAGAGGAAGTGGCCTCAAGTTCTGCCAGGGGAGGTTTAGATTAGCTATTAGGAAAAATTTCTTCACTGAAAGGGTTGTCAAGCACTGGAACAGGCTGCCCAGGGAAGTGGTGGAGTCACCATCTTGGAGGTACTTAAAAGACTTGTAGACGTGGTGCTTGGGGACATGCTTTAGTGGTGGACTTGGCAGTGTTAGGTTAACAGTTGGACTCGATGATCTTAAGGGTCTTTTCCAACCTAAATGACTCTGTGAAGGCATTGGTAGATGTCATGGAGATCAGGGAATTCTTGGACTGCAGTTGGTGGGACTGACTGTGCTCCATGCTGCTTGCTTGGTGCTTGGCTTCACGCACACACTGCCTACCTGTTCGCTCCAAGACATCAGGGCCACTTTGAACCCTGTGCTGTGTCACAGTGAGTACTCTGGGAACGGAGCCTCTAGTGACTCCCAGCTTCCCTCCATCCATCTGTGGACCTGTGTCCTGCTCAGCTCTCCAAAATACACCAGCTGAGTTGGCTGTGTGATGTCTGGCTACGTCACTCGTGAGGTGCGCCATGTGTTCTTCTCCAGCGCCTGCTCTGTTGTATTACTGATGCCCATTGATTCCCTTTATAAACTGATTTAACTGGCATAAAAATGAAGTAATTTTTTTCCCTGTTAGCTCAGTGAGCTGACCTGGTTTCTGAGGAGGAGGCAAACTCTGAAATGGGTGTGGGAAAGTGAGGAGGGAGCAGGATCAAGCCACTAGGTCCCTCATGTCATCCTGCCATATCTTAAAGTGCCTTTGAGAAGCTTGCTCTGATGATTACATATTCTTGTACCTTTTTCCCTATATCTTTCTGATTTTATTCCCCTTTTACCACTTCTCCTCAACTTCTCAGCATAAACATGTTTCCTGTACCCAGGGGACCATCATGGGTATAGGCTGCCTTGTTGCTCTGTTCCCGTGCCTGGCTCCCAGGACTTCCTGGCAGGAAGGATTGCAAACAACAATCCATTCAACCTGTGGAACAGAAAAAAAAGACTGGTTAGTCATTCTGGGTGGGATAGGGCTGGCTGGCCTGTCAGAGCTGCGGAGGAGCCCAGCACACTGGGCTGTTGGTCCCCAGGTGAAGCTGGGATGGTTGATGTGTTTATGGCTCTGCTGTCTGCACTCCTCCTCTGCTCACTTCTCTGTTCTAGAGACTGCTGCTTGGGATCTCATGTAAGTCTCCTTGCAATATATGAATCAAAGAATTTCAGAGTTATAATTCAACCAAATTAATTCCTAAACAGCTTGATAATAATGCTAATAAAATTCCCTTTTCAAAGCATGGAAGGACTAGAGCCCCATGGAGAGTTTTAAGAATATTTTTAACATGGCAAAACAGTGTTGTTTTTTCTCTAACTTCATTCCAACAAATGTTGGAATCCACACAATGTTGATAAAAAATGATGCTTTCCTCAGTATTTCTGAAGTGAAAATATATTCCATGTTTTAAGGTATCTTTGGACCATCCTGTCTGTTGATGTTTGACAATTTCTTCAATTTTATAATTAGGTCCTCCTGATTTGTACAGAAGTACAATAGGAGCATATGTCTATTGTTGTGGATCCTTCCCACCATAAATCATACCCCCAAAATTAATCTGGCAGCAGTTTGTAAGAAAGAAAAGTTGAGATGCAAGTTCTGATAATAGGCATATTTATTTTATATCTTTGTGTAAGAATGTTATTTTTATCTTTTTATTTTCCTAGTGGCAAGGAATAGGAACAGAAAATTGGATTAAAATCTTTAGGGATTTTTTTCATTATTTCTCTGCATTACTTTTTTTCCACATACGGTAGAGTCTTTTAAACAAAATGCAAATTTTATTGCAAATATTAATAAGGAAAGGATACACTCATGGACTTGGAGTTTAATGCTTCGGTTACTAGAGGGCACAAGATTATAAGGAACCAGTTTTTATAAATTTAGTCTACGGTCTCTGTTGTTTTTCCTTAAACCTGACATTTTTGCTGTAGTTACTTCAGTCATTCAAAATCTTGATTTGTCCTTTTCCTGTCTGTAAACAGTTGTTGTATTAACTACTAATGGAAAATGCTGGACATGTACATATGAAAAATGAAATGCCATGTTTGCTGGCAGTTAAATATTATATGTACCTAAAATATTTCACTCTGACAATACCAATTGAGTACTTTTTTTGTGAAGTCTTCTAAAAAATAGTGTCAGTAGTTATGTTATTCTTCAATAGTTGGAACACCTTTCATTTGAGATTGAGATTTCTCTAACTGCGAACAAATGCCACTGTGTACAGTGTCTGGACTGTTTTTGAAAAATATTATCAGAGTATTTCTGTGTCTGTGAATCACACCAGTGCCACCATTGCCTTTTCCTAAACAAGATAGCTTGTGACATTACTTATATTTTAAATGTTATAGATATTTTTTCTATCTATTCAGCAATAAGATACATGCTGAATCTACTTCAGAAAAGCAGATACCAATTCCTATCATGATAAGCGTATGATTCTCTTTAAAAACAAATGTTTTTTGTCATGACTTCAGCTAGGAAATGCATATTAGTTTCTTACTGGTACTTCTGTGCATTACAACTCAGATGGATTTCTTGCTACTTCTTTTTTCTGCTCCTGATCCAGTAAATGCATAATTTTAAGCACAGGAGTAGTCCCATTCCAATCAACCCAAGTATGAGGTTCAGTCAGGTGAAGAAGGCATATCCCTCAGTCCAGAAAAGCAGTTATATTTATGCGCGAATTTGACTATACCAGCAGTCCAATTGAAGGTTGGAGATAAATGGGACAGATTCTCTGGAATGGCCTTTTACTCTGCTTTAATAAATATTGCCCTTGCACAAGTCTTCCTGTGGTCTAATCTTATTCCCAAATATAGTTGTATTGAAGATCAATGTTAGGTTCCTTGGTTGAGCTGCTATATCCTCACCCATATTGAATGCACAGTCTCATTTATGATTTCTTCTTCTGTGAACACTTGACACGAATTTAGATTTATGCCTCATCTCAAATTTAATATAGAGACTTAAAATGAAGTATTGTGAGGAGCACAGAGCTGGAAAGGACTGCCTAGGTCATTGAGCCTAGTCATTTGATGCTGAAGACACCAGACACCATACAATCCTTTTCATCTTAAAAGCAGGTAGATTTTTTTTTTTGTTCCTACTACTCACATTGGAGGGTTATGCAAAAACCTCATTGTTCTAATGGTTAGATGTATCCACAGCCAGATTATATTCATTTGTTCTTCTGCCAATGTTATGCTTTAAATTAAATAGGTCTTCTCTTTTATTTCAATTAAGCCATGGAATCCCAGACTGGGTCAGAAGGGACCTCAGAGCCCATCCAGTGCCACCCCTGCCATGGGCAGGGACACCCTCCACTAGCCCAGGTTGCCCAAAGCCCCATCCAACCTGGCCTTGAACACTGCCAGGGAGCCAGGGGCAGCCACAGCTTCTCTGGGCAACCTGTGCCAGGGCCTCAGCACCCTCACAGGGAAGGATTTCTGCCTCACATCCCATCTCCATCTCCCCTCCTGCAGCTTTAAATGTATATACGGATGTAAAAGCTCAGTGCATCAGAGCACTGTCAGTGTTACATAATTTTTTGAGTTCATGATCTGAAGCTTAATACATTTCTTCAATGACTAAGTATTCTTGTTTTTTCCTTTTATAGCTTTACATGTGGTACACATGAAAATGAGGCTGAGAACGCGGAAAGCTTCTCAGCAATCGAATCAAATTCACACACAACGTGCTTTGAGGGCAAAGAGGAAACATTCGGAGGTGGAAGAGAGCTTACCTGTTGGCGGAGGAAAACCACAGAAAAATGAAACTGGCTTGTTGTCTTCAATCAAAAAGTTTATTAAAGGAAGCACACCCAAGGTATGCCATCAGTGGGTTTCTTCTTTTGTTTTTTTTTAATTGGGTCATACTCGGTTAAATTTGATTTAAAAACATTTCTGTTAAGAATAAATAAACATGTAATGTGGTGGAAGCAAAGCATTCTTGTAAAGAATTGGAAGGTGAGAAGTAGCTGTGATAGTTGTGTCAGGTAACAGATATTTAAAAAAAACCCCAAAAAACAGACTTTCAAACCCTACAAGAGTCAATTGTAGTGCTATTTAAGATAATCCAATAAATCACAGGATTTATTACCTAGGTATTTCTTTGTGAAAATATTGACTAATGAATTCAGTAGATTTTTAATTTCTGGTTTGAGGATTCTTTGACTTTGGCAGTTGCCAGTACTGGCAACTAAGAAAAGCAAGTCTGTAAGCATAAATTTGCTGAATACTTTTAGCATTTGTCTTCAGAATTTTTAGGAGTCTCAATCAATAAAGGTCAAACCTCACAAATTCAGCTATTGTGAAATTGAGGTGGCTACTCAGTATCTTATTGCAGTGAACGCTGCCCTCACGTAGTGGGTCAACTGCAGATGTTGTTAGGGCTAAACCACTAAATCTCATCTGCCTTGATCCAGGCAGGAATCTGAACTTTACTAATCTTCGCATGTTAAAACCTCTTGCATATATGTTTTGAGGGTGAATTTTATATATATTTATGTTGATAGACTGAATGTTACCTTGCAGTTGCTTCAAAAACCTGTGTTTTTTTTCTGTAAAGGGAGGCTAGTTAAAAAAATAAACTTAACTCAGCCCCAGCAGTCCAGATATTGACACTACGTGGCTGTAAATTTTAAAGAAGAGTCGCCAAGAAGTCATAACTAAATTAAAATGTAGCCCAGATTAACTATATGATAAATAAAAATAGGATATAAATTCAGAAGTATTTTCTGGGTTTTGAAGTAAGTATTGAAACGATAATTTTGTAACAAGCTGAAGTTGAAATAATTTTAATTAAAGTAACAGTATATTCTTAAATTTTCAAAAACATAGTGAAATTTAATATCTTATGGCATGTGTTAATTACTTATCATAGAAACATTGAAGTACCAAGAAAGAAATATTTCAGTAAAAATAAATAGTTAAATATGCTTACATTTTGTTTTTCATTAAACCGGGACAATTAATCTATTTTACATTCACCATCTGTATTGTAGCTCAGTAGTGCAACATTTTGGCTGCAAAACCACTGCAACAAAACGCTGAAATCTAAGCAAAACATTTTACATTGGAATTTTAAGATAAGGGAAATATGTCTGGTTTTCCTTTTCTTTGTCTCTTTAAGGATTTGTTAACTTTCTGTCTTCCCCTCTTCTCTTCCCTTCCTCTTCCAAATCTTTGGATTACATTTCATTCTTTTTTTTTCTTGACAGGGTTTTTAATTTAAAATGTCCACATTTTTCTCCTGTTTCCTTTCATGTCCTCTCCTGTGCCTGTAGCAGGACTTGGAGTGGTTCCAGTGGCATTAGCATGGCATGATATTGATACTGCCGGGCTATCTTCCAGAACGCTGATGACTTAACAAAGTAGTCTTGTGGCTGCCATGGAAACATTATAACTCTTTGAGATAGTGCGTGTGTACAACTTGCATAGTACTTCGTTTATGGGTATGCTAAAATCTAAATCACCACTGAGGTTATATGGATTTACGGCAATAAATGCCTTCATAACAAGTATACCTTGACAATTTTGATCATAGTCATAGGTCGTTTAACTGGTATTGTAAAAATGTCTTATTAGAAATACTCCTTAAACAAAACCTGAAAGAACCTTACAGCTCTTCAGTTAGAGAAACCAGAGGCTGAAAGGTGGCTCTCCAAACAAGGGTGGTGGTAGGTCTGATCTTGAGGTCTTTTGCTAGTTCACGGCCCCCGTGCAGGTCAGCAATAGTATTGAGTGCACAATCATGTTTGTCATTTACAAAATGACAGATCCAGTATACCAGAAAAAATGATACTTGTATGTGTACAGGAAGTACTATTAAACTTTGTAAATGTTAACACTGGAAATACAGTAGAACGTGCTGTTGGAAGTTCCTCTAAACTTGTTCAGTTTTGGGGGGTTCTAGCACTGTCAGAAGTTGCATTGACTTTGAAAGTGTTGTCATTACTTCTCGTCTCAGTTTGGGCCATTCCTTAATACATACGTGGTTTCTGAAAACAGCCTAAAATCAAACAAAATATTTATGTCGCTGTGACATTGTCATGTTCCTTATTGCACAATTATTGATAATAATGGGTTATATTGAATTGAATAGATAATAGAATTGAAATAGATTGTTATAGAGGTATATATAGTAGGTATCTTTAGTTCTATACCTGTACAATAAAATTGTCAGTGTATAAACCAAGTAGTACAATACCGTTATATCTAATTTCACCTTTGAATTCTATTAACTTGTACAACATGGGCACAGCAGCATGAGCTTTCATACCACATCATGATAGCTCCTCTTCTGAAGTGTGAAAGGGATCTCCAGATTTGGTGAATTCTTTATGCCTCTGCTGATACCATCAGCCAGACTTCCTGTTTCCATTGTCATTTTCGGTTTGCACTTGTTTTCCATAAAGAGATGAGAGCACAACTCATTTTGTGAAGGCCAATGGATAGCTTTTAGAAGTTAATTAATTTCTCCCATTTTTCACCGGTGTCAAACATTTGCACAAATGACCCAGAAGATGAGATGCCTTACTGTTCTTTTATCAGTTCAGTGAGCCATCCGTTTTCTCTCATTATATGGATTTATGGTATATACATATTATTAATTCTAAGTGGTAGTAATTAGATTGTTCTCACCAAGGTTGTTGGTCAAGGATATTGCCACTAGGAAGCTTTTGCGATCAGTGGTGTTCACTTGTCTTCTGATATGGATGTCAATACATTTCCATGTTTGTTAGTATTTCTTTTAGCTACTGTGCTGTTAGCATGGGCCTTAGATTAATTTTTCTAAAAGATCTGTTCACTTTTTTTTTTTTTGGAGCATGCAAACTGTTTTTCCTTTTTAAAGATGTGAAACTGCTGCTCCAGAAAGGTAATATTGTAATTCTAAAATGGAAATTTTAATTAACTTTGATATGGTCTGTGGCCTCATTATTTATTTTTATATTTAATTCAATTTATTTTGCATTGTCTCACACCTTACATTTCAGTGTACTCTGTACAGTGATGCTTTAGATTTCAGATTGCCATTTTATTATGTTGTAATAGGTGCTTTGGGGAAAAAGGGGGAGAAACCTGTCTTGAACATATGTGTCTACCCATATACTCATGCACAGAAAATATGCAAAAATGTCTGGTCCCGTATCATGCGTGTAAGTGCCACAGGGGAGGACAGCCACTTACTTACAGGTGACAATAGTTGTTGGGTGCTAGCCCTTGCTTACAACATGTTTAACAGCTAAGTTTCACCATGTACTGTCTGATACGGATTGGATAGCAGCAAGTTATACACTTGTATACAACTTAGCAAGCCGCTTTATGTAGGGAGCATGGTAGAGAATTTCATATTGGATATTGTTGTGCAGTTTGCTTCCTGTATATTTGTTAGGCAGAGAAATCAAGTTTCAGATAATTTTAGTCACCTTGTCTCTCTGTTTCCCCAATTCCATGGCACTTAAATATTTATAAATTGGCTATCCAGTGAAATAGTACTTAGAGTTTTTCTGCTGCAGAAGTTCCAAGTACAGTTTTCTTTCCCAATACTTTGCTATTTACCTTGAGTGGTGTCAGTTTGAATGAGTTTAAAGTTCCAGCTGGCCAGATACATATTGCATATTCTGCATCTGGAAGTGGAACAATAAATGGATCTTTTGTGAAACTTTCCTTAACAGCGAACGTTTTCTGGTAGTATTCAGCAGAGAAAAGAGGCACTATTCAGTATGTTTCTTTTCCCCCCCTTTTTCTGTTTTAAGGAAGAAAGAGAAAATCCTGCAAAAAGAAGTAGAATTGATCGGGATATAGATAACAACTTGATTACATCCACACCTCAAACAGGAGAAAAGCCTAATAAACAGATCTCTCGAGTACGACGGAAAAGTCAAATGAATGGAGGTTTGTAAATACTCTAATCCTACATTGTTGCAGTCGAATGGTGATTCAGTAGCCTTACAGCTGATAACTAATAGGACATTTCAGCGGTGGAGGTTACTAAGGGGTTTATGACTGACTTCAGTGAGGGCAGGGCTGACCTAATAGTAGCAAAATAAGGTTTCTAAGACTGTGAGCTCAAATAGTTGCAACATTAGTTCTCAGACACATCCATTATATCCTTGTAAGAACAATTTGGATGTGCGATTGTGACCAGCTATTTTGGAACTAATTTAACTTTTTAAAAAATTACTGTTCTAAAAAGCCAATAATAATTATTTGATTTAGGTCTTCTCCCATTTGCCCACAAAAAAAAAGTGACATGTGACTTCCCAACTCGACCTTTGTGGAAGTAACCAGGTGTCCTTAGATATTGAAAGCACTTGTCAAACACACAGACACGTTTCTGTCATAGAATCATAGGAAAATTTAGATGGGAAGGGACCTCTAAAGGTCACCTGGGCCAGTCCCCCTGTGCCCCTCACAGCAATGTTCACCCAGCTTGAAGTGAGATCTGACTTTGGAGTTAGATCAGGCTGCCTGGAGCCTTGTCCAGTCGAGTTTCGAGTATCTCTAAGGACGGCGCTTCCACAACCCTGTTCCAGTGTTTGACCACCTCCCTGTGAAGATTATCTCTTTTTGAATATCTCTAATAATGACATGATGTAATGGTCAGTGACATTTAACGTAGCAGCTGTGGTTCCAAATCCGACTATAAAAAAAATCCATTTTTTAGACTTCTTTTCTAAGGAAACAAGACTTGCATGATTGTGCAGCCTGTCACTGTTCCTTCATTCTCCATTCCCCTGATAACTTTGGAATCCATTGTCTGGTTTCTGCCAAGTTTGTCAGCAAGGCAGAGGTCTCGGAGATTTCATAGTCCAACAAGGTTTGCAAAATCAGTAGCTAAGTAGAGGACAGAGCTCCAAATGAGTGACTTCAGTGACGGAACGGTTACTGTGTGAGAGAATTACCTGTTTAGTTGTTGGATGTCTGTGGAATGTGGCTTTTGGAGCAACCCCTTTTCCAGTATTTGCTACTGCTAATGAAGGTTTTTGCCTCCTGAAGAGATCACGGATATGCACCCACTTAGTGTGATGCCTGCAGATAGTGCTCAAAGATGAAAGAGGAACTATTGACTTAAATCAAGTGTGTTCTGAGATATGCACATAAAGCACACGGAGCCCATGTTGCTGTTACAGCGATATGAAGTTCATAGTTAAAATATTCTGTATTAGTGAAGGCACCAAGTTGCAGCTGGCACACCCTATGATTTATATAGAAACGATAGGAAGTGTGAAGTACTCGTGCAGCTCCATCAGGCTCAGCTGACAAAAAGGTTCTCAGCTCATGTGCACAAAATACATTTGCTTACTTCCATATGGACAGACATCTCAAAGACTTGTTACTGTGAAGTAAATAACTTCTCTTTCATTTCAGTCCCAGAACTGTGTCTTGGAGCTCAGCCACAAGATGGCAATTTTTAGTTCTAGGATGTACTTTACTGTACATGCACATTTATAGAAAACCTGAATCGTTACACATTATGTTTTGTAATGGGAAGATTTATTGAATTCCGTGTCCTTTGTCACCTGTGATAACAACTAAAAATTATTTTACTTCATAATTGTTTTTATGCATATGTGCATGTGTATCTGTAGCAAATAATAAAATATGGACTTGATCTTGTGAGTTTGGAGGTTCAGCCATCGGAGTTCCACTGACTCTTTCTCTTGTTTCCATCTAGTGGAGCCCCACTGATACTGACATCTATTTGTGTGCAAGGTGCGCAGCATCTTAATGTCAGTCTTCCATCATCAAGTCCATTTAAAGGATTTAAACTTCTATTATTTGTTAATCTATAGCATACTTTTATAAACAATGAGTGCTTCCTAATTTGAAGTGTTAAACTGAAGACGGTGTTGAAAATTGGCATTTTGTTTTTATGTTACTAAATTGCTAGCTCACTTTTTTTTTTTAAGTTGTATCCTTTTTTGTCGACCAAGTTGAACCATGAGCAAGAGGGATCTTTCCTATAGTGAAAGTAATAATAAAAGAGAGCATGTAACAGTGCAAAACAGAAGCATGGTATTATACTTCATAACTTTTCTTTTACAGAAGCTGGAAGTTACGAAATGACAAACCAACATGTAAAGCAAAATGGAAAATTAGAAGATAATCCTGCCACTGGCAGTCCCCCACGAACTACATTACTGGGAACCATATTTTCTCCTGTTTTCAATTTTTTTTCACCAGCAAATAAAAATGGTGAGTATTATTTTAAAAGCCAATAGTGTTTAAGAATGATAGATTTTATTTTTTTAAAGAAAAAGCTGTTTTGAGCAGCAGTACACTTTTCCTTCTGATTTATAGACCAAGAGTTACTACTACCAGATAAAAGGCCTCCTTAATTCTTAGAAGGGTCAGTCATTAGTAAAAGAAGCAATAAGTTTATATGCATTAGAACATGTCTTTCATAGGTGTAAGTATCTAGCAGTGTACCTTTTCTTAATAAATAAATAAATAATGGTATTAAGTTCCTTGACCTAAACATGAAGGCATTTGTCCTGGTCTTCAATTTGGTTCTTATTTTTGTAACGTGGATCAAATGCAACCATCTTTGATTATTCTGAAACTTTTTTCCTGTGGTTAATAATGACTATCAGTGCTCTGATAGGTAACTCAGCTTAAAGGTAATGACTGTGAGTGTGCTGAAATCTTAATTCAGGAACATCAGGATCAGATTCTCCAGGACAAGCTGTTGAAGCTGAAGAAATAGTCAAACAACTTGATATGGAACAGGTAGATGAGATTACTACAAGTACTGCAACATCGACCAATGGAGCAGCTTATACTAGCCAAGCAGTGCAGGTCAGATCCACTGTCAATAATGGTCTGGGAGAAGTGGAGGAAACAAATGACCGTGACCTGCCACCACTTACAGGTAAGAAATGTGTCCTTGCCTTGGACCCAAATGTTGAAGCTGTATGTAATTTGTGCTCTGAGGGAAATCCTAGCTCTGACATTTTGTATAAATTAATATTGCACGTTTGCTTAGGGCATGCAAACAGTATTAATATTGATTTTTATGTTCAATAGATCGATCTCTTTTATGCACTAAAGACACAGTTTTGGCAAGTCTCATCTATTCCTGGTATAACTCAGTTGACCTCATAACGTTTCTTCAAATGAAAACAAAGATTCCAGAAGAAAGGCAGTTTTATTAATATTGAACCCTCTTCCTTGAGCTGCCGACTGGAAGAGCTGTGCCAGCTTCTTGGGCTGGAATGCGCATCGCAGTAGCTCATGCTGCAGGGGTTGTGCGGATGCCGTGCTGTGTCGTACGGGCGCTGTCGTTCTGGCCAGGTCATGAAGGGCTGTGGCATGACGTGAGTGACGTCAGGCTCTCGGGCAGCTTCCTGTGAGCAGCACAGGCCATTTGGAGGAATCCTGGGTGAGAGGGAGGGGAGAAGGGAGAGGTTTTGTCCTTGTTGTTTGAGGGACGCGTGCATCAAGTGCAAATTTTCACTTCTAAAAACTGCACTAATAAGACTAGCTCTTGTGGTTTTTTGTTTTATTTTTGGTTTTGGTCATTTTCGTTGAATTTTAGCGCCAGTATCTCCAGACAGTGGCTACTCATCAGCACACGCGGAAGCCACCTATGAAGAAGACTGGGAAGTCTTTGATCCGTAAGTGCTGATGTTTGTGCTGAAAATATTAAATTGATAATTTTGGTATTAAGATATTTTTATTTAAGTTGGAACACTTTTATATTATGGTGATGAATTCCAAAAGCTCTTAACTTAAAAAAATAAGTGTACGTTGATGTGGGGTTTTTTCAACTGAAAATACTTATTTCTTGTGCAGCCTTAAATATTTGAAATATTAAGTTGGGCTACAGTGTTACCAGTTAAATAATGTATATACATTTCTACAGCAAAATCTATATTCTTTTCAGATATTATTTCATCAAACATGTTCCGCCACTAACAGAAGAACAACTTAACAGGAAGCCAGCTCTTCCACTGAAAACAAGAAGCACACCAGAATTCTCATTAGTTCTAGACTTGGTAAATATCTTTATAAACACATACCAAAAGCAGGGGATGCGTAGCATTTCATTTGTTTTGTTTGTTGCTGGAATCATTAATCTTTGCTTTAAACAAAAAGGCCTTGGTGAAGGTTACACAGTTTTTAGTATTTTTAGTTATAGTCTGCATTAAAAAAAATTAATGGTGGCAAGAATAGAATGCTTGCTGTATTGAATACTTAACATCCGGGTTAAAAAAAAAAAAGGCATTACAACTTTTATCATCTCAAACAAAGAGTTATCTGTCCCCATAAAGCTTTCCGAAATCCAGTGTGGAAAAAAATGAGATGTAATAAATGGGAAAATTCAGCTTCTTATGTCTTGCATCTAGATAGGTCAAGAATGAATCTTTTAATTCTTAGAACATTCTTACTCTTAGGGGGCACAAATCCACTTTTTTAAAATATAAAAAACAGCAGTGTTTTTATTTATTTATATTTTAAATATATTTGTCTTTTATAATTATTTCTTTTAGTCTCTCTGTTTTGAAAGTTGTTTCAGACCCTGTTAATGATGTCAGGAACATTATTTTATCGTGAACAATATCAGTTGGCATGTCCTCCCATGGTCGTATGAGTGGATAGATTATTCAGATTGACAGGTGCAGACTTGAACTGAATGACAGGATAGCCTACAAAATTAAGA
The DNA here is from genome assembly GCF_028858705.1 of Grus americana. NCBI lineage: Eukaryota > Metazoa > Chordata > Aves > Gruiformes > Gruidae > Grus > Grus americana. The sequence goes on along the minus strand of NC_072861.1, from coordinate 23,750,579 downwards.
TACCTTCTTATAATTATGCCCCTAGCACACAATTCAAAGTGGAAATTTTTTTCAAAAACTGCAAGAACAATGAAATATATCATTCATTCTAAGAATTCTTCAACCTTGACAGCACTTGCACAAAAATAAATTTTCCAGACTAAATAAACCTACCTTAAAATGAGCATAAAAATCCAGAAAACTAGTTCTATTTTCAGCATTCTTTTCACAATCTTTCTTTTACATCATCTTTTCTTTTTTTTTTTTTAATAGGATGAAACATTAGTGCACTGTAGTCTAAATGAATTAGAAGATGCTGCACTCACTTTTCCAGTCCTTTTTCAAGATGTCATTTACCAGGTAATTAGTGTGCACTGAAAAAATACATACCTTTTTATTTTGTTTAACATATGAATTCTTGCTGTGTGTATTTCTTATCATCTTCTTTAAAGAGAAATAAGTAACTGTCTGGCATTTAACAACTGTCTGGGTTATAAACTGCAGGTGTCAAATTTTGCGAGGTGGATTTTTCCTGTATTAGAATTACTGTGGAGCACTGTTTATTGCCACCACAACGGGGTAATGTCAGTTGCTGATTCCAGTTGTAACCATTCATTGCTAAGAGAGCGTGAGTGATCTTTGTAGCAGCGATCTGCAGCAGCAGCCTTTCTCCTTGCCGGCAGGTGGAGGCAGGAACACTGAAAGTTCAGGCAGTATCACTTCCCAGGTACAGCTTCTCACCAACTCTTAACTTTCTGGTAGGGAAAACCAGTCCACATTGCTCCATCGTTTTTTCTTTATAGAAGACATCTTCAGATGCTTCTGTCTTGGTCGTTAGTCTTGCTGTACACTTTGCCAGTTCCAGTTCTACGTCTTTACTCCCAGAGACTCTGCTGGGTACTTGGAGTGATTTTTGATTGTCTTGTGGAGACCACTAGATTGAGGTTTTTGTTCTGCTTTTGGAGGTGGTGTTAGTTCTGTGTGTGTGTGACGCTGACGTACCATAAAGGAAAAGCGTGGGAAGGAGGAACTCTCTTCCAGCAACTGCCAGAGATGCTGCACTGACCCCGGCTGTTGTTCTCAGGTCCTTTTGTGTGATGTACCTGGGAGTAGCAACAGCTTCCCCACCATGTAGTTCGCAGGATAATGGACCCCACTGTAGTATCTTTGGAGAATGAGCCAGTCATCAGGCACCTTAAAAGGACGCTTGTCCAGGTATTTTTCCTGATTTTAAAAATGTTTTTCTTGGCTGTTGCATATAAAAACCCTTGGAATCTGAAAAGCTGAAATAATTTTTCTATGTGGGCTTATCTTATCTCTTGTTTGGTGATGGCCATGCACAGTTTCTTCCAGGCTGAACTTGGAAGAAGTCTTAGAATTAGTTCTTTGGAGGTTCTTGACACTGCTAACAGAATCAAGAAGACTAAAGCTTCACTTTTTCCTTCCTTCCTTCTCTTAAGAGATCTCAGTATGATTTGAGTATTTTCTGTCTATGACTGCAGTCCTTTTAGAGATTGTATGTTTATGCTGAGATCTAACCGGGATTTTGACTTTAGGAAATTGAAATCAATGAAGAGAGTGACTGACAATATTTCTAAAGCTTTATTTTAACGGCCTTGTACACAGGCTTGTACAGGCCTTGATACAGTACAGTTGTTGTGCGGGTCCTGGATAAGTTTTCTCTTAGATCTCTTTAGAGTCTAGCCTGGGTGTGCCAAGGAACAAGAGCTTCTTGCAGGCTTGAGAAAGTCGGCCGCTGCCTTTGAATATGCTCTCCTGATCGCTGTATTCTGTTTTGCTGGGTTTACATTGCACTAGACACTGATAAAACATTCACCTCTTACTAGGTAACAGGTAATAAGGAAGACAAATTTTTTAAGGATACAATTAAGTTCGTCTTTAATTAGGGTATAATATGCAAAAAGACAAATAATCTTCTCCTGTGATAAAAGTTGAAAAGACATGTGTTGGTATTTCATACCCTTCTCAGTGTTTTTAGTCAGTGATTAGCAATTTATCAGCTTTTAAAATGTATTTCTTTTGCTTATCAATTTGACTGTCACCTCTGGTATCGTCCTGTATTGCTTTCACATCTCCATATTTCATTTTGAAAGTAATTTCAGCTGGCAACAGAGCAGCAGACACTAAGCTGTCCGAGCAAAGTAGAAGTCAGCAAGTTACTATATATAAAGTATTGCATAATATAACCCACTGAAAACAATACTCGATGTGGAAGAGCATTTCTGAAGATGTTTTCCATTACTACCAAAATATGTACCACTTTCATGTAGGGTTTCCAGAAATATTAGACAATTATCTATTAATTATTTTTTAAGAAAGAGTAGAACCTAGCTCAGTACTCGTTTTCCTACTTATCTTTCTCACATTAAGTCTGTCTTAATACTGCAAGTGTGAGCCTGGGTTCATAGCATTTCAATTTTCGTACCCATCTGAAGGCATCAAGCCAGTAACAGTGTGATGATAAACCAGGCGCGTCTCAAAAAGATGCTCCAGAACTGGCCATTGTAGGATCCTACAACAGCAAGAATCACATTGACTTGGGTTCTAGAAGGTCTGTTGCAAAATACAGCTAAACTCCATTGGCCCTCGAGTCAAACACAAGTTTCACGTCCAGGAACTCAGCTCTGTTGTTACTTGTTTCAGTGATCCGAAGTGATGGTCTGGTTTTAAAGAAAGGTTTCTAAAAATATGGGCTTGTTTGCTCGTAAGTTATTTCTTATAACTTTCCCAGAATGATGCAGAAGAGAAGAACTGTTTAATGTCTGAGCATAGAGCAATGTTCTGCAAGCTTCAACGTTACTGCGTGATTCCAGCACTGATATATAGGGGGTTTTAAAACCTTCGGATGAGTCACACTCACCAATTTCCGTTTAAAAAAATAAATAGAAAAACCTGTAAAATGGGTACAGTTGGGCTTGCTTACTTCAGGCTTTTGACACAATGAATTTGTTTGTGTTTTGGTTGGGGAAAAAAAAAAATCTCTAAATTATACCAGTGTTTAAGTTTTGGACTTAGTAAAAATACAGTCTTTGCAAAGCTGAAATTTTCTTAAATACCATATCTGTCTTACATCTGACTGGAAAACAAAAATAAATGTTCAGCTTTTCAGATGTAGACTGTAGACTTTAGACTTTGTACTCTTTGTATTACTTTACATAATAAGATAAGCAGCTTATCTTATGAAGAAATTTTTCTTTTTTTTTTTCTTGGTAAAGAGGTTTTGTTTTTGTTGCTGGCTTCAAGTCTCAGACATGAGATCATCTGGCCCTCTGTTCCACACGAAGGATATCTTCCATGCATTAACAGGCCATAGCCAAAAGGCAGATGTTTTCTCTCAGTTCTTCAGTTGAAATGCATCTTTATGGCTCTATCACAGAATAATTCCCTTTGATCCTTGAAAGATGTTTGGGAACTCCATAGGTCAGTCGTAGGTTACTAAATATAGTGTTAACATGGATTCCATCTTCCTGCCACCAACGACCACTTTGATCCTTTACTTTGTTACTGCAGAGGAGCGAGGCAAACAATGCTTGTGAGTTCTGGCTCTGCCTTCTCATGAACTCCACTCTCTTTCTGGGAAGTAACAGAAGAGCCATCAAGCTTCGGGTCTGCTGGCTGCACATGCCATCTGCCCTTCCAGCAGACTGTCAAGACTCTTTCAGGGGAGACTGGGAGCAGCCAGGTTAGCCTGGGGCTGGGGTCTGGTGTGCCCCACGCTCAGGTGGGGACGGGGATGCAGTGGGGCCAGGCAGGGGTCTTGCCATGCTGCAGAGTGCTCATCCTGGGCAAGTACACTAACCTGTCTCTGGCTTTCACCTTGTAAAATCATCAGGTATACAGGAATGCTACAGGTATGATGAAATTCGTTACTGTAATGTCAGAGATTTTGACACTAAGTGGAATACGTGTCTTGTTGGGGTTTTTAATGCATGAAAGGAGTAACATTTCCTTCCAATTCCACCTTCGAAGAATTAAAGTCTTGTGTATTTGGAACAAGGAACGCATTGAACGACAATTGTGATTTTGCACATTCAGATTTTGTTGCCATTGAAATAATGGGATGTGATGATCATTTGGGGCAGGGGGGAACCCAATATACAAAAAAACCCACAAGAAAACTGTGAGGGGGCTTTTCATATATGTTATGCATTTCTGAGTATAAGTCACTTTGAAGTAGATGATAGCATGTATCTCTGCTGACAAACTTTCAGTCATTAAAAATGGTGAAAATTATTATTAGACTTCTATCTATATTTTCAAAAATTATCTTTCACATTAGATCTGTTCATCAGAGTGATGGATGTGTTGTGTTCTACTTTGGTTACTTAATTGTTCTACTTTGGTTACCCGGAGCTCTGTGCCGGCTCTTCATAGCTGCGTGTAATGATGTGGTTGCCTTATGTTGTGCCAGAGTGTCACAAACCAGTGAATCTGCCCTCGATGTCATTGTTCAATTACATGTGTGTGTATAAGCTGGGATTAGAAATACAGGCTCTTCAAACAAGTTATTTTCCCTGGATTTCATGTTTGCATTCACACTTGAACTTCTTAGAGAAAGATGGATATTAAGATAGATACATGCGTATGACTGCGTGGCGGTAGTCTACAACAGAACACACTACAAAGATGCTGCCATTAGCTGCAGGCTCAAGAAAACTGAAAGATGAACCAGAGTGTGCACATGTGAGGAACCCAAGCAGCCATAACTGTTCTCTGATCTAATCGGATGACTTTTAAAATTCTTTTAACTTGCCATTGTGACCAATTTAATTCAATCCAGATTTAAAAGGAACAATAAATTAAATAGAAAATGTTTTTATTTATATTAGTGGCAGTTGAAATATCAACAGATGCCTCACCTTACTGAAGAGATGTCAAAGAGACTTTCTGAAATGATATCTGTGTTTCTTCTGTAACAGAGAATAGGGTGGTTAATTTGAAATCAAGCTCTTGAAGAAACCTTAGAACCAAGTATCATCCTCTTTACCTACCACCATTAGCAACCGTTATCTCATGTGCAGTGAAAACATTAATATCCTTTCTGTGACTTACTTTTTAGTTCTGAAGAGGAAGATTTAGGTCACAATAAAGTAAATATTTACTTGGGAAAAATGACATGAACAGAATAATCCTTTTGGCATTTGCCAAAGATGAACTTACCTTCCCTTAAACACTGGGTTACAACTAGGGAGGTTGCTGGCTGCATTATATGCTTGCTAACTACAGGGCAAACGCTCAGAGTGAACAATTTGCACTGAATTTACAATCACAAACAACTTGAATGTTACTTAGCATCTGGTCACCTCGAGCCTCTGCGTTAATTCATTACGTTTGTTCTGGTGGTAAGGTAAATTCATTGTCTAGTCTTTGAGCAAAACTTCGCTACCTTATTATGGCAAGATGAGGCGTTTTCTTCACAAGGATTTTACCGATGTCGGAAGACATGGGGCAAAGACACGCTTGTCAACTCTGTATTTAGAGAGTTGGCTTTTCAGTAGTTATCTTGGGTAAAAGCAGCCCAGCAGCCTGTCAAGGACAGGCTGTGGCCTCTCCAAAATGTCCTTAACAGCTGATTTGAGGGATATGTATGTACTGCCTCCAAATGTGGGTTTGCCAGAATGAGAAGGGAAGTAGACCTCATCTGCATAGTCAACGAGTGTATCTTCACATGCCAGAAGTAGAGCTCCCATTACTGGGCATGATAAGATTGTCTGCTTTTGATGATTGCTCCTAGTGTAGGGGAAAGAAAGAAAACTTAAGTGTTACTGTAGCAACTGGTCACTCTGCAAACTTAAGCCAGAATTTTAGACACTTTAAAAAAAGAAACAAATAAAAGCATTACCAAATTTTAAGCTAAATAATGAAATTCACATTGGTTTAGAAATATGTGCTTCCTTTAAAGGACCAAGATCTATTGCAGCATGTGCTAACAATATGAAATTTTGTATTCTCTTAAACTATTTCCCTTTTCTTCTTCTCTGGTCACTTCGTTGTGTCCACGTACAAATTTGATACAATTCAATTCAAGTAATACAAATCCTTTGTGGAGATTTACTGTGATTTGAAGGTAAATTTAAGCCTATTCCTAACTGGCTGTTAAAAAAAATTGATAAAGCTGAAATTACCTTAGTTGAAATCAAAAGTAGTTCGGTACACTCCATTCTCTTTCTAGATATTTCAGTAACTCTTTCCTCAAACCCGTGTAATTCTATATGGGGCAATCTCTGAACCAAAAAGAAAGGTAGGCAGAGTGTAAGGCTGTCACTTTTACCCCTTCGCATGTCATCATTGTTGCTTTAGGTCACCGGATCTGTGCCAAACGCCACAGCAGGCCATCATTCAAATAGAAATTTGAATGTTGTACCACAGGAATAGAACAGTGCTTGGCACATCTGCCCTGGTACTGGGCTGTTGCCCAAAGCCACAGGTTGATATAGATGTCTCCATGTGAGCCCGAGTCTTGTGTTTGGAGTTAAATCAGAGCGAGATGCACAAGTCTCCGAACTTGGTATCTCTTCTTGTGAGTCTGCCAACTTTTTGCAGGGAATACTTTATGCATGTGTGCAGCTCTGTGCTGGTGGTGTTTGAATTTATGGAGATTTGGAAACAGCTGAAGCCTTTTTTTTTTTTTTTAATCACTTCTGACACCCCCCTATTCAATCTGTAGTTCTGAGTGGAAGAAGGTTATTAAGAATATGATTTAGTTTATGTGCTGGCACACGTTATCTAGTAATTGAACTGATGCTGCCCAGCTGGTGAAGCTGATTCAAAATGTTTAGTCAAAGCAACCAGTTTCATTTTTTCTTTAGAGATTGTCCAAGTTTTTATATTTTCATTGAAATTGTTTCTAATTCCATCAATATTTCCAGTAAAGTTGTTAAGCCTAGTTTTATCATCTTACACTTTCAAGTACAGCTGCTTAGGCTGCAAGCTAATTTAATATTGTTTTAATTGAGTTGTTATTCTGTAGGAAGTTAATATTTGCTGTTTACTTTATTCATAATGCTTGTTTGACCTAATCTTTACAAACTGATACTTAGTAAGGCAGGCAATAGCTGAAGTATTTTGAATCTTTACTAAAGTCCGTCTCTGCTTCAGGTTTATGTTCGGTTAAGGCCATTCTTCCGAGAATTCCTGGAACGCATGTCTCAGATTTATGAGGTAAAAACAACTAGACATTACCTTTGAATTTCATTTTAAAATTATGTTCACCTACTTATATCTAAAATAATTACTTTTCCCCCTTTAATCCATAGATCATTCTTTTTACTGCTTCTAAGAAGGTGTATGCAGACAAGTTATTGAACATACTAGACCCTAAAAAGCAACTGGTCAGGTAAAAATAGAAAATTGTGAACATACCTGTTGTAAGCAAACTAACTCCTATTTCCTAACAAATGTGATGAAGAAAGTGATTGTGACATGTTCGTTATTGCAGTGTGTCTCACTAAACTGATTCTTTGTGGTTTTGTCTGGTCTAAGAGTGAGAGAAAAAAAGAAGTGATTGAATTACTGCCTTGGTGATAAGCTTTACATTGCCCTCTGTGGCTGTTCATTCTCTGCAGCACATTAGGCTTGCTCAGAGTATCAGAAATGTGTTTGAGCTGCTTTGGGATACACATTGCAAATAAATATAATGAACTATTAGATTACTTTTAAACCAGTCAAACTTGATTTATTATTTATAAATCATGACTTGTATAGTTATCTTTACAATCAGCATGCTTTTAGTTCTTACTCAATCACAGAATAATTTGTCTGTGGGTTTTGTAGTAGAGTTGTTCTGGGTTTTAATTTCTTAATACTGAGCTTTGTTTGGAAGCGATTGGCATTTCTCAGTAACAGTTCCTTAAGGCATAAAGCAATTCTGCCAGATGAGATTCTTTCTGTTCTCATCTGGAAGGTGGACTGTGGCGTGGGAAAGTTAAATCCAAAGAGGAGTCTTCTCAAGGGTTCACCCTACGTTGCGTGTCCCAAGTAAGGGAAGAGAACAGCTTCTACCTGATTAGTCAGAACTCTGTAAATTCTGTACCTGGGATGTGATTGGCAGAGCACTTCTCTGCATCATTTTATTGTAATATTCTTCAGTGAAAAACTTTATTTTCTTTACACACATAATAAAGTGACCATTTGGACTGAGATTGCGGTTGCATCCCTTGTTTTCACTTGGTGCTTTAGGCACATTGTAACTCATTATCCTTAAGAGCGTAAAGATGAACTGTTCACTAGTTTTAATCCAGGAAAAGTTGTCTTATTGCTTGCTTTTGTGGCACACACAACAGAACCCTAGTTTGGTTTTGGTAAACTTAACTGGCCACTGCGTTTTGAATGGGCAGACAAAAACCAGACTTTCAGATACTTTTGATCATTGGCATATCTGAGCCTAGCTGAATCAGGCAGCCAGACGGAATGCATGTTCAAGTAAGGTATTTGCGCTTACAGAAAATGAGTCTATGCCTGCATCCGTACCGTTAAAAACCTTTCTCCAAGAACCTAACACGCATGATTCAGGACTGCAGTTCTAACTGCATTAGGAACAGGAAAAAGATAATAACGTATACAGCCAAACAGTATTCTAGGAATCTGCAGGAAGATTGGTGTGATGCATGAATTTAGCTGTGATTCATGTGCCGCTGAAAAGCTGACATCAAGGCATGATTAGTTTTGACATTAGCCTAAAGGTAGACTTGTCAGGCACTCACACGTGTGACTCAGAATCTATATATAAATTCACTCGCTGCCGAGGCATCAGCTTATTTTCCTCCATAGCAACATTAGGAACTCAACCCCTTTATGAAATTAAGCACGCTATGTACAGCTTCTAAAACACTTAATTTAAAAAAATAAGCAGCCTTAAAGAAACCATATTGTAATAGGACTGTGTAAAACTCAAAATCTGTCTAGTTTACAGTTTATTTTTAAATAATAATTGTGTTGATATTCCATGAAATTTCAGTTTCATTCCTGGTATTTTTTTAATCTCAGTCCTTTTAGCCTATCCATCCATTTACTATGTATTTCTTCTGTAAGAAATTAAAAGGGAGTAGACTAATTGGAAAGGAAGAAGTTGATGGAATGTTTTGGCCTCAAGGCTTTTTTCAAGCTCTAATAACTGAAATAGGTTAATTGCGAGCAGAGGTAACATAAAGAAAACACTTCTTCTGATACTTTGTGTTCTAGCACGCAGTGGCACAGGGAGGCCGTCTGCTCTAACAGTTGGAACAAAATAAAGGGATAATAAACCCCAGTAAATCAGTACCTGGGCAGGACTAATCTCTGATCTTGGGGCCTTGCAAAATCATTTAAACATTTTGGGTCCCTTTGTACAAATGGTTAGCAAGCAAGAACCTGGTGACAAATACTTGTTACATCTGAGTTGAGCTTTTCTGTTTAAATACAGAACTAGGTTAGTATAAAATCACCTTAACTAGTAATTTTACCAGTAAAAAGCTCAAAAGCGAATGGAAAAAAGGGAAAAATTCTTTAAAAGGAGCTAAGTAGATCAGAAGAGACTAAAAAGGATAACATTTGGCAAAGTTCACTCTTCCCCTATGCAATGCAGATGTTGTAGTTTGTCTCATTAATTAGTATTTTACTTTACTCGCAGGCATCGACTTTTCCGTGAGCATTGTGTTTGTGTACAAGGAAATTACATAAAGGATTTAAACATTCTTGGTAGAGATCTTTCAAAAACGATCATCATTGACAATTCACCGCAAGCCTTTGCTTATCAGGTAAGGACGCTGCTGTCAGCAAACTTCTCAGGTATGGCAAAAAACATTCTGAAGGAACAGTGAAACACTACATTTTTAAGTTTTGTGCTTAAATTTGTATTTAAGTTTACAAACCAAACTGTAACAAACCACTTATGTTTGCTTGCTTTTCTCTTATTTTTGTGACGAGCTGATCAAGTGCAAACTAAGTGACTTCTTACATGAACAGACTGTACAACCAGTCAGTTTTATTTCTCAGTTGGCTTTTCTAAAGAAAGCCCCAGTCTGCTAAGTCTGTTGCTTGGACTCTGTTGTGGATTTAGTTTTTTAATGCTAGTGAAATGATTGAGAACAAATCGCTGGCTGAAATGATGTGCAGCTGTGAAAATTGCTTATGCTGCAATGCTACAAAGTTGTACCCTGGGACTGAGGTTTTCCCCGAGGTCTGGGGAGCAATGCCCGGTAGTGCTACGATCCAGACAGAGGTGCAGAGTGATCTCTGAGGGCTCATCTGCCTCCGTGCGGCAAAGCCCCAACCCCGTTTGACTTTGTGTGCACAAACTGCGTACAGCGGTACACTCTTAGCATCCAGGTGTGCTGTAACATCAGTTTTTCTCAAAATAGCAACGCTTTTCAGTTCCACAGAACTTATAGAGCTAGTTCTGTTTAAGCTTTGATGTGGAGATTTTTGCAGTGAAGTATGCAAAGGAAGGCGATATTTTGGAAGTCAATTTTTATTCAAACTTCAGAGGAAAAATACATATTAATAAACTCTAGCTTGGAAGCCTTTTTCCCCAAAATGTTATTTCACAAGTCCTATTTTTAGATAAATTAAGTATAGATCATGTGTTGATGATTTTTTTAATATTTTTTTTTTTTAACTTTAGCTTTCAAATGGAATTCCTATAGAAAGCTGGTTCATGGATAAAAATGACAACGAACTCCTAAAATTGATCCCATTTCTGGAGAAACTTGTAGAGCTGGTAAGTGTTTCCTTTATTTGGCTCTCCCCCACCCCCGCTCAAAACGTTAGCTAGCTCTCATAAGTATTTTCACATGTTGTAAGATGCTTTGAGTTGCTGAGATTTAGACTGCTAAAAGTCATGTATGTCTCTCTTTGAAAAGAATACTCTGGGCAGTAATTCAAGTATGCATAAGGACTTATTTACATCGCAGAAGACAGAATGTCTTATTCCTAACGGTGCTTTTAATCAAGAAATGGAGAATCGTAACAGCAATTATAATGAAATTGATAATCTGTAGGCATTTAGATTAAATAATGCCTGTTGTCAACTGTGAAGCATGCCTTTGTTCTTAAAACACAAATAAAGTACTCCTAAATTGTTGTGAACATTATGTAGATATTTCTAAAAGTCTCCTGTAGTTACATATATTCATGGCTTGTATGTTGTTATATTAAAATACTGGTGTTAGAAAATGGACCCTGCTAACACCTGATGTATAGATGTGGTCATTCTCCTAAAACACGCACTTTCCCCCCCCCTTTTTCCCCTACAGAATGAAGATGTCCGACCTCACATCAGAGACAGATTTCGCTTGCATGACTTGCTACCCCCAGATTAAAGCCTTTTGTCTAATTACTGAAGGGGGAGAAAATGCAGGACCCTTTTGGACTAAAACAAAACATTGCCATTACTGTTGAAATTTTGCATTTTTGTACCCCGTCTTGCTTTTCTTATCTTTGGTGCCCAACAATAATCAAGGGTTACAGAAAGAGACTTTATATATCTGAGATTGAATACATTCAGTACAATACAGTACAACGCAGTAGGCAGGCTAGAACAGAAAAGTCTTTAGAACTAGTGCAACTCCAATGAAATTTTTTTATGTACAGGACATCTGCAGTTTATAAAGAATTCTGTTTCTGCCACCAGCAGTTTGACCTGTAGAAACACAGGATTTTATGATATAACAGAGATTGAAAATGGACTCTTACTTTCTCTCTGTTCGGTGCTCTAAGTGGGTTTGTAGCCACTTTTCTGTTACTTTTAAGATTCTCATTTCAACAGGAATGGCCAGTAAAAGTTGTTTTATTTTTCCTGTTAAGGTTTATAACCTTTTTACATTTTTGACCTGTATTAGATTAGAATTTCATTATGCATTCCTTTTAGTTGAGGCGCTTCATAGTTTTTCTGGAAATAGCCAAATTTTCCTAGTTTTTTATTAAACAGTTGGATGGCCGTTTTCCTGCTTCGTCTGCCTGCATACTGTATATTTGTTTAAAAATATTCTCTAGTTTTAGTCCATGTAAGTTTCATTTAGAAAGAAACCCCTGCATTTATATTTTCTTTCTGTAATATTCTACTGTAGTTGAAATCTTTTCAAAAATCAAGAGACTGGCTAGATAAGAAGAATATAAGAATTACTAATATTCAGAATATTTTAAAACCATTGTGATGGCATGTACTCTGGACAGACAATATCTGGCAGTGGCACAAGGACTGATGGACAAGGAATACCTCAGACTATGCTGTGCATGCAGCTCTTGAAAGGAGAACTAGCTCGGTCACCTGTTAGGTTTGATGCAATTCCATTACTGCTGCCTTCTGTTTCCTCCAAGACTGACGTGTTCTGCGCAGTGGCTCAGTATTTTAAGGTGTTTGGCATGGGCTGGTGGTACCTCTGTGACACTCGCCGTTACAATCAGTTTAAACTCGGTGTGACAGCGACGGTACCCGGCAGTAACTATGCATAATCCTGTGGTACAGTACACTCCCACGCCACCGAGGCAGGCAGTCCGCTATCATAGTGGTTTCCTATGCTATATGGAAATAGTCTTTCAGCCTTGGGTCTCTAATGCAGCTACGACAAGAGGGCGATATTTTTATAATGGTGTGTAATCTCCTTTTCAGGAGGCTTTTTATGGAAGGTATAATTTGTAAAAGTTAGGATGCTTTGCCTCTCGACTGCATTAACACGCCATAGGCTCAGACTGTTTTTGTGTAAAAGATGTCACAGAACGGCACTTTTTCTAAAGAGAAGTTTGATATTTTGTATGCTTGTTAAGAAAGTACAGTATTGGAAATTAAAGGTGGACAACTGATAATTGAGAAGTATGTCAATTAATTTTTTATGTATATTACCTGTTTACTTGTACAATTTTATTGTACAAATTACATGCAGCTTCATTTTCAAATGAGTCCTTAAAATAAGGAAAATCTTTTTAGGAAAACATTTAATTTTTGTATTTTTGATTTTAAAAGGCATGAGTTATGTCAACTTTTTCCAGTGTATTAATGAAGATTTTAACTTTTCATCAGGTTGAGTGTTTTCTTACTATATTATCTGTTGTGTATGTAGCTAGCACATTGTGTCACTGAACTGTTTAAAAAAATTAGCATGTAGAGCAAGCCTGTTTTGTGGAAAATCCTTATTCATTAAAAAAAAATCATCATGGCAGATTTTCTGCAAAAAAGTGAAAACATTTGCAATTCAGAATACTGATTTTTTTTGTATTTAAAGAAAGGTATTTTGCTTGCAGGAAAGAAATACTACAGATTCATTTTAATGAGAATCTTTTAAATGTATTTATCTTTAGGGCATCTGGGCATCTTTACGCTGTTTGTCTTATGTCTTTATTGAAATAAAATGTACATAACATTACCTTTATATATGCTTTTGCGCAGACGTGTGAACCTTGTAACCACCCCCCTTCCTTCCTGGTTTTATGTCGATAAGACGGTTCTGGAAGTATTTATAGATTTTGAAACTGGTCAGCTTGTATTCCAATTGCTACATGGTTTGCCAGCTATTTCTTAGTTGTTCGTTAAAATGTAAATCTAAATCTGAGATTTTTCAGTAGTTTGACAGTGAAGCCTTGTTTAATGTGGAATTCTTCCAAATTTCTCCAAGTAACTGACATGATAGAACTGCTTTGAAAGTCACTGGTCTACTAGAACGAAAGGGTTTTGTGAAGTAGTTCATCGCTCTTCTCTGACTGTGAAGAGAGATGATCATCCGTTCAAATAATGTCCTTAAACACGTGGGTCCTACCTTTGGCTAAAACCATTCAAAAAGTGCTTTCTTTAGTTATGGAAACCAAAGCATACATTGCACTTTACAGCTGTATCTGTATTGTGATGATCAGATCAGTGAGGGAGATCAAAATGTAAATGGAGGGATTTAGTTCTACATAGCTGCACAGCAAAATAACAGAGACTGCTTAGTAAACATATTAAATATTAATATTTTAATGCGCTGCAAGTCTGGTATTTATCATTCTGAACTTTCTTTGCAGAATGAGTCTACCTTCTTCAAAATGTAAGTTCCTAAAAATGTCAAACACTTCTGGTACAAACGGTCTTTGCATGAAGCAAAGTTCTAATCCCTCAGGTTTTATTTTTGTCGTGCTAGTCTCGAGGGTGAGACTTAACCGTTTCTCTGCTGAGAGTCTGCATCCAATTGTGCACACCAAAACTGACGCCGATAACCGGGGGAGCCTCAACTACGTGCGTTACTTGAGTCTTGAATGTAGAATTGCGGAACTCAAGCAGTTAATCTTGTAGCTGTATCATTTATTCCAATTTTATGTATTTTTAGAAAACACAACATCCTATTTCCAAAGTTCTTAATGGTTTCATTTGTGGTCTTTTGCTTGATCGTGGTAATCGTGTGTTAATTTTACATGTCCATATGCATTCTGTTCGAGGTTTGAGCATTCTTGGCTCTGACAGCAAAATAACGTCTTTCATACTTGTTTTGGCAATACATGTTCAATCTTTTTTTTCTTCCTCAAGTTGCTATATAGCTAGGCTAGTGTTCACCTTGGTGTAACTTGCTTCCTTTCCACCTTTGATTCATTTCACCTTCCATCTCTGTAGGAAAACGTGTTTTCATTACTTTTGAAGTGTATCTGAAAGTCTGAATGTTTCCAGACCCGATTAAAAATCTCTGAGAACAGGAGTGGTGTCAACCAAAGGCACACTAAGGAGACATACCTTCTTTAAACCAAGCACCTAACTGCATTATCAGAAATAGCGGGCTGTGCGAGCACTGGGCCAAAAGAGAGCAGAACGTGGCAGGAGCGGTGCTGGCTCATTCTGCTGCTGCAGCAGAGCCCTTGGAACGGTTTGCCCTCACTCGCTGCGAGAAGCAAGCATCCTTCTCGTGGCACGTGGTGCCCCTCCCCAAACGCAGCTCTGTCCGATGCCTGTTCGAGGGCAGTCCTACTGACACGTGGTGGAAAGAGCATTGAGCCCTGATGGGAACAGGGCTCCCCTCTGCCGCTGGCGGAGCAGCAGTGTGGGCCCGCCGTCTGAAACAGCTGCTAGCAGCAGAGCTCGTTGTTTGGTAAGGAAAGCTGTCCAGAAGCACAGGAATAGTGTGATGCTACTGAGTAAATACCCGTATTCCTTTATTTTTCCTTCTGGTTCTGGCTTCCTTATTGCATTGCAAATCGTACCCTTTATTCTTCTTTGTCTACACCAACTTGAATCAACCACATATTGTTAGTATATTAAAGTAGATGAGATTCTTCACGATTTATATGAACGCTAAGGCAAGCCCCTGCCTGTGATACGATGCCTGTATCGCAGGGGCCTGCGGACACTCTTGCTGTCACACGTTCCTCTTGCTCCCGAGCGAGCACTGGAGTAGCACTGAGTACACCCGAATGTGGGGAATGAGAGAAGTTAACCAGTTCACCGTGCCTCTTCCGTCCCCTTGCTGCGCTGTGCTCCTGCTATGTTCCGTCTGAAGTACGTGGAGAGCACACCTTTGCAAAGCTAAAATTTCAGTGTAAGATTACTGCTGGCGTAGTTGAAATGAATCAAGTCCAGATAGCTAAATTCTAACTTCACAGCAGTCACGGCCAGAAAGTAAACATTCACCGCCTATTGTCACTTTACAAAAATGTAAACGGCCTGGCAATGCCGACCCGTATGGTACGGGCTCAGCTGGACAAGTTCATTCCAAGAGGTGCAAAGAGAAACTAGTCACATTAAAATCGTGTCTTCCACCATACGTCGAGCGTGGAGTTAGGGAGGCAGTACTCTTCTGGTGACAGGACTTCTGTGGATCTCTGGGGCAAAGAGGACAGGCGGTACCGTTGGTTGGCAGTCGTGCCAGTGCCACGTCTCAGGCCATTAAACTTCCTTAAACTCATTATCAGAGATGGATACAAGAAGAAAAGCAATCGCGGGCGATGTGGTGAGCACCAGACTGCAGTGCACAGCTAATTGTTCCTGGCCCTCGCCTCCTGCGAGCGAGGTAAATGTCTTTGTTTTTGGAAGACCAGTGCCTCTTTCTGGGAGAAGTAATCCATCATGGGTGGTCCATCAGTGTCTTCAGGCAAAAGGATTGTTCTGAGGATTGGAGTTAAAAGGGAGTTTAAAATCCATTCTGCGAATAGTATAACGTTGGAATGCGAAGGCTGACAAGAAAACCTGGGATCGCAGCAGTTCCCCAGCGGTCTGGGCTGACGGAGCGCTGGGAGGCTTTCACTGCCACGTCTCCTTCCCTCCCCGTGGCAGGTCAGTCGCTTCCTTCTGCCAGCACTGGGCTCATGCGCCTGCGTGGTAGAGCCTGTGCTGGGAGGTGATCCGGCCGAAAACTCGCCTGGAATGAATGGAAGAGGAGAAAGTGGGATTGTGGCAATGGGGCTGCAGGGCGTAGGTCAGTTAAAGCTGCTGGGGGGTGGAAGCTAAGTGAAGTTCATGGGAAGACAATTTTTCTGTAAAGAATAATTGTGGCATTAACCTCATTTGGCTGGAGAACAGCATCACCTGTGTATCTTGAAGACACTAAAGGACTGCTCTCAAAGGTCTGATTACACCAAATGGCATGCCAGGTTTGCATCTTAGGTTCTTGATACTTAAATCCTCAACAAGCTGATAAATGGCTGATGAGAAGTAGCATACGCGCATCATTTTCTGAGCTAGTAGTCATAATTTTGTTAAAAAAGCAAACAAAAAAAAAACCCAGTGAAACTTTGACAACAAGGGTGTTTGGAAGCAAGCAAGGATGGTCTGCTAAGGATGAACTTGTCTGGACTTTGTGAAGAACATCGCTACTCTGGCTGTCTTGTCCCGTGTAATGTAATACCGGTTTGCTTTATTTTTTTTTGATACTTGCAAAAATGTTATTGTACTGATAGGCTGAATCTTGTAAAATACCATCGGAAGAGAACTCATGTTCTACAAATTTGTGTTTCTTCTGCAATCATTTCTAGTGTATAGCATCATAAAGATTTATATTAAATATTTATGCTCTGGCTACTGTTTTTATGATTTTCAGCTGCTAGCATCCTTCAGTGAAGACTGTTTTCTGTAAAGCAAGACAGTTCTCATGTCTGTTTTCAGCCTTTAAAGCAGGAGGAAAAGAAGCGTTGTGTACATGTTTTAAAAGCTAAGGATACCAGAGGCCGGACAAGGGAAAGAATAGATTTTTACAGCAGATTCTTTTAAGATGGTCTTGCTTTGAGCC